>NC_079364.1:8751900-9109400 GCF_021018895.1 Seriola aureovittata
AAGATTTGTTGATTTCCAAGTTTTCTACAAAAGTAGAATTTTGTTTTTGACGGTTGGTCAGACAAAACGAAACAAATCTGAAAATGTTCACTTGGATTTCTGGGAATAATGAGGCAATTTTTGATTTTTTTTTTTATCCTTTTATACACTAATCAACCAACAGATTATTAATTTAAGCTGTATTAGTAAAGGAAATAATTGTTGGTTACACGCTTACTTTATTGCCATGATAGAATAATACCACCTAGCTTGAGATTTTCTGTTACATAACAGAAAATAATGTATAACAGATAAATAAATCAAAGGCAGGTGAACTGTCAGGTTGTTATAATAGGTGTTCAATTATTTATTTATTAGAGGAAGAAAAGGTATGTGGGAAGTTTTGCTACGGTATATATAAATTATATTTTGGATGTTTTGTCTCATAGTGATGTAAAGTGGGTCCTCAGACACTGGGAATGGGGCTGCTCGTGGGATGGAGGGCATTTTTGATGACTACTATTATAGGTTGTCCTTGGACAAGTACAATGAGGACTCATCTGCCCACTGAACAATTTTTAAACTGACTGGAGAAAGAATTGCAGAAATGTGGCCCATTTCCTGTTTGTGGCTTCACTGCCAACTGTGTCAGAGCCAAATGGTCTGCAATGAAAGAGAGAGCTGCAAGAATGTTAATACTAATCAATCAATACTATAAAAAAAAAAAAAAACTACTTCGGCAGCTCCCATGTGCTCCCATTTCAGAGGATATGCATTGCACTTAAATTTTCCTTTTAGTTTAAACCTGCAACCCTGAGATGATACTCTAACTTACATCTCATCCCACATCACATATGGCACATGTGTTAGCATCTTCAATTGGATTGAACTAATATCATTTCAGCCACGTGAAGTTACAGCCGAATGGTTTGGAGAATTAAAATACCCTTGTTCAGATGAGACAAGATTTTAGTGATCACTAGGAGAGAAATGTAGCTTTTCAGCAGCACCAGACAAAGACCAGAGAGGCAGGTGGAAACAGAACAGTAAGTAGAAAGTATATAAACAGATCATAAAACCCAATAATTATGACCTTGCACTGCTCCCATGCGTGCAAACTGCACATGGTGCTGAAATTAAATTGTCATCATCAACAATTGTTCTTTTATTCAACCATAAATGAAGCAGGCCACTGTTTATCATGTGTGGATAGCCTAAGTTACATCTCTAGTCTTGGAGTCAAGGCTGGATTCCCAACCGAGAAAAAGCAGGCAATCAGTCAGGGGCCCCAGATCTCCAGGCACAATTTTGATTAATTTAAAGTTTGTTAAAATATCAACTATCGTCCACTTTGTCTTCCATGACTTGCAGAAAGACCCAATGTCACATTTCTTTTTGAGACCTCACTTGGTTTATATGATATTGAGCTCATTTGTCGTTATGTTTTATCAAATTCCTTTATTCTTTTCTATGTCATGTTATTAGATTTACAGAAAACCATATTATTCCATCACAGGAGAACTGTAAGGCAGCAACCAATAATTATTTTAATTATCATTACATCTGTCAGTTATTTTTTTTAATAATCAGTTGAATGATCAGTGTATATAAAGACAGAAAATAGTGAAAATGCCCATCATTATTCCCTGAAGGCCAAGGCTTTTATTTTCTGACCAACAGTCAAAAACTTAAAGATTTTGAATTTATCATCAAAGAAAACTGGGGAAAAAACAGCAAATATTCAGATTTGAGAAACATTGCCAGTGAATCTTTTGGCATTTCAGCTTCAAAAATTAGTTAGAATATTAATAAATTATCAAGATTGTTGCCCGTTAATTTTCTGTCAATTGACTAATTGAATATTTGAGAGTACTTGTTGGTTTCTGAGTGTCTGGGGGAAATTACATTTATAATTATGGTAAACAGGGGCCTCACAACAAATGTTTGGCCCCAGGGCCCCAAAGTTGGTTTATGTGGTCATGCTTGTAATGCAACGCAAGACAAGTGTAAAATCTCCAGGATTAGTTCCAGGGGAATGAACAACAATCCGCTATATTTATAATGCATAAATATATCAATAGGGATGAAATAACAGGAAATTATCTGACATGAAAACAAAATTCTGCTGTAGTACGACCAAGACAAAAAAAAGAAAAAGAAAAAATAGTGGAACAGCCTATTAAATGCATAAATAGACTAAAACTACTGTGTCATTATCAGACAGAAAACAGAGGCTACTTTTTTAGTTTCATCTTAAATCCAAATTTTTACTGTCAAAAGTTTGATAAATATGAGCCCAGCTTCAGTAACAGTCTTCTGACACGAATGTGATCACTGCAGTTAACTGAGCTCTGCGTTAATTCCTCCACTCTCCGGTGGCCTCTTGCCCCTCACGTCCTTTCTACACTCATTTTACTCCCCTGCAGACTGAGCCTATCACTTTGTTTTCTACGTCGCCTGCTCCTTTTGCCTGGCAATGACTTGCACTTCCACTCAGCTTAAGACCACTGAAACCACAATTGTTCAAGTGTGTCATATCCTGTTAGTGATAACATTATACTGGATAAGAAGGGAAGAAAGGAAATCTTGAACCCTTTGCACATATTTTCTAACAATGGCCCTTTACATTCAGCCATTCACTGAAGAATAATAAACAATGGGTTCATTAAAAAATTTTTTTTTAACTTTTTGCAGAAGGGGCTGAATAAGGTCGTCTGTGGACTTATGGAGAATACTCACTTGTGCATGAATTTAATCTGTATGATCCACAAACAGACAATGAACTCTGTGGCTGGTTGGAATAGAAACATCTGGGTTGTTTAATTCCAGGAGGGTTTTTAACCAAATCAAAGGCTGTTGTCCATATGTTAATTATAGCAGTATATTTAAGTGCAGCTGAGTCACCTGATGAGTCAGAGAAGATATGTGGCCATATGGATATTTAATTTACACTTTGACTCATGAAGTGCTGCTGCTGGTGCTCAGGATGATGGAGCTATGATACACTGAATAACAGTTCAATCAGCACAGCTAAAAGTATGTGACTGTACCAATATACAATAGGCACATGTCGTTTTTGGATGTGGTCCTTTTCCATTTGGATGATATAATGTTGAGAGACACAAGGGCTGCAACTAACTATTATTTTCATTAGCAGTTAACCTGCCAGTTATTTTCTTGATTAATCATTCTGTTTATAAATGTCAGAAAAACTCCAAAAAAGATCCAGAGATATTCCGTTTACAATGATATAACAGAGAAAAAAAACAGTGTGTGTGTGTGTGTGTGTGTGCGTGCGTGTGTGTGTGTGTGCGTGTGTGTGTGTGCGCGCGCGCATGTGTGTGTGCGCATGTGTGTGTGTGTGTGTGCGTGCCACACAATCCCATTCATCCCTAATTAAAAAGGATTTCAGCTGCTGCCCTCCTGTAGTGTCTTTGAGATGAAAAGCCAGTGATCGAGGCTTTGTCAGGTCTAATGATGTGCACTAAGTGAAGTCGTGTGGGAGTTTAACCCTGAGGTGCAAACACACAAACTTATGTTAGTGTGTGTGTGAGCCTCTCAAAGCTGTGTTATTATTCATTGGTGGTCGGCAGGTTTGATTGGCTTTTAGAGAGAGAGAGAGAGAGAGAGAGAGAAATAAGAGTAACAGTGGCTGAGAGGAATTTACAACAACATCATGTGCGTTCATGACCAGATGAAGCAACTGTTGATGGACTATAACTGATGCAATAATGCAATAGTAGTAGTAAGCAACGTTTTCTTGTGAAATATTTCATGGTTTTGTCCATTTAGACCTTTAAAAACTGTCCAAAGGAAATATCTGAGAGGGAAATCTGTATCCTTACATTTCCTATGAAATGTATTTTAAAATGTAAACATCATTTCTAGGAGACAGGGGATGTCCTAGTATTTATGTTGTTTACTGCTTTTAGTCACAGGTAATAAAACATGTACCAAAGGACCAAAGGATGTCCGTCAAAACAAAACAAAACAAAACAAATCAATAGATAATATAGAAAAATCCTTATAAACTTAAACTGAAAGCAAAATATATTTCCAAGTTGAATTTAGCAATATCTTTCCAAAGTAGTACTGACATCCATCATCACAACTTATTTTCCTTTTAGTCAAAAAGGAAATTGTGTTTTTGTATAATAACTGCCAAAACATAATGTTTTCTTAGTATTAGTATTAGAATATAGTATTTATTTTGGACACAGCTATGATCTAGAAGTGAAATTTCAAGAACTACTTGAAATACAAAGATATTATGTATCATAGCTGGAATAATATCTGTGTTCTCAGGTGAAAACCTCTCACAGTATGTACTGCCAACTTTTCAGGGGCAAAGAAAAAAATCCCAGTCTTTTTGTTTTTTCTAACTCGGCCACCTTGTAACAGAGTTTTAGAATCACTCTTAGACTCACGTGGATGAGTCACAAACTGATTGCGCATCAGAACATGTAACTGTGAGCCAACTATGAGTGAAAGTAGCTGAGTTCAGCTGAGGTCTATATCAGCTCTGGTCTGGAGTCCAGTGAAGTTTACAAATACACAGACATGAATTAGAGATCAGAACAGAACAGACTGAACCAGATCTGAACCTGGAACAGTTTGTCATTATGTTAGTGTCATGTTGGCTTCATTACTCTGCCAGCTTCCCAACCGATTTATTATTTTATAAACAGATACGATACAGTATGATATGATACGCTACGATACGCTACGATAAGCTACGATACAATACAATACGATACGATACGCTACGCTACAATACGATACGCTACGCTACACTACGCTACGCTACGCTACGCTACGATACACTACGCTATGATATGCTATGATACAATACGATATGATACAATACGATATGATACAATACAATAAGGTATGGTATGGTATACCAGTATGATACGATACGATACAGTATGATACGATATCATACGATATGATAAGATACGATAAGATACGATGCGATGTGATGCGATGCGATACAATACGATACAATATGGTATGGTGTTATACGATACGATACAGTACGATACAGTATGATACGATACAATACGATGCGATGCGATGCGATGCGATACGATATGGTATGGTATTATACGATACGATACAGTATGATATGATACGATACAGTACAATACAATACGATATGATATGGAGTAAAAGTAGTGGTAGTAGTAGTAGTGCAGTTGTAGTATTATTAATAGTAGCCCTGTGGTAATAGTAGTACAAGTCTATTAGTTGTTCAAGCAGTACTAGATCTAGAACAGTGCAGTACTGTTGTGCTTTTAGCCATGTAGTAGCACTACAAGGCCTGATGGAGTAGTACTGTAATAATAGTAATAGAAATAGTAGTGCTACTAGTACTGTAGTAGTAGTAGCAACCCAGTGGTAGTAATAGTAGTACTAGTCTAGAAGTACATCTAGTACTGTAGCAGCAGTAGTTGTGGCTCTTTAGTAACTAGTACTAACAATAGTAGTAGTTCTACAACTGCTCTTACTGCTAGTCATAGAAACAGTAATTCTTACACTGTAACAGTGGCAGTACATGTAGCAGTAATAGTACTGCAGTAGTATTATGTCATGTCTCTGTCCCTGTGCTGGTGGTCACATGGAGCTTTCTGTCCTGGTATCCACTGTCTTCTTCACATGGCTCAAAATCATGCTGCAGTCTTTAATGTGTCTGTGTTGACATCCGTGTGTGTGTGTGTGTGTGTGTGTGTGTGTGTGTGTGTGTGTGTGTGTGTGTGTGTGTTACACTGCAGGCCTTTACTCTGAACATGTGACTCCAGATATATTTCAACACAGTTACATAACTTATCCCTCTCTGTATTCCCCTCGTCCTCTCTCTCTCTCACTTTCTCTCTCTTTCTCACTTTCTCTCTCTCTCTCTCTCTTTCTTTCTCTCCCTCTCTCACTCTTTCTGTTTCTCTCCCCCTCCCTCACTTTCTCACTAGCTCTTTTTGTCTCTCTCTCTTTCTCTTTCTCTCCCTCACTCTCTCTCTCTCTCCCTCTCTCAATCTCACTCTGTCATGATGTTAAATAAATGTCCACATGTGACATGATCTTAATAATGTCTGGTTGCATCATTTTAGGGTTGGCTGAAAGGTGCTCACTTATTTACAGCAAGTTAGACTCTGTAAACTTTGTTGGTGTGTGTGTGTGTGTGTGTGTGTGTGTGTGTGTGTGTGTGTGTGTGTGTGTGTGTGTGTGTGTGTGTGTGTGAACAAAAAGACCAGTTAATTGGGGACAGCTTGTCCAAATAGAGACACAACAGGGAGAAAAGCTGTGTCCCTGGATGGCAAAGAGCTTATTTCTGGGTCAGTTGTACTGTATACGTATTTAAGGTCTCTTACTCTATCATGGCATTAAGGGATTATTTATGAATGATACGAGCAGTATCACTGCTGTAAATGTCCAGTTCACATTGTGAGCACCTCATTGAATCTCAGGTATTTGACTTCGTGGTCATAATTTCCTGTTGAGACACCCCCATGATTCACCCCTCATCGTCAGTGGAGAGTATTAAAATAACAAAGCATTCATTTTTGAGAAATATGTATCTGTGTCTGTGCATTGCATTTTTAAAACCTATAATATAGAATTTATATCAGCTTAGATTTGACAGACTGTTTTCACCAGCATTCATGTTAATGGTCCAGTCCTGTTTTCCAGTTCACTACAGAATACATTACGGTCCTCATGGGAGGCAGCTAAGCAGCGTTTCTCTAACCTTGAGTCTGATTTGTGTCTCAGCTGTAAATCACATAAAGGAAAAATATATTCCAGTTGCATTTGAATAAGCAGCAGACAGACTGTAAAGAACTTGAGGACACTGAACATAAACATAAAGTCTGTTTCCAGTCAGCCTCAGAACTTTGTGTTGACCTTAATGGTTTCTGCTGCAGCCTGATGAGTGCACATGGTATTAACAGCTAAGTGCGGTTTCAACAGGGCAGACTCTGTGTGATTTTATTGATTCTGTGCATTGAGTGAACTCACACTGCACGTTTCCCTGCATGGCCAGAACCCACGATTTCTCTGCTCACACTGTACTGTACGGATCAATCGACTGGCCACGATGTGGAACTTATATATTCAAACAAAATGGCTGTGAGAGGCAGCATAGTGTGTGAAATTCTTATATCGGAGTACTGAGGATTTGACAGGTGATGGGATGAAAGAGTCTGGAACATTTGACGCCTTTTAAAACAACATCTACCTCTGGAAAAGGTGTGACCTTATGGCTTGGTCGCTGATGATAATACAACCTTCATGGTTGAGTTTCTCCAGCCTTCTAGAGGTTTGTTCCACTTCTAGACTCTCAAACAATGAAACTGATTCTTGTCATGTGGATAGCAAAGCTCAAGTCATTGAGGATGTGTGTCAGCTTGGGCAACGTGCAGCTCCTGACGCCACATCCATCAACTCTGGACTCTCTTGACTTCTCTTGTAGTCATAAAACGAAGCTTTACGACACTTCCAGGAAAATTTTGGATCATGCTGTGATTAATACTCACTCACTGCTCAGCTGCCATCTTTTATGGGGCTTTTTGTGAGCAGTCTGTTCGACAGAGAACTGCAGAGTTTAACACAACAGGCCTTATATCAACTGACAAACACACTTACGCGTCAAATCACCGTCGGAAGATCTACCACTATAACAATTTATAATCACTACTGCAATCCTGCTATTACATAATTTAGTTACTTGCACTAGAACAAGCTAGTACAGCCATTCTGGCTGCTCCAAAGAAAGAACATGCTGTCACAACCTAAACAGGAAGTGTGTCAGATGAGATAAGAGAAGAAGAGACACTCTGGTGACGTAGCTGTTGCCTCTGTTCAGTGTTCCCCTCACTGTACCGTTAAAAAGTTAAAAAAAAAAAACCTTTTTGACCAAATCAGGATCAGCTGTTCAGATTCAAATCTTTACGATGGAATTAATTAAAATAATCAGCCATTTTCCAAGGCTTGTATTAAAGGGTCAGTTCACTCAAATAGCAACAAAACATGTTTTTTCGCCTTTTAGTTTTGGTTTGATTCGTCCAGGTTTTGATATACAGCATCTGAGATTTCTGCCTCCAGCACAAAACAACAGAGGTAAAGTTTTCACCTGAACTTCTTTCTTCCAAAGAAATAGTCCCTGTAAAACCTCTTGACAGTATGTTTTTTTGGATTATCCAGACTTGAGGGGACATTGGTTGATTCTGGAGAGACAAGCTGCTGTTGGCAGAAATCTAAAAGGCAGATATCTCAACATATAACAGGAGAAGTAAATGTGAAGATCCACATGTGACATGATCTTAATGTCTGGTTGCATCATTTCAGGGTTGGCTAAAGGTGCTCACTTATTTACAGCAAGTTAGACTCTGTAAACTGTCTGTGTGTGTGTGTGTGTGTGTGTGTGTGTGTGTGTGTGTGTGTGTGTGTGTGTGTGTTTGTTTGTTTATTCATTGTAAAAAGTGACCTTTTAAATTTAAATTCTAAATGCTCTCTGTTTCCATTGTTGACATGAGGCCAGTTAACATTTGACATTTTTGCCTCATAAATAACTCAAACTTATAACAAGGGAATTTTTTGGCCTCCAGTGAGAAGTGGAAACTAGTTGTGAACACAACATTGATACATCATCACTTTTTATGTTGATTCAATTAACTTTTTTTTTTGAGCATTTCTTCTTTTTATTTGATGGAGACAGGAAAGGCAAGGGAGAGCAAAGGGCTAATAAATATTTTTAGAGCAGTATCGACACAGCAAATCATTTACATTATTAAACTGGACTAAAAACCCTGGTGTTACATCAGCTGGAAAATTCTACCAGTCTTGATTTTTTTCCCAGAACCTTTGCACCAGTTTGTTTGGCTGGTTTTCTGGATCGTCGGCCAGCTCAGACTAAATACGAGGCGTCCTTGTGCGCTGTCCCCTCCCTGCTGCTGCTGCTCTCTGCCTCATTTCACCATAGTAACAAATGAACAGGAGGGACAGTGAAGCTCTTTGCTGCTGTGAGTCTCACGTTGCACACAAGTAACTCCCTGCAGACATGTCAGGGATATTCGTATGATAGTGAGACATGAAAACACAACATCAGGAGGGTTTAATGACAACACAGCACTGTTGTTGTTGCAGCTGCATGTGCTGTTTGGCTGCAGAGGTTTCTTTGTGTGTTGTGTGAGTGTGTTTCCCCCTTGAAGCAGAAAATGCTTCACTGATTCAGGCACATGCATTCGATACGTTACTGTAACTGCATTGTTTTCCTATAGAGGATAAGGCTTGTTATGTTTTATATTTTAAGTATTTTAAAAACTAATATTTCAAAAGTTAGGTGAAATTCATTGTCACACAATTGTGGCTGTTTCTTCGCTGGGATAGTCTGGCACATAAAATGGCAAACTGTTACTTAAACACTTTGGTTTTTGTACAGATTAAACAAATGCGAAAAAGCCTACAATATATCAATTAGTGTGCATTAAGGTGCTGTTAGGTGAATTGTGCTACCTCTGCACAGAGTCATGCTAGCTGCTTTCCCAAAATGTCAAACTTTTCCTCTGAGGTTACAGGGAACAGTTGTGGTCGTGGTTAAAGGAGCTATTTGTAGGTTTTGCTATTGCTACATAGCTCTGGTTGGCAATGGAGCAATAGCAATACTTACATATATCCTCCTCTAAAAAAAATAAACAATAGGTGGCTTTCCATGCACCTGTTATTATGCACATTTTCAATTTCCCCCACATAATCCAGAGTGGAAACAGAAAATTAAAAAAAAAGTTTTGCGACAAAGTGCAATGGAAACAGCCGTAGTGAATAAATGAAGATGTACATCAGATCTGTTTGTAGTGATGAGGAGGCTGGAACCTTCCTCACATTAATGCATGAAACAAACAGAAATGTCATATTTCCATCATGTTTCCTCACATGGTTTTTCATGTGCTTTTGAAGCTCTTTTAATAACATAATCTCGTTGTGCCCTCTTCACCTGCAGTTTAATGGCACAGACTGAAAAATTAGAACCAGCTCCCAATATTCAGCTCTGTCTGTGGCACTCGGTTCCCAAGACCAATAGTTTAATTTTTACTTCTCCACTGTAGCAAACTTTACTCAAACAGAGAAAACTGTTCATTTGTTAGTCACTGTTTTCAGTGGAGGATTAACCCACATTTGGTGCTCTGGTGAGTATTTGGGGCAATAGGACGGAGTCCAAATAAACCAGTGTGTGTGCACATGGTGATGAAGGAACATATCACCCAGTGTAACAGTGTGGCTCACTGATGTGTTTTTAATAGTTTAATAGTCACATGTAGGAGCCATTCATTGTTGGGTTTGGTCTTTTCATGAAATTTGTTGACAGTTAGGAAAGTATTAATTATAACCTCTTATCCCTTAAGAAGCACACCAACTATAATTTGTGTTTCTGGTTGTTAACCCCAACCCAACCCTCATCCCAGATTCCCAGGAACAATTCTGAGGACATGACCTCAGCTACAGTATACAGTACAGCTCTGATCATGACTGTGGAAGATTACTAAACTCGAAACTCTCCAAACTGAAGTATCCAACACTTTAGACTGGAGGTGAAGTCATTAAGAGTTACAATTAAAATCTGGTCTATATTTTAGTCTATAACAAACCTTATTTTCTCAGAACAAGTGAAGAAGTCTGTCACTGCAGAATACTCCAGTCAATTCAAGGGAAATGTATTTTCTCAAATCAGGTTTCAGTTTTATAATGCACCTTACACTTTATTGTTTCAACTCTAGTCTTTAGATGTGTGCATAACAATTAAAAACAGGTAGAAATCATTGTACTGCATTAACAAATTTAAAGAAAATACAGGTTTTTGGATCCAATTACATACAGAATTATCTTTATAAGATTGGGGCTTTTGCACTGTTAAAGACCGAACTGCTCAACAGTACAAAAGCTGGACCAAACGCAACAGTTAAATGCTGCATTTACATACTATAGCCTATATATAGTATATATACATTAGATACTAGACAGCGCGTCTTTTTTGTGATCAATACAAGATGTCATAAAACAACTGTCTTCAAAGCTTCTAACATGTTATCACAGAGCTGCGTCTCTCATGATAAATATGATATTGTAAAATATGATGATAATCATGTTCAGCTCAGTGTTTAAAAACAAATACAGTGGTCCCTGTCAACACACTGTTATGACCTGGAACTCAGACCTGAACATGTGGAGAGAAAACCAGCCTCTAATGGAGCCTCTGTTAAAGGGTCTGTATTGTACTCAAGGCTGAAGCTCTTTGGCTGCTGTGCAGAGAAGGACAAAAATATTCACAAATATTGTGGCAAAGGCTGAAAGATCCAGAGAGCACAACATGTTATGCAAGCCACAATTCAAAAATTTATTAAACCAGAGAAACCAAATGAACTACTATATCTGTTGTCCATTAGTATCACTCGGTATTTTTTACACGCTCGTAGCTGTTTTTCTAGTTTCTGTGTATTTTAAATCTGCACTGATCAATGTTTCATATCAACAATTGATCACAGTTCTAAATTAAATGTGAAAGGGATTACTTGTAGTCTGTAGTTCCCCTCAACTCTACAGAGCATTTTAGCATGGGTGTAGTTTGGCAGGGTTCAGGGGGCTCACTAAACCCTCCAATGGCTGTAGCAAAAAATACATGTAGGGATTTAAATATTATGTATATTTTTTATTATAATAAGACAGAACTAATAACTTATTGTATTGTCTTGCTCTATAATAATAAATACAAAGTTGGAGATCCCAGTACACTACAGACTTCTCTATGTTTTAACATATTAGAAGCCACAGGGTAGGTCTATCAACAATCTGCAACTCATCTCTGGAGAAAAGCTAATAGCCGGAGATCTGTAACTGGTTTACTGTTGGGTTTTGGGCTGGGTTGGGCACTTCACAACAGTACTTGGATAAATGTATTTTGAGCAGACTGTGTCTTTAAAAGAAGACACAGGTGAAACTTTATTCCATCCATTCATACTGCAGCTGCCTGAAAAGGTTCACATGAGGTCCCGGCTGTTTGCACAGCTACAAATTACAGACTACTCAACAAAAAAATAGATCCTTCAATTTCAGAGACTTTTGCAGCAAATCAAATGTGATTCTGGGTCAGAGGATGTTTGATTTGTCTACATTAATTGATACATTAAGCCAGCTGTAACATAGGTCTGAGTTACTGGACACAACTGTATATAACTGGGTATAGAACATAAGGTTTCATCTGCAGCTCTGGCAGGCGTCCTCATATCCTGCTGTTGACATAAGGCAATTTACCATGCATTCTGGGCCGTGCCAGCAATGTGGGTTTTGCAGACACAGATAAAATGAAACAAACTGACTTGATGCAGAGCTCCATCAAACTGGAACGACTGGTTTTATGGTTCTGCTGTGGCACCAGCTATAATTTTGTCATGTACGCCATTCCTGTCATTCGTTTTGATTGTGGTGTATATGTTTTAACTGTTTCCTCTTCAGGTCTTAAATTCTTGCGTATGTAGCAGGAAGTATTAAACCAATGCAAACAGATAGTGACCCTGACACACAACACTTAAGGAAATACAGTGACATTTCACTCTAAACATGACATTTAAGAAAAAACAGCATTTGAGAAAGCTTTAACAAAAGATATCCACATGATGTAATTATCGACAAGCTTTCAACATATCATGACATTAAAATGTCCCATGAAACAGCAAGAATCTAGCAAAAGACGTATCCTACATTATGGGAAATGCACGATACAGAGTTTTTGGAGTTAGACACATTCAAGGGACTAAAAATTGGAAGATGCAGTAAAAAGGATCAAGATTAAAATGTTAACATTCTTTACAGTGTCTCAGACAGTTTCTAGTTTGGCAAGTTTATGTCTCCTGTGCGTTATGAAAAGCAAAGAAGACATCTACATTTGATAGTCAAATGTGAGTATCACTTATGGGTTCCTTTCCCTGTGTTGAATATAAACCATAAATATACTGTAGCTAAGGCTGCCTGGAACAATTATTTCTGTGTTCTCAGTCAAAGCTCTTCAGATTGCAGCCTGAAGGAAAATCCCTCCTTTATTCTTGGTTATGTCACTATTGCGAGCACTGTTGACCCTGTATGAGAATAAAACATGATACTGATCTTAAACCTGCTTTAATTCATATGTTAACATGGACAATGATTAAAGTGATTGTGTAAAGTGAATAAACATCATGTGTCCTGATGAAATCACTGAGAATTACACAATAATGTCCTCTCTGCTTTTATGTTTGTCTGCCGCCTAGTGGCCAAAAATCGAGAAATACAGCTTTAGGAAAATATGAGAAGATTGCAGCTGAGTCTTTTTAGGGAACTACATTTTAAAAAATAGTTAAACTTATTATTGGTTTTATTTGCTTTCTTGCTGAGAGATGAGAAGATTGAAAAAAGATCCACAAATCTTTTTTGTTAGATTTCAGTTGTAAACAAACAGTAAAATGCGCTACCTTCTGAGCTTTAGAGGTGCAGGCAGGTCAATCTTTCAAGTGTGGACAGAGCCAGGCTAGTTGTTTCCTCCTGTTTCCAGTCTTTATGCTAAGCTAGGCTAATCCTCTCCATGCTTAATGCACAGATATGGGAGTGGTATCAATCTTTGTCACTCTGTATAAAGGTGTTTATTTTCCAAAACTAAAAGACTGTTCCTTTAAATATTTCCTTATACAATGTGTTTCATCATCTTTTTGTTACAGGACTTATTTTCTTTATTTTATAGGACTTTTTCACAGCTGACGTTTTGACATGTCACATTAAGTAAAGCACAGGTTTAAAAAATAAAATGAATTGTGGTTAAATTCTTTATTATCTGCCTCTTTATCTGCTGCAGTTTCACAGTCCTGGTCTTGTTCATGCTGGCTCACTGTTATGACTCACTTGGACACTTAATAAACAGCAGTTAACCTACTGTCTGCTACAGTAGGTTGTAACAATGCCGCCATCAAATGGAAAGTATCTGAATTACAACCTGTGGTACCTGCTATTAGGATACAGGTGAATTTTATAATATAAGCTACAAAATGTAAAAGATGCAGGATATAATGTGCACAGGGATACAAAGCAAACATTTCAATCTCTTTTGACCAAAGAATGCAGCCACAAAATAGCAGTATTTGTATTGTTGTCAAAACAGTGATATACATACAGCGTATAAAAGATTTTGAAGTGGGAATTTAAAGGTTAATTTCAGTGGTTACGGTTTTTAGTTGTACACTAGATCTTAGGTCAGATGACTGTCTAAAATCTAAATAAAATGTACAGAAAAAAAGATAATTTCATTTCAGATATGAAGAATTTGACAAATGTTCACAATACATTTAAAGGGCCTTTTTGTGAACCTCATGTACACTTAATTTGTATAATGTTATAATGTATGTTTTTAACATGGTTTTATGTTCATGTGAGGCACTTGTCATTTCTTTGTTGTGAAGCAATTTGTGCTGCATTCCTTGTATGAAAGCTGTGATACAAGTAGATTATTATTAATCTTATTATTATTATTATAAAAAAAATGTATGTGCCTTACATAATGTGTTCCTGTATCACACTGTGAGGCGCTAAAAATAAACTCAACCAAAAAGAGAGAGAAAATCTATCTCTCTCATTTTGTCTCCCAGTGATGAATGATTACCTTATTTCAAGGGTGTGGATAAAATGTCATTGTATAATAAGGCATAATAAGTCATAAACCTATACTTAGGCATAAAAAGGTCTTAGTATAGTTAGGAATAAAAATGTAATCATACATTAAGGCATAAAAAGGTCTTTGTATAGTAAAGTATAAAAAGTCGTAAGAATGTCATAGTATATTAAAGCATAAAAACATCATAATAGAGGAAGGCATAGAAACGTCAAAGAATAGTCACGCATAAAAACATCATAGTATAGTTAGGCATACAAAGTCATGAAAATGTCATAGTATAGTTAGGCATAAAAATGCCATAGTATAGTAAGGTAAAAAAAAGTCATTAAAACATCATAGCATAAGTAAGGCATAAAAAGGTCTTAGTAGAATAAGGTATAGAAAAGTCATAGTATAGTATGGCATTAAAGTCATAGTGAAGTAAGGCATAAAAAGTTATTAAAATATCACAGTAGGCTTTAATGAGGCATAAAAAACGTCTTCGTATAGTAAGGCGTAATAAGTCATAAAAAAGTTTTAGGAATACAAACGTCATTGTTTAGTAAGGCATGAAAAAGTCATTGTATAGTAAGTGTTACAACAGCATATCTTCCTGGTGTTTGTCTTTTCCCTGTCTTTTCTCAACTGCTCCGCCCTCGCCCGCCCTGATTACTCCACAAGATCCACCTGGCCTGGGAAAAAAAGGTTAAAAACTCTGGTGCCAGCTGCTGTAGGGGAGAGGATTTTGACATGGGGACTGTTGGTTTTGCAACCTCTCAGCATGTGATTTTTGTTGTGTTCTCTTTTGTCTGTTTCGCATCATTAGTTGTCTTAATTTACTGCCCTGATCCTTTTGTACATTTATGTTAAATAAAACCTTCATCATTTTAGAGGTGTCTTATTTGTAGTTTGTTGGGTCACTGGTGAATAAAAAACTTCACAATATAGTAAAGTATAAAAAAAAGCATAAAAATGTAAAATTATATTAAGGCATAAAAAATCATAAATAAGACATTATATAGAAAGGTATAAAAACTCATAAAACCAACATAGTATAATAAAGCATCAAAATGTCATAGTACAGTAAGGAGTAACAAATCATAAAACCGACATAGTATAGTAAGCCATAACAACTCATAGTATGGTGAGGCATAAAAAGTCATAAAAATGACATAGCATAGTAAGGCATAAAAAGTCATAAAAATGACATAGCATAGTAAGCCATAACAACTCATAGTATAGTGAGGCATAAAAAGTAAAAAAAACGACATAGTATAGTAAGGCATAAAAAGTCATAGTATAGTGAGGCATAAAAAGTCATAAAAACGACTAAGTATAGTAAGGCATAAAAAGTCATAAAAAAGTCATAGTATAGTAAGGCATAAAAAGTCAAAAAAACGACATAGTATAGTAAGGCATAAAAAGTCATAAAAATGACATAGTATAGTAAGGCATAATAAGTCATAGTATAGTGAGGCATAAAAAGTCATAAAAACGACTTAGTATAGTAAGGCATAAAAAGTCAAAAAACGACATAGTATAGTAAGGCATAAAAAGTCATAAAAACGACATAGTATAGTAAGGCATAAAAAGTCATAGTATAGTAAGGCATAAAAAGTCATAAACACGACTTAGTATAGCAAGGCATAAAATGTTATAAAAACGACATAGTATAGAAAGGCATAAAAAGTCATAGTATAGTGAGGCATAAAAAGTCATAAAAACGACATAGTATAGCAAGGCATAAAATGTTATAAAAACGACATAGTATAGTAAGGCATGAAAACTCATAGTATAGTGAGGCATAAAAAGTCATAAAAACGACTAAGTATAGTAAGGCATAAAAAGTCATAAAAATGACATAGTATAGTAAGGCATAATAAGTCATAAAAAAGTCATAGTATAGTAAGGCATAAAAAGTCAAAAAAACAACATAGTATAGTAAGGCATAAAAAGTCATAAAAATGACATAGTATAGTAAGGCATAAAAAGTCAAAAAAACAACATAGTATAATAAGGCATAAAAAGTCATAAAAAAGTCATAGTATAGTAAGGCATAAAAAGTCAAAAAAACAACATAGTATAGTAAGGCATAAAAAGTCATAAAAATGACATAGTATAGTAAGGCATAATAAGTCATAGTATAGTGAGGCATAAAAAGTCATAAAAACGACTTACTATAGTAAGGCATAAAAAGTCAAAAAACGACATAGTATAGTAAGGCATAAAAAGTCATAGTATAGTAAGGCATAAAAAGTCAAAAAAACAACATAGTATAATAAGGCATAAAAAGTCATAAAAAAGTCATAGTATAGTAAGGCATAAAAAGTCAAAAAAACAACATAGTATAGTAAGGCATAAAAAGTCATAAAAATGACATAGTATAGTAAGGCATAATAAGTCATAGTATAGTGAGGCATAAAAAGTCATAAAAACGACTTAGTATAGTAAGGCATAAAAAGTCAAAAAACGACATAGTATAGTAAGGCATAAAAAGTCATAGTATAGTAAGGCATAAAAAGTCATAAACACGACTTAGTATAGCAAGGCATAAAATGTTATAAAAACGACATAGTATAGAAAGGCATAAAAAGTCATAGTATAGTGAGGCATAAAAAGTCATAAAAACGACTTAGTATAATAAGGCATAAAAAGTCATAGTATATAAGGCACAAAATGTCATAGTATAGTAAGGCATAAAAAGTGATAAAAATGACATACTATAGTAAGACATAAAATGTCACAAAAACGATATAGTATAGTAAGGCATGAAAAGTTATAGTATAGTGAGGCATAAAAAGTCATAAAAAAATTAGTATAGTATGCCATAAAACATCATAGCATATTAAGGCACAAAAAGTCAGAAAAAAAAATGAGTATAGTATGGTATGAAACGTCATAGTATAGTAAGGCATAAAAAGTCATAAAAACGACATAGTATAGTAAGGCATAAAAAGTAAAAAAAACGACATAGTATATTAAGGCATAAAAAGTCATACTATAATAAGGCATAAAAAGTCATAAAAACGACATAGTATAGTAAGGCATAAAAAGTCATAAAAACGACATAGTATAGTAAGGCACAAAATGTCATAGTATAGTAAGGCATAAAAAGTCATAAAAACGACTTAGTATAGTAAGGCATAAAAAGTCATAAAAACGACATAGTATAGAAAGGCATAAAAAGTCATAGTATAGTGAGGCATAAAAAGTCATAAAAACGACTTAGTATAATAAGGCATAAAAAGTCATAGTATATAAGGCACAAAATGTCATAGTATAGTAAGGCATAAAAAGTGATAAAAATGACATACTATAGTAAGACATAAAATGTCACAAAAACGATATAGTATAGTAAGGCATGAAAAGTTATAGTATAGTGAGGCATAAAAAGTCATAAAAAAATTAGTATAGTATGCCATAAAACATCATAGCATATTAAGGCACAAAAAGTCAGAAAAAAAAATGAGTATAGTATGGTATGAAACGTCATAGTATAGTAAGGCATAAAAAGTCATAAAAACGACATAGTATAGTAAGGCATAAAATGTTATAAAAACGACATAGTATATTAAGGCATAAAAAGTCATACTATAATAAGGCATAAAAAGTCATAGTATAGTAAGTCATAAAAACGACATAGTATAGTAAGGCACAAAATGTCATAGTATAGTAAGGCATAAAAAGTCATAAAAAAGTCATAGTATATTAAGGCATAAAAAGTCATAGTATAGTAAGGCATAAAAAGTCATACTATAAAAAGTCATAAAAACGACATAGTATAGTAAAGCATAAAAAGTCATAGTATAGTAAGGCATAAAAAGTCATAAACATGACTTAGTATAATAAAAGGCATAAAAAGTCATAGTATAGTAAGGCACGAAAAGTCATAGTATAGTGAGGCAAAAAAAGTGATAAAAATGACTTAGTATAATAAGGCATTAAAAGTCATAGTATAGTAAGTCATAAAAAGTCATAAAAACGACTTAGTATAGTGAGGTATAAAACGTAACAAAAACGACATAGTATAGTAAGACATTAAAAGTCATAGTATATTAAGGCATAAAAAGTCATAAAAAAAATTAGTATAGTATGCCATAAAATATCATAGTATAGTAAGGCATAAAAAGTGATAAAAATGACATACTATAGTAAGACATAAAATGTCATAAAAACGACATAGTATAGTAAGGCATAAAAAGTCATAGTACAGTAAGGCATAAAAAGTCAAAAAAACGACATAGTATATTAAGACATAAAAAGTGATAAAAATGACATAGTATAGTAAGGCATAAAAAGTCATAGTATAGTGAGGCATAAAAAGTGATAAAAAACCACTTAGTATAGTAAGGCATAAAAAGTCATAAAAAGTAATTGTATATTAAGGCATAAAAAGTCATAAAAACGACATAGTATAGTAAGGCATAAAAAGTCATAAAAACGACATAGTATAGTAAGGCATAAAAAGTCATAGTATAGTGAGGCATAAAACTTAATAGTATTGTAAGGCATAAAAAGTGATAAAAATGACATACTATAGTAAGGCATAAAAAGTCATAAAAACGACATAGTATAGTAAGGCACAAAATGTCATAGTATAGTAAGGAATAAAAAGTCATAAAAACAACTTAGTGTAGTAAGGCATAAAACGTAACAAAAACGACATAGCATAGTAAGGCATAAAATGTCATAGTATAGTAAGACATAAAAAGTTATAAAAACGACTTAGTAAAGTAAGGCATAAAAAGTTATAAAAACGACATAGTATATTAAGGCATAAAAAGTCATAAAAACAACAGTCTAGTAAGGCATAAAAAGTCATAGTATAGGGAGGCATAACAAGTGATAAAAACGACATAGTATAGTAAGGCATAAAAAGTCATAGTATAGTAAGGCATAAAAAGTCATAAAAATGACATAGCATAGTGAGGCATAAAAAGTCATAAAAACGACATAGTATAGTAAAGCATAAAAAGTCATAGTATAGTAAGGCATAAAAAGTCATAAACACGACTTAGTATAGCAAGGCATAAAATGTTATAAAAACGACATAGTATAGAAAGGCATAAAAAGTCATAGTATAGTGAGGCATAAAAAGTCATAAAAACGACATAGTATAATAAGGCATAAAAAGTCATAGTATGTAAGGCACAAAATGTCATAGTATAGTAAGGCATAAAAAGTCATAAAAACGACATAGTATAGTAAGGCATAAAAAGTCATAAACACGACTTAGTATAGCAAGGCATAAAATGTTATAAAAACGACATACTATAGTAAGGCATAATAAGTCATAAAAACGACATAGTATAGTATGGCATAAAAAGTCATAAAAAGTCATAAAAACGACTTAGTAGAGTAAGGGATAAAATGTCATAAAAACGACATAGTATAGCAAGGCATAAAAAGTCATAGTATAGTGAGGCATAAAAAGTCATAAAAACGACATAGTATAGTAAGTCATAAAAAGTCATAAAAATGACATAGTATAGTAAGGCATAAAGAGTCATAGTATAGTATGGCATAAAAAGTCATAAAAACGACATAGTATAGTAAGGCATAATAAGTCATAAAAAGTCATAAAAATGACATAGTATAGTAAGGCATAAAAAGTCATAGTATAGTGAGGCATAAAAAGTCATAAACACGACTTAGTATAGTAAGGCATAAAATGTTATAAAAACGACATAGTATAGTAAGGCATAAAAAGTCATAAAAATGACATAGTATAGTAAGGCATAAAAAGTCATAAAAACGACATAGGATAGTAAAGCATAAAAAGTCATAGTATAGTAGGCATAAAAAGTCATAACACGACTTAGTATAGCAAGGCATAAAATGTTATAAAAACGACATAGTATATTAAGGCATAAAAAGTCATAAAAACAACAGTCTAGTAAGGCATAAAAAGTCATAGAATAGGGAGGCATAAAAAGTCATAAAAATGATATAGCATAGTAAGGCATAAAAAGTCATAGTATAGTAAGGCATAAAAAGTCATAAAAACGACATACTATAGTAAGGCATAATACGTCATAAAAACGACATAGTATAGTATGGCATAAAAAGTCATAAACACAACTTAGTATAATAAAAGGCATAAAAAGTCATAGTATAGTAAGGCACAAAAAGTCATAGTATAGTGAGGCAAAAAAAGTGATAAAAATGACTTAGTATAATAAGGCATTAAAAGTCATAGTACAGTAAGTCATAAAAAGTCATAAAAAGTCATAAAAACGACTTAGTATAGTGAGGTATAAAACGTAACAAAAACGACATAGTATAGTAAGACATAAAAAGTCATAGTATATTAAGGCATAAAAAGTGATAAAAATGACATACTATAGTAAGACATAAAATGTCATAAAATCGACATAGTATAGTGAGGCATAAAAAGTCATAAAAACGACATAGTATAGTAAAGCATAAAAATGACATAGCATAGTGAGGCATAAAAAGTCATAAAAACGACATAGTATAGTAAAGCATAAAAAGTCATAGTATAGTAAGGCATAAAAAGTCATAAACACGACTTAGTATAGCAAGGCATAAAATGTTATAAAAACGACATAGTATAGAAAGGCATAAAAAGTCATAAAAAGTCATAGTATAGTGAGGCATAAAAAGTCATAAAAACGACATAGTATAATAAGGCATAAAAAGTCATAGTATGTAAGGCACAAAATGTCATAGTATAGTAAGGCATAAAAAGTCATAAAAACGACATAGTATAGTAAGGCATAAAAAGTCATAAACACGACTTAGTATAGCAAGGCATAAAATGTTATAAAAACGACATACTATAGTAAGGCATAATAAGTCATAAAAACGACATAGTATAGTATGGCATAAAAAGTCATAAAAACGACTTAGTAGAGTAAGGGATAAAATGTCATAAAAACGACATAGTATAGCAAGGCATAAAAAGTCATAGTATAGTAAGGCATTAAAAGTCAAAAAAACGACATAGTATAGTAAGTCATAAAAAGTCATAAAAATGACATAGTATAGTAAGGCATAAAGAGTCATAGTATAGTATGGCATAAAAAGTCATAAAAACGACATAGTATAGTAAGGCATAAAAAGTCATAAAAATGACATAGTATAGTAAGGCATAAAAAGTCATAGTATAGTGAGGCATAAAAAGTCATAAAAACGACATAGTATAGTAAGGCATAAAATGTTATAAAAACGACATAGTATGGTGAGGCATAAAAAGTCATAAAAATGACATAGCATAGTGAGGCATAAAAAGTCATAAAAACGACATAGGATAGTAAAGCATAAAAAGTCATAGTATAGTAAGGTATAAAAAGTCATAAACACGACTTAGTATAGCAAGGCATAAAATGTTATAAAAACGACATAGTATATTAAGGCATAAAAAGTCATAAAAACAACAGTCTAGTAAGGCATAAAAAGTCATAGAATAGGGAGGCATAAAAAGTCATAAAAATGATATAGCATAGTAAGGCATAAAAAGTCATAGTATAGTAAGGCATAAAAAGTCATAAAAACGACATACTATAGTAAGGCATAATACGTCATAAAAACGACATAGTATAGTATGGCATAAAAAGTCATAAACACAACTTAGTATAATAAAAGGCATAAAAAGTCATAGTATAGTAAGGCACAAAAAGTCATAGTATAGTGAGGCAAAAAAAGTGATAAAAATGACTTAGTATAATAAGGCATTAAAAGTCATAGTACAGTAAGTCATAAAAAGTCATAAAAACGACTTAGTATAGTGAGGTATAAAACGTAACAAAAACGACATAGTATAGTAAGACATAAAAAGTCATAGTATATTAAGGCATAAAAAGTCATAAAAAAAATTAGTATAGTATGCCATAAAATATCATAGTATAGTAAGGCATAAAAAGTGATAAAAATGACATACTATAGTAAGACATAAAATGTCATAAAATCGACATAGTATAGTAAGGCATAAAAAGTCATAGTACAGTAAGGCATAAAAAGTCAAAAAAACGACATAGTATATTAAGACATAAAAAGTGATAAAAATGACATAGTATAGTAAGGCATAAAAAGTCATAGTATAGTGAGGCATAAAAAGTGATAAAAAACGACTTAGTATAGTAAGTCATAAAAAGTCATAAAAAGTAATTGTATATTAAGGCATAAAAAGTCATAAAAACGACATAGTATAGTAAGGTATAAAAAGTCATAAAAACGACATAGTATAGTAAGGCATAAAAAGTCATAGTATAGTGAGGCATAAAACTTAATAGTATAGTAAGGCATAAAAAGTGATAAAAATGACATACTATAGTAAGGCATAAAAAGTCATAAAAACGACATAGTATAGTAAGCATAAAATGTCATAGTATAGTAAGGAATAAAAAGTCATAAAAACAACTTAGTGTAGTAAGGCATAAAACGTAACAAAAACGACATAGCATAGTAAGGCATAAAATGTCATAGTATAGTAAGACATAAAAAGTTATTAAAACGACTTAGTAAAGTAAGGCATAAAAAGTCATAAAAACAACAGTCTAGTAAGGCATAAAAAGTCATAGTATAGGGAGGCATAATAAGTGATAGAAATGACTTAGAGTAAGGCATAAAAAGTCATATAAACGTCATTGTATAGTAAGGCACAGAATGTCATAGTATAGTAAGGCACAAAATGTCATAGTATAGTAAGGCATAAAAAGTCATAAAAACGACTTAGTATAGTAAGGCATAAAAAGTCATAAAAACAACAGTCTAGTAAGGCATAAAAAGTCATAGTATAGGGAGGCATAATAAGTGATAGAAATGACTTAGAGTAAGGCATAAAAAGTCATATAAACGTCATTGTATAGTAAGGCACAGAATGTCATAGTATAGTAAGGCACAAAATGTCATAGTATAGTAAGGCATAAAAAGTTATAAAAACGACTTAGTATAGTAAGGCATAAAAAGTCATAATATAGTATGGCTCAAAATGTCAGTATAGTATGGCATAAAAAGTCATAAAAACGACTTAGTATAGTAAGGCATAAAATGTCATAAAAACGACATAGTATAGTAAGGCATAAAAAGTCATAGTATAGTAAGGCATAAAAAGTCATAAAAACGACTTAGTATAGTAAGGCATAAAATGTCATAAAAACGACATAGTATGGTAAGGCATAAAAAGTCATAGTATAGTAAGGCATAAAAAGTCATAAAAACATCATGGTACAGTAAGGCATAAAAAGTCATAAAAACATCACAGTATAGTAAGGCACAAAATGTCAGTATAGTATGGCATAAAAAGTCATAAAAACGACATAGTATAGTAAGGCATAAAAAGTCATAGTATATGAAGGCATAAAATGTCATAGTATAGTAAGGCATAAAATGTCATAAAAACGACATAGTATAGTAAGGCATAAAAAGTCATAGTACAGTAAGGCATAAAAAGTCAAAAAAACGACATAGTATATTAAGGCATAAAAAGTGATAAAAATGACATAGTATAGTAAGGCATAAAAAGTCATAGTATAGTGAGGCATTAAAAGTGATAAAAAACGACTTAGTATAGTAAGGCATAAAAAGTCATAAAAAGTAATTGTATATTAAGGCATAAAAAGTCATATAAACGTCATTGTATAGTAAGGCATAAAAAGTCATAGTATAGTGAGGCATTAAAAGTGATAAAAAACGACTTAGTATAGTAAGGCATAAAAAGTCATAAAAAGTAATTGTATATTAAGGCATAAAAAGTCATATAAACGTCATTGTATAGTAAGGCATAAAAAGTCATAGTATAGTGAGGCATAAAAAGTCATAAAAATGACATAGCATAGTAAGGCATAAAAAGTCATAGTATAGTAAGGCATAAAAAGTCATAAAAAACGACTTAGTAGAGTAAGGCATAAAATGTCATAGTATAGTAAGTCATGAAAAGTCATAAAAAACGATTTAGTATAGTGAGGCATAAAACGTAACAAAAACGACATAGTATAGTAAGACATAAAAAGTCATAGTATATCAAGGCATAAAAAGTCATAAAAAAAATTAGTATAGTATGCCATAAAATATCATAGTATAGTAAGGCATAAAAAGTGATAAAAATGACATACTATAGTAAGACATAAAATGTCATAAAAACGACATAGTATAGTAAGGCATAAAAAGTCATAGTATATTGAGGCATAAAAAGTCATAAAAACGACATAGTATAGTAAGGCACAAAATGTCCTAGTGTAGTAAGGCATAAAAAGTCATAAAAACGACTAAGTGTAGTAAGGAATAAAACGTAACAAAAACGACATAGCATAGTAAGGCATAAAAAAGTCTTAGTATAGTAAGCATAAAAAGTCATAGTATAGTAAGGCATAAAAAGTCAAAAAAACGACATAGTATAGTAAGGCACAAAATGTCATAGTGTAGTAAGGCATAAAAAGTCATAAAAACGACTAAGTGTAGCAAGGAATAAAACGTAACAAAAACGACATAGCATAGTAAGGCATAAAAAGTCTTAGTATAGTAAGGCATAAAAAGTCATAGTATAGTAAGGCATAAAAAGTCATAAAAACAACAGTCTAGTAAGGCATAAAAAGTCATAGTATAGGGAGGCATAACAAGTGATAAAAAACGACTTAGTAGAGTAAAGCATAAAAAGTCATATAAACATCATTGTATAGTAAGGCAAAAAAAGTCATAGTATAGTGAGGCATAAAAAGTCATAAAAACGACATACGACATATGTCGTATGTCATATGACATATTTCGTATACATACGACATAAGGCATAAAATGTCATGAAAAACGACATAGTATAGTAAGGCATAAAAAGTCATAGTCTAGTAAGGCATAAAAAGTCATAGTATAGTATGGCATAAAAAGTCATAAAAACGACTTAGTATAGTGAGGTATAAAACGTAACAAAAACGACATAGTATAGTAAGACATAAAAAGTCATAGTATATTAAGGCATAAAAAGTCATAAAAAAAATTACTATAGTATGCCATAAAATATCATAGTATAGTAAGGCATAAAAAGTGATAAAAATGACATACTATAGTAAGACATAAAATGTCATAAAATCGACATAGTATAGTGAGGCATAAAAAGTCATAAAAACGACATAGTATAGTAAGGCATAAAAAGTCATAAAAATGACATAGCATAGTGAGGCATAAAAAGTCATAAAAACGACATAGTATAGTAAAGCATAAAAAGTCATAGTATAGTAAGGCATAAAAAGTCATAAACACGACTTAGTATAGCAAGGCATAAAATGTTATAAAAACGACATAGTATAGAAAGGCATAAAAAGTCATAGTATAGTGAGGCAAAAAAAGTCATAAAAACGACATAGTATAATAAGGCATTAAAAGTCATAGTATGTAAGGCACAAAATGTCATAGTATAGTAAGGCATAAAAAGTCATAAAAACGACATAGTATAGTAAGGCATAAAAAGTCATAAACACGACTTAGTATAGCAAGGCATAAAATGTTATAAAAACGACATACTATAGTAAGGCATAATAAGTCATAAAAAGTCATAGTATAGTATGGCATAAAAAGTCATAAAAAGTCATAAAAACGACATAGTATAGTGAGGCATAAAAAGTCATAAAA
The DNA here is from genome assembly GCF_021018895.1 of Seriola aureovittata. NCBI lineage: Eukaryota > Metazoa > Chordata > Actinopteri > Carangiformes > Carangidae > Seriola > Seriola aureovittata. The sequence continues at coordinate 8,778,122 of NC_079364.1, forward strand.
ACGACATAGTATAGTAAGGCATAAAAAGTCATAGTATAGTAAGGCATTAAAAGTCAAAAAAACGACATAGTATAGTAAGTCATAAAAAGTCATAAAAATGACATAGTATAGTAAGGCATAAAGAGTCATAGTATAGTATGGCATAAAAAGTCATAAAAACGACATAGTATAGTAAGGCATAAAAAGTCATAAAAATGACATAGTATAGTAAGGCATAAAAAGTCATAGTATAGTGAGGCATAAAAAGTCATAAAAACGACTTAGTATAGTAAGGCATAAAATGTTATAAAAACGACATAGTATGGTGAGGCATAAAAAGTCATAAAAATGACATAGCATAGTGAGGCATAAAAAGTCATAAAAACGACATAGGATAGTAAAGCATAAAAAGTCATAGTATAGTAAGGTATAAAAAGTCATAAACACGACTTAGTATAGTAAGGCATAAAAAGTCATAAAAAGTCATAAAAACGACATAGTATATTAAGGCATAAAAAGTCATAAAAACAACAGTCTAGTAAGGCATAAAAAGTCATAGAATAGGGAGGCATAAAAAGTCATAAAAATGATATAGCATAGTAAGGCATAAAAAGTCATAGTATAGTAAGGCATAAAAAGTCATAAAAACGACATACTATAGTAAGGCATAATACGTCATAAAAACGACATAGTATAGTATGGCATAAAAAGTCATAAACACAACTTAGTATAATAAAAGGCATAAAAAGTCATAGTATAGTAAGGCACAAAAAGTCATAGTATAGTGAGGCAAAAAAAGTGATAAAAATGACTTAGTATAATAAGGCATTAAAAGTCATAGTACAGTAAGTCATAAAAAGTCATAAAAACGACTTAGTATAGTGAGGTATAAAACGTAACAAAAACGACATAGTATAGTAAGACATAAAAAGTCATAGTATATTAAGGCATAAAAAGTCATAAAAAAAATTAGTATAGTATGCATAAAAAGTCATAGTATAGTAAGGCATAAAAAGTGATAAAAATGACATACTATAGTAAGGCATAAAATGTCATAAAATCGACATAGTATAGTAAGGATAAAAAGTCATAGTACAGTAAGGCATAAAAAGTCAAAAAAACGACATAGTATATTAAGACATAAAAAGTGATAAAAATGACATAGTATAGTAAGGCATAAAAAGTCATAGTATAGTGAGGCATAAAAAGTGATAAAAAACGACTTAGTATAGTAAGGCATAAAAAGTCATAGAAAAGTCATAAAAAGTAATTGTATATTAAGGCATAAAAAGTCATAAAAACGACATAGTATAGTAAGGTATAAAATGTCATAAAAACGACATAGTATAGTAAGGCATAAAAAGTCATAGTATAGTGAGGCATAAAACTTAATAGTATAGTAAGGCATAAAAAGTGATAAAAATGACATACTATAGTAAGGCATAAAAAGTCATAAAAACGACATAGTATAGTAAGGCACAAAATGTCATAGTATAGTAAGGAATAAAAAGTCATAAAAACAACTTAGTGTAGTAAGGCATAAAACGTAACAAAAACGACATAGCATAGTAAGGCATAAAATGTCATAGTATAGTAAGACATAAAAAGTTATTAAAACGACTTAGTAAAGTAAGGCATAAAAAGTCATAAAAACAACAGTCTAGTAAGGCATAAAAAGTCATAGTATAGGGAGGCATAAAAAGTCATAAAAATGATATAGCATAGTAAGGCATAAAAAGTCATAAAAACGACATAGTATAGTAAGGCATAAAATGTCATAGTATAGTAAGGCACAAAATGTCATAGTATAGTAAGGCATAAAAAGTTATAAAAACGACTTAGTATAGTAAGGCATAAAAAGTCATAATATAGTATGGCTCAAAATGTCAGTATAGTATGGCATAAAAAGTCATAAAAACGACTTAGTATAGTAAGGCATAAAATGTCATAAAAACGACATAGTATAGTAAGGCATAAAAAGTCATAGTATAGTAAGGCATAAAAAGTCATAAAAACGACATAGTATGGTAAGGCATAAAAAGTCATAGTATAGTAAGGCATAAAAAGTCATAAAAACATCATGGTACAGTAAGGCATAAAAGGTCATAGTATAGTGAGGCATAAAAAGTCATAAAAACATCATAGTACAGTAAGGCATAAAAAGTCATAAAAACATCACAGTATAGTAAGGCACAAAATGTCAGTATAGTATGGCATAAAAAGTCATAAAAACGACATAGTATAGTAAGGCATAAAAAGTCATAGTATATGAAGGCATAAAATGTCATAGTATAGTAAGGCATAAAATGTCATAAAAACGACATAGTATAGTAAGGCATAAAAAGTCATAGTACAGTAAGGCATAAAAAGTCAAAAAAACGACATAGTATATTAAGGCATAAAAAGTGATAAAAATGACATAGTATAGTAAGGCATAAAAAGTCATAGTATAGTGAGGCATTAAAAGTGATAAAAAAAACGACTTAGTATAGTAAGGCATAAAAAGTCATAAAAAGTAATTGTATATTAAGGCATAAAAAGTCATATAAACGTCATTGTATAGTAAGGCATAAAAAGTCATAGTATAGTGAGGCATTAAAAGTGATAAAAAACGACTTAGTATAGTAAGGCATAAAAAGTCATAAAAAGTAATTGTATATTAAGGCATAAAAAGTCATATAAACGTCATTGTATAGTAAGGCATAAAAAGTCATAGTATAGTGAGGCATAAAAAGTCATAAAAATGACATAGCATAGTAAGGCATAAAAAGTCATAGTATAGTAAGGCATAAAAAGTCATAAAAACGACTTAGTAGAGTAAGGCATAAAATGTCATAGTATAGTAAGTCATGAAAAGTCATAAAAACGATTTAGTATAGTGAGGCATAAAACGTAACAAAAACGACATAGTATAGTAAGACATAAAAAGTCATAGTATATCAAGGCATAAAAAGTCATAAAAAAATTAGTATAGTATGCCATAAAATATCATAGTATAGTAAGGCATAAAAAGTGATAAAAATGACATACTATAGTAAGACATAAAATGTCATAAAAACGACATAGTATAGTAAGGCATAAAAAGTCATAGTATATTGAGGCATAAAAAGTCATAAAAACGACATAGTATAGTAAGGCACAAAATGTCCTAGTGTAGTAAGGCATAAAAAGTCATAAAAACGACTAAGTGTAGTAAGGAATAAAACGTAACAAAAACGACATAGCATAGTAAGGCATAAAAAGTCTTAGTATAGTAAGGCATAAAAAGTCATAGTATAGTAAGGCATAAAAAGTCATAAAAACGACATAGTATAGTAAGGCACAAAATGTCATAGTGTAGTAAGGCATAAAAAGTCATAAAAACGACTAAGTGTAGCAAGGAATAAAACGTAACAAAAACGACATAGCATAGTAAGGCATAAAAAGTCTTAGTATAGTAAGGCATAAAAAGTCATAGTATAGTAAGGCATAAAAAGTCATAAAAACAACAGTCTAGTAAGGCATAAAAAGTCATAGTATAGGGAGGCATAACAAGTGATAAAAACGACTTAGTAGAGTAAAGCATAAAAAGTCATATAAACATCATTGTATAGTAAGGCATAAAAAGTCATGGTATAGTGAGGCATAAAAAGTCATAAAAACGACATACGACATATGTCGTATGTCATATGACATATTTCGTATACATACGACATAAGGCATAAAATGTCATGAAAAACGACATAGTATAGTAAGGCATAAAAAGTCATAGTCTAGTAAGGCATAAAAAGTCATAGTATAGTATGGCATAAAAAGTCATAAAAACGACATACGACATAAAGCATAAAATGTCATAAAAACGACATAATATAGTAAGGCATAAAAAGTCATAGTATAGTAAGGCATTAAAAGTCATAGTATAGTATGGCATAGAAAGTCATAAAAACGACTTAGTATAGTAAGGCATAAAAAGTCACAGTATAGTAAGGCATAAAAGGTCATAGTATATTGAGGCATAAAAAGTCATAAAAACGACTTAATAAGGCATAAAAAGTCATAAAAACGTCATTGTATAGTAAGGCACAAAATGTCATAGTAAAGTTAGGCATAAAAAGTCATAAAAACGACAATAATAAGGCATAAAAAGTCATAAAAACGACATAGTATAGTAAGGCATAAAAAGTCAAAGTATAGTATGACATTAAAGTCAGTGAAGTTAGGCATAAAAAGTTATTAAAATATCACAGTAGACTTTAATGTGGCATAAAAAACGTCTTAGTATAGTACGTTGTAAAAAGTCATAAAAACGTTGGAATACAAACGTCATTGTTTAGTAAGGCATGAAAAAGTCATTGTATAGTAAGTGTTACAGCAGCATATCTTACTGGTGTTTGTCTTTTCACTGTCTTTTCTCAACCGCTCCGCCCTTGCCCGCCGTGATTACTCCACAAGATCCGACTGGCCTGGGAAAAAGAGGTTAAAAACTCTGGTGCCAGCTGCTGTAGGGGAGAGGATTTTGACATGAGGACTGTTGGTTTTGCAACCTCTCAACATGTGACTTTTGTTGTGTTCTCTTTTGTCTGTTTCGCCTCATTGGTTGTCTTAATTTACTGCCCTGATCCTTTTGTACATTTATGTTAAATAAACCCTTCATCATTTTAGATGTGTCTTATTAGTAGTTTGTTTGGTCACTGGTGAATGAAAAACTTCATAATAGAGTAAAGTATAAAGAAAGTCATGAAAACGTCATAGTATAGTAAGGCATGAAAAGTCATGGTATAGTGAGGCATAAAAAGTGATAAAAACGACTTAGTATAGTAAGGCATAAAAAGTCATAGTATAGTATGGCATAAAAAGTCATATAAACGTCATAGTATAGTAAGGCATAAAAAGTAATAAAAACGACATCGTATAGTAGGGCATAAAAAGTCATAGTATATTAAGGCATAAAAAGAAAAAAAACGACTTAGTATAGTAAGGCATAAAACGTCATAGTGTAGTAAGGCATTAAAAGTCATAAAAATGACATAGTATATTAAGGCATAAAAAGTCACGAAAATGTCATTGTATAGTAAGGCATAAAAAGTGATAGTATAGTAAGGATTAAAAAGTCAAAAAAACTATATAGTATAGTAAGTCATAAAAAGTCATGAAAACGTCATAGTAAGGCATGAAAAGTCATGGTATAGTGAGGCATAAAAAGTGATAAAAACGACTTAGTATAGTAAGGCATAAAAAGTCATAGTATACTAAAGCATAAAAAGTCATTAAAAAGTGATAGTATAGTAAGGCATAAAAAGTCAAAAAAACTATATAGTATAGTAAGTCATAAAAAGTCATGAAAACTATATAGTATAGTAAGTCATAAAAAGTCATGAAAACGTCATAGTAAGGCATGAAAAGTCATGGTATAGTGAGGCATAAAAAGTGATAAAAACGACTTAGTATAGTACGGCATAAAAAGTCATAGTATACTTAAGCATAAAAAGTCATTAAAAAGTGATAGTATAGTAAGGCATAAAAAGTCAAAAAAACTATATAGTATAGTAAGTCATAAAAAGTCATGAAAACGTCATAGTAAGGCATGAAAAGTCATGGTATAGTGAGGCATAAAAAGTCATAAAAGCGACATAGTATAGTAAGGCATAAAAAGTCATAGTATAGTGAGGCATAAAAAGTTATTGTATAATAAGGCATATAAAGTCATAAAAAGTCATAGCATAATAAGGCATAAAAAGTCATAAAAACGACATAGTATAGTAAGGCATAAAAAGTCATAGTATAGTAATGCTAAAAAGTCATAGTAAAGTGAAGCATAAAAAGTCATAAAAACGTCATATTATAGTAAGGCATAAAAAGTCATAAAAACAACATAGTATAGTAAGGCATAAAAACGTCATAGTAAAGTAAGGCATAGAAAGTCATAAAAACGACGTAGTATAGTAAGGCATGAAAAGTCATTATATGGTAAGGCATAAAAAGTCATAAATACATCATAGTATTGTAAGGCACAAAAAGTCATAGTAAAGTGAGGCATAAAAAGTCATAAAAACATCGTAGTATAGTAAGGCATAAATGTCATAGTATAATAAGGCATAAAAATGTCATATTATAGTAAGGCAGAAATAGTAATAAAAATGACTTAGTATAATAAGGCATAAAAAGTCATATAAACATCATAGTACAGTAAGGGATAAAAAGTCATAAAAACGACATAGTATAATAAGGCACAAAAAGTCATAGTATAGTAAGGCATAAAATTTCAGAGTATATGGAGGTATAAAAAGTAATAAAAACGACTTAGTATAGTTAGGCATAAAAAGTCATAGTATAGTAAGGCATAAAAAGTCATAAAAGCGACATAGTATAGTAAGGCATAAAAAGTCATAGTATAGTGAGGCATAAAAAGTTATTGTATAATAAGGCATATAAAGTCATAAAAAGTCATAGCATAATAAGGCATAAAAAGTCATAAAAACGACATAGTATAGTAAGGCATAAAAAGTCATAGTATAGTAATGCTAAAAAGTCATAGTAAAGTGAAGCATAAAAAGTCATAAAAACGTCATATTATAGTAAGGCATAAAAAGTCATAAAAACAACATAGTATAGTAAGGCATAAAAACGTCATAGTAAAGTAAGGCATAGAAAGTCATAAAAACGACGTAGTATAGTAAGGCATGAAAAGTCATTATATGGTAAGGCATAAAAAGTCATAAATACATCATAGTATTGTAAGGCACAAAAAGTCATAGTAAAGTGAGGCATAAAAAGTCATAAAAACATCGTAGTATAGTAAGGCATAAATGTCATAGTATAATAAGGCATAAAAATGTCATATTATAGTAAGGCAGAAATAGTAATAAAAATGACTTAGTATAATAAGGCATAAAAAGTCATATAAACATCATAGTACAGTAAGGGATAAAAAGTCATAAAAACGACATAGTATAATAAGGCACAAAAAGTCATAGTATAGTAAGGCATAAAATTTCAGAGTATATGGAGGTATAAAAAGTAATAAAAACGACTTAGTATAGTTAGGCATAAAAAGTCATAGTATAGTAAGGCATAAAAAGTCATAAAAACGACATAGTATAGTAAGGCATAAAAATTCATAGTATATGGAGGTATAAAAAGTCATAAAAATGACTTAGTATAGTAAGGCAAAAAAAGTCATAAAAATGACAGTATTGTAAGGCATAAAAAGTCATAAAAACGACAGTAATAAGGCATAAAAAGTCATAAAAACGACATAGTATAGTAAGGCATAAAAAGTCATAGTATAGTAAGGCATAAAAAGTAAAAAAAATGACATAGTATAGTAAGGCATAAAATGTCATAGAAACGACATAGTATAGTAAGGCCTAAAAAGTCATAGTATAGTAAGGCCTAAAAAGTCATTGTATAGTAAGGCATAAAAAGTCATAAAAACGACAATAATAAGGCATAAAAAGTCATAAAAACGACATAGTATAGTAAGGCATAAAAAATCATAGTACAGTAAGGCACAAAAAGGCATAAAAAGTCATAGTATAATAAGGCATAAAAAGTCATCGTATAATAAGGTATAAAAAGTAAAAAAAACGACATAGTATAGTAAGGCATAAAAAGTCATAAAAACATCGTAGTATAGTAAGGCATAAAAAGTCATAGTATAATAAGTTATAAAAAGTCATAAAAACGAAATAGTATAGTAAGGCATAAAAAGTCATAGTATAGTAAGGCATAAAAAGTAAAAAAAACGACATAGTATAGTAAGGCGTAAAATGTCATAGAAACGACATAGTAAAGTAGGGCACAAAACGTCATAGTATAGTAAGGCCTAAAAAGTCATTGTATAGTAAGGCATAAAAAGTCATAAAAACGACATAGTATCGTAAGGCATAAAAAGTTATAGTATAGTAAGGCATAAAAAGTTTTAAAAAAACGACATAGTGTAGTAAGGCATGAAAAGTCATAAAAACATCATAGTATAATAAGGCATAAAAAGTCAAAAAATCGACATAGTATATTAAGGCCTAAAAAGTCATAGTATAGTAAGGCCTAAAAAGTCATTGTATAGTAAGGCATAAAAAGTCATAAAAACGTCACAGTATAGTAAGGCATAAAAAGCCATAAAAACATCATAGTATAGTAAGGCATAAAAAGTCATAGTATAGACCAGTAGAATCTTGTGTGGCACCTCGATCTTGCCACAACTGTTTATCCATTGCAGCTGCAGTTTCCTGCATCAAAATCACATCCCTGGGCGTAATTTTGTCTTCTAAGTCTACTTCATGAGTAACCAAAAGAACTTTACCCAATTTGTCTGCATCCGTGACTGCTTTAGCAGCTTCATCAGCCGCTTTATTCCCCTGGGTGACTTTTGACACATCCATTCTATGTGCTGAACATTTAGCTATTGGTATTTCTTTAGGCATCATCATAGCATGCAACAATTTCATTATCTGAGCGTGATGCTGTATTGGAGAACCGTCTGTTTTCTTAAACCCCCGGCTCCTCCACACTGATCCAAACAAATGACACACATTATGTGCATATGCAGAATTGGTATATATTGTCACTCGCTTACCTTCTGCCAACAAACACGCTTCAGTTAACCCTTCAGCAAGTTGTGCAGATGCAGGCTGAGGTACTATTTCAGCCTTTTCTACAACAAATCCCTTTCCTTGAGCTCTTATCACAGCATAACCAGCACTCAGTTTATCACCTACACGATAACAAGAACCATCTGTCTAATATTCCTCCTGTCCATGTTTTATCTCCTCTCTTTTCAGCTTTAGCCAGTATCCGCAGGGTCATATCCACCTATGGCCCCCTCTAGATCACTCTGGTCATCATCTTCGGAGTCCATCTTCCTGATCCTCAATCTACCCTCGGTTTCCAGGCAGGTCGTTTTCTTCTTACTTTTAGAACTTGGATACATCCTTATAATCATTTGTGCTTTTCCTGTTTCTATTATTTGGTCATCTTCATCTTGGATGCGATAATTACCCTCGTGACTGATCACTGGAAGCTGGGGATAGATTTCCTTGAACTTCACCTCCTTCTCATAAGGTGGAGGGCTCTTGATTGGATCCGTATGTGAAAACGGTGCATTAATTTCCGCCATCACTTTTTCTATTTCTTTTACGTTTTTTCGAATTATTTCCGCACCTCTGTCGTTCTTATCTTTTGCAGTTTTTAAACATTTCTGCCCCTCATTTTCAAACAACTGAAGAATGCCAAGCTCTATTTGTCTCTTTTCTTTACGTTGTTCCCCTTTTTTACCCTTCCTTTGATCCGCCTTATAGGTGGACACAAGCACCTGCATCGTTTTAATTACATCAGGGTTAAGAGTCCCTTCCACTGGCCAAGGTTGGTCAATTTCAGGCCAACGCTTATGCCATTTCTCTGACATCTTTGCAATAACTTTAATTAAAGGATTACTCTTCTGTACTACATCAACAGGAGTAATTATTTTTGGATTTAGATTTTTAATATTCTTTTTTACCATTATGATGACTCCTGTATGTTCCCAAATTATAAATCAAAATTAATTACCGAAACTTTAAACTACTTAAACTATTTAGATTGCTTTCCTTCTCTTTTTTATTTATTTATTTATTTTAATTAACTAATTAATTAATCAATCAATCAATCAATCAATCTTTAATCAATCAATCAACCAATCTATTTATCAACCTATCTATCAATCAATCAATCAACCAATCTATTTATCAACCTATCTATCAATCAATCAATCAATCAACCAATCTATTTATCAACCTATCTATCAATTTGTTTATTTATTTATATGCCACTATGTTGCCACAGTAAAAATAAAAGAATGAAAGAGAATTGCCAACTTCAAAGGATCAACAACTTACTATTATAGTAGCAAAATCACAGCAGCACTCCACATATGATGTTAACTGACCACACAAACAATCTCTGAAATGATAAGCAAAGTTCCCCCAAATTTCCTGTAAGCAAAATCCCACAAGGGACCAACAATCCCCAAATGCTTTAATTCAGACAATCCACGCGCAGATAATAGACACGCCTTTACAACTTCTCAATAGAGTTTAATTCCAACAACAATACTCCAATAGCCACTCAAATACATTAACTGGTCAGTCCGTTGCCAAGCCTCACTTTAAATTAACTACAGCGAGTATAACTCATAATTGCAAATAAATGCACTCTATTAACCCCTTAAATCATCCACTAATATAGGATTATCACCCACAACTAGCACTCTTATATTACTTATCAAGTTATTCTATACTCATTTATACGCCTACAAATATTCCTAATAATTTCTCCACTTCTCTTCAAAACGTCTTTCCTGGAGGCTTATACTTTAACCAATTAAAAATGTCCCCTGTCAGAGGCTCATATTTTATTACAAATTCAAAAGTATCCTCCATAAAGCTCATAATCTTTAACCAAATAAAAACGCCCTTTCAAAAAGGCTCATATGTTTTAACCAATCCTGAAAACGTCCTTTCTAAAGGCTCATGAGTTTTTATTAGTAAAAACAGAATATCTTTCCCTGTATTTTACTGAATCTCCCACTCTTAATCACAACCTATATATATTCTATTCAATATAATAGCTATCACATTAACATAAACCACCTAACTCACTGCAACTCTCCACTCACAGACAGGACAATGTCAACATTAAACAACACCCTTAAACACACACACACACACATACAAACACAGCCACAGTGACTGCGGAGTCCGACTCCACACACACAGAGATAAATCATTCAACAATTAAAGACACACAACAAGCTTGTGAAACACATAACAAATTCAACATCATTTCAACACACAAGCAATATCTAATCCTAAACTCTTAAAGACGTCTCATTCATACTTTTATCGCATGCTTTTTCCTGCCGCTCCTTTACCCTTTTTTCCTTTCTTTTAAATTTATGCTTATGAGATGTAGATATCACTGGTCTTTTAGGAATCAAATAGATTTATTCTCCTGGGGATCAAGCCCTTAAATTTGGACACAGTCTATGTACAAAGATCTTAGACAAATGTGTGAGGAGAAATCTTCTTTATCGTTGCCCTTTGATGGCAGATCACACTCAGTTCAGTGTTTTTAATGCCCTCTAGTTTTCTTCTTTTTTTGCAAAGCAGTGGCAAATAGTTAAAAAACAGAAAAAAAAAAGAACAATCCTTAAGTAAAGAGGCCAAGGATGAAATACTCCTGAACACAGAAAACAGATCAACAATAAAAATGCAAACCAAATAAAAAAGTGTGAGGCTGCTCTTGAAAGTGAGACTGGATACAAGCCTCTGTAGTGGCAGGTATCAGGTGACTAGAGGCTCTGTAAAACTGTTCTGTGGCTTTTATGTCACACTGTTTCCTCGATGCAAAAATCCCATAATAATTTTTATGTTTCTATCCAATTTTACACGGTTATACTGACAAACAGTTCACATTTAAAGACACACAAATCACACAAGGTTCATTGTAGAGCTGAACTCTCATCATTTATTTATTATGAATGTTTAGTTGTTTCAGTCTACTTAATAGTGTTCTTGATCCAGGTAATGTATTTACAGACTCTTACGAACAAAACTGGAGCCACACATGCAAAGTCTTTAGACGCCTTATAGACGCCATACATTTTGGTGCCCACCACAGCTGCACTGCCAGAGTCACCCTGAGGAAGAAAACATTATTATTCTTAATTATCTATTGTATATACTGTAATTTTACTTAATTATTGAAATATTTTTTAGAAAAATTAAAATGTTCAAAACATTGGCTGACTACACATCAGATATGTAAAAGGTAAGAAGCCATGCCAACTCACTCCAGCTGCGTCCACCCCGTCTCCTTTTCCACAGAAAAAGTTTTCATACGGCTGATTTGGAAAACATCCTTTTACGTCGATACTGCTACGGTCAACGATCTGTCATATCTGCGCAGTGGAGAACATCGTCGTCCTGGAGAACTGGAGAAGGATAGAAAAGACAACATTTCAAAAAGAAAAACCTGTTAACCCTTTATTTCATGCAATCTACCTAAAGCGTTTCATCATTTAGTTTTTTGAAGGACAGAATAAAGTGGCTTATGTGGCATTTCACTGCCAGTAAACAAGGGTAGTGGGGCATTACCATACAGTCATCTGAGGTTCTTTATTTATTGCCCCATATGTAGAACTGGTTCAATGCAGAGAACAGTAAATTAGCACGGCAGTTGTGTCTGTAATTCATTACCTGTTTTGAAACCTCAAATGAAATTGAATAGGTAAATACTGAACTGGATTTAACCACTAAAAATGTGATATTAATGAGAGCGCTATCCCTCCTACGAGGGTGTATGTTGTTTTACTAATTACTTAAGTTTCCTAAGCACCCTAAAAACATCTTTCCGGCTCTCAATTCAGTTGTTCATGTTGTTGTATTTTTGATGGAAGATATTTTTCTTTTTCCTAAGTCTTGTTTATAAATTGGTTATACAATACATCCCAGTGAACGGTGCCTTCATGTGCTTTCCTTTACTCAGGTGATAATGCTGTTGGACTACCATGTTTGCTACAAACTCACAACGGTCCATTCATTCAGATCAGTACAAATTTCCAAGTCTGATGTCCATGTCAGTTACATTCACTGTAGGTCAGGTTCCCTATCTGCTTATCTTGAATGTCTTTACAAAGGGACTTCTGCCCGTGAAGAAGCGCTCAGCTTCACTGCCTCCTGCAGTACTAACAGATAAAACTTGGTAAAATAACATGGTCATGTTTTATCTGAAATAAATGTAAATTCAAAGGGGACATTATGTTCTGAACATTAAAGTGAATACTATCTTTACTGTGTGTCATTGTAAGTCTTGTACCTAATTTGACAGAAATCAGACTCAGGATAATCCACTATTTTCTCTCTTGAATAATCCTTAACTGCCTGAAACAAAATTTAGTGGTTTTAATCTTCTCTTTCAAACAGGATGTACCTTCCTGTTGGACCCTGGCTCGCTGGGTCGTTCCCTGCAGGACTGAGCTGCCAGGATTTTAACAGGAACCAAGAGGCATGACCACACTTGTGTTTATGCTTCTTTACACTGGCTCCCAGTATTGATTTGAAGGTCTTATTGGTCTTTTAAGGTTCCTTCGTGGCCTTTCTCCTAGTTACATGATTAATCTCTTAGTACCATATGACCCAGTATGTAGTTTGAGATCCTCAGGCAGAAATGTTTTATCTGTACAGAGAACGGGTTAAAAACTAAAGAGGACAGAGCGTTTGCAGTCGGGGTCTCGATGCTTTGGAAAAACCTACCTGAGAAATTCAGGCTGGTTGAGTGAGTGACATTTTTTAAAATCCCTCTTAATACATACATTGATCAGAAAGCCTGTCCTGACATTATTTGAGTTTTTTACTGTACTTTATTTGTCTTGGTGATAATTTATTTTTGTGAATTGGTTCTTTCTTTTATCTCATGATTTTGGTTTGTTTTGCTGCACGTTGTAGCGTGCTGTAACTTGATATTGTTTTTGGTCCTATAATCTCAAATGTCCTGACAGACTGACTAACTGATCATTATTACACCATTGTTCAGCCGAATGCAAAGACTCTGAGTTGGAGTTTCCCCATTGGCTGATGCTCTTTCAAAATGAATTGGTGCCAACAGTTTGTCTCTAGATTTAGACTTTTTTCAAACAAGACTGTGTATGAACCTGGAACTTGGCAGGACCATGTGTGGTATTAAATGTGGCCTTAGGGCTACACCTCTTGCTACAGGTAGTCACCTTGCCATTCTGGTTTCCCGGGTACTCAGGAGCTACAGAGAAGGGGAGTGGCACTTGTAGTTTACTGAGCCTTGCCTCCATTAAGGCAAATACACTACTTTAAACAACAATATGCTTACTGCAGCACAGTAATAAAAGCCCTGTTAAGAAATAAAGGGTTTATGTTCACTGTGACTTTAACACAGCAAATGGGAGGGACTGAACGTGGCTTCACAGTAAAGCACTGGTATAATCATATCAAACGACTTGCCTCTAAAGACGCGTTACCTTCTGCAGGTGAGGTAAACAAAGGCCCCGGTCACTTTCTGAGGAAATACACTAGTTGAAAACTGATGTGGGTCCCACTTCTGACTTCTCTGACTTCTGACTTTCTCTCTGAGAGATCATTTCATACAGCTGAAGTCACAGCAAAGTCTTTGTCTTATGTGATTGGTGATTTTCAACAACAGTTTCATTGCTTTATTGGAAACTTTGCTGTATTAAAATACTGTATGTGAGCAGAGTGAGCAGAAGAGCTGAAACTAGTACGTGATGATGTCTTTTTTTTTTTCTGACAGCGGTTCCACAACAGTTTTCAAGGACGACCTCAATTTCTCACATTGACTCTACGCAGTCCAGCCAATTAATTACAGCCAGTTAATTTACTGTATTGTCCTGTTTCTTGCATTTCTGTGTGAGTCAGTGTGTGTGTGTGTGTGTGTGTGTGTGTGTGTGTGTGTGTGTGTGTGTCCACACACAGAGTCCACACAGCTCTGCAACGCAACGCTTCAGCCAAAAATTTACCCTCAGCTGGACTCTAACAAGGCTTTTCTGATGAAACATCACCAAAGACTTGACAGATAGAGGTAAGTTTAGCCTTTTTTTTTGTTAATCTTACTAAAAATGTGATAGCTGCCTGGCTCTGCTGTCTTCTGTACACCGTGCTCAGAGTATTTTTATTTTACTGTCCACTGAAGATTGAACAGTAGGGTTTTGATAAGTTTATCTCAGTCAGGTCTCCTTAGTAAAATATTTCTTGCTGCCATTGGCTTTTCAAAACAGCAGAGCTCGGGTGAGTCCTTGAAAGTCCATAAATTCACATATGTTGAATTTTTTATGTCCTGAAGGACATTGTTTATCAGTGGTCATGTAACAGACACATATTCTGGGTTATTTATTTATAGCTCATTGTATTAAGACGTATTGTTCTGTATTGGTGGGTTTCCCTCCCATCCCTCTTCAGTATGTTTCCCTCCCTCTCTTTCACACACAGAGAAATGCATGTGCACATACAGTGCAGTATCAACAGCATCACACAACTTTTGAGGAGGAGGTTGCAAGTGGACATTGACTTTGTTTTGAGAAAAGAAGTACACTATGAACATTAGCATGCAGTACATATGTAGAGTGTAGTATGGAAGTGGGACAAAAATAAAGCCCCACCCACCTTTAATCTTTCTCTCACTTCCAGTTTTATTGCCTGAAACGCTGTTATTGTCTTTTCATAATGTCTCTCTCTCTCTCTCTCTCTGTTTTTACTTGTGTGAGAGCTGTGGGAAAAACATGTCTTCTCATCAGCTACACAACATGCCTTTCCCGGGAATATATTCCTACTGTGTGAGTATGATGCACACAAACACATGCTCGCTCCCTCGCTCCCTCTCCCTCTCTGTATATAGATATATGAAAAACATAACAGAAATGAAAAGAACAAGCAAACAAACATGTAGTTGCACATTTGCAATTTACCATTATGCATTGCAATATGCCAACTTTCTGCCTGAATGTTCACACATTAGAGTTTCGGTACGACATTACACACACACACACACACACACACACACACACACACACACACACACACACACACACAACACACACACACACACACACACACACACACACACACACACACTGTAGCAGTACATGTGCACATGTCTGATGGTGTTAATGCTGACAGGTTCAGGCTGGCAGCAGCCTACAGGTTATGAAAACACACTTCTTTCTAAAAGCTTGCCAGTTAAAAACTCACTCACTCTCCTCTTCTTCAACATTTAATGTTGCTGTGCCCACGAGCAAGGCACTGACCCGGTGTTTACTTTGCTAGTCAACATTAGATAATTATAGGAATAAATACAGTTATAGACTTAGTCTATAAAGCACCCTTTAAAAAAAAGTTACAAGAGGCTACACATGGGAAAATAAACACAAACAATTCAGAACTACAAGTGGCAATTTAAAGTGCAACAATTTCATTAAATGAAATACAGGAAGGTAAAAGAGAATGAGAATGAATATTGTTGACATATCATAACCAAGAAAATAGAACTCAGGTGAGAGGTGATAGAGATGCCACCTTAAGTATTTATCAGGGACTTAGGAATATAACTGGAAGTCAGCCCTTAAAGTAATTGATATGTAATCAGTGAAATCTTAAAATCATCTGTAAACCAGACTGGATACTGTTAAAGAGAAGAAAGAGCCTAAAACTGCTGTTTTTCACTAAGTGAAGGTGTGAGATGCAAATACATGACAATGTTACAGGATGCTGCTAAAAAAAAAAAAAAGTGTGTTCATCAAAGTTGCATAAGAGAAAAGTGACGTAATCAATAAGGTGACAGAGTCTGTACCTGCAGTCACTGCTCTTTACATGAAGTTAGGAAAGCAACACACAGAGCTCATAAATGAGACTGCAGTGTTTCAGTGTGACCACACGGGGGCAGTGCTGCTTAAACGTTATAATCTACAGCATTGTAGTGGTTTCCTGAAACACTGGTGTTTTAACAGGGGAAGGTGTCTAACTGTTCTCAATGTGAAGGTAAGAAATGGTCAGTTTTTAATAAGTTGTGTTTTCTCTCCTTTCCAATAAATGTCTCATCATGAGACTCTACCTTGGCACAAATGACTCACCAACTGATTGACTGGTTGATCGCTGACCTTCTTACTCCCCGCAGATTTGACAACTACTCAGCTAATGTGATGGTCGACAGCAAGCCAGTCAACCTGTGCCTTTGGGATACAGCTGGACAGGAAGACTAGGACAGGCTCCGCCCACTCTCCTACCCACAGACGGTATACTATCACTAACACGAAGGAAAAATTGTTAAAATAAAATACAATTTGTGTCCCACTGGGTTTCACACTGGGAGTCAAGAACGTTTCAGATCTATATACAACACTGCAGAGTGATTGTGCTACATCTCATTAAATTAGAAGACAGGAACAGAAAAGAGAAGAACTGTTACTGAGGAAGCTGATTAATGTGGGAAAACACGTAATATGTAGATATAAATTCCTACAAATGCTGATGACTTTATAGTGTTTTAGTATCAGAATCAGTAGTATTGTATAGTAGTAGCAGTAGTATAGTATCAGAATACACATATAAAACCTTTGTTATTGTGACTGGCTTATTATTTCAATATCCAACATTATAGAGGCTATTTAGTGTGAGAAGTTCCTGCATGAGACCAAAGGAGAAAAGAGAGTTTTAGCTTGATGAGTATTTAATTTGAAAAATTGAGTTAATTCTGTAATTCAGTGACACATGGCTCATTTACTTGATTTAACCAGCGCTTTCAGCCCCCACTTGTGGCCTTCTTTGGCACTGTTTTGCTCAGTTGTCATGGAGATGGTTTATTTGTTATTCTGTGACCAAAGTATGGAATCATGGTCACGTAATAACAGACATAACCACATAAGAAGTGGCTGAAAGTGCAGGGAAAACCAAGTAAGCGCATGTTGGTATAAGATTTTATTTTGGTCGAATCAGCCTGAACATTTTGGCCCATTTTAAATCAAATACTTGTTTCAACAAAATCACACACAGGTAGAGCAAAGTGGACATCTCCACGAGTTACTTAATATATATTTTCTATTTCCTATATATCCTTGCAGACATAGTGACTGAGCTGGTGTGGTACAATCTATTTAATCTTTCCCTCTTCCCGTTGTTTATCTTCATCCAGGATGTTTTCCTCATCTGTTTCTCCCTGGTGAGCCCGGCGTCCTACGAGAACGTCAGAGCTAAGGTGAGTCTCGTCTCTAAAGGTGAATTATTATTTTATATGTCACTGGAATCGATAGCCCCCACTTATATACTGTATATTTCCCTTTATTAAATAAAGTAGTCCTAAAATAGAAATGGCTGAATGAAAAGAAGAGCAAGAAACAATCAACATGCCAGATATTGTTCCTGCATGTGTGACATTGATTATGTCTCTTCTATGATATTCCTCAACATTCAACGTCTTTAGTTTGACTGGTGAAGAATGAGGAGGAGGAAAAAGGTGTCACCATCACCACATCTATTAAGAGTGTCTATAAAGAGATGCACAATTTATTATATTCTATTTTTATTTTGTTATACCATGGGTATATTATAGGTAAATTTACTTCACAGGTACCGTTACTGTTTGATAGAAGTGCTCCTTTAAAATAACTGATTTCAATTATCTTTTGGAGCCCAAAACTAATAACCTGCCTCTTAGTTGCATCTTATTAAATTACTTGTCACTGTCTCCACTGTAACATGATACTGATGTGATGCTAAAAACAAGTGGTTCTTCGTAAAATGTTGGCATGGAGGGAAATTAAAAAGGAAGCCCAGGTGACGAAAAGGTAGAGAAACTTCTACAGTGGAAAGAGGGCTAACGTTATACATTTACACCCAGAAAACAAAGCTGTATTTGAGCTTAAGCACAACAAATTACCACATTACCTGTATGTATGTTAAGATAATGAAACTTTAATTTATTTTGCACGTGTGGTCACGACTACAATCATTTAAACAAATACTGATTGGTTATAATCATTTAAATTTTTGAGATTTTTGTCCAAGGACAAGCCTCTAATGATGCTCAACCTTTTAGCCCTGGTCTGACTTCACATTCCTTCCTTCATCAGTTTCAGAAAGCTCGTTAGTTTTTGACGGCAAGGCTCCCGAGCAGCTGAATGTGGAGCAAATCAAAGCGTAATGACACAGTGGAGAATAGATTGACCAGCATCCTGTTCACTCAACGTCCATCCATCACTAATCAGACATTATTCAATCTGTGCTATATTACAAGACGCACAATCAACTGGAGACAAAGAGCAGGAAGATTAGTGTAGTGCTCAACAACCGTTTCATGGAATTAAAAGGAAATTAGATTTTTTATCTCGTGACTGCGACACTAAATGACACAAACCATCCTGCTTGGCTTTTTATCACTGTCTTCCTCACTGGGCTACCTCACAACCACCACACACTACTTACTGTAAGTGTAGCTTCACAGTGGAATATTGCGTGTGTGTTTACTTAGTAAGACTATTTTGTGTTTTGGGGTAGGTCTAAATTTTAAGTCACTTGAAACCTCATGAATTTGCAGCACATAGCGGTTCAAAATTGAAGCCATACACGGTAAGACGGTTAAAAATAAAAACTGACTCAAAAAAGCAGCAGTATGATTCATCAGGTATTACCCATAATCCCCACATGTCAACTGGCTGGCTTGTGAGGAAACTACTTCATTACGTAGGTTGGATTTGTCATTCAAAGAAACTACAATTGTCACCGGTCTGTGGGTGCAAACAGAATCTACTTAATTCCTCAAGCAGATAGGATCTTTCATTTCCATGCTGAAGAAAATGGATGGAGAGAGGAAGGAGAGGAGTGAGAGGGCAAGAGGAAGACTTTAAGAGGGAAAGGCAGAAGCAAAGGAGAGTGGAGAAAAAAAGGTAAATAGTGGGAGCCTGGGTGAGAGAGAGTAAAAGGAAACGGTAAGAGAATTTGTAGAAGTGGGAGGAGGTGATAAGAGCGTTGAGACTGTCAGTACAGGATTGAAATTATTTGAAAGTTTGTGCCTGAAACCTGGATGGCTTGATTGAAAAAAAACACAAGCATGGAGCCTACACCCAACCACGACCATATATTCTTCTCATTTCAGCCTTTCATTTGAATTTCAAGACTTATTTCATGACAGTTTAATAAAACTTTCTCCTCTCGTCTCCCTTCAGCCCTTGTCATTTTCCTCATCTCAGACACGTACCTTCACTTTGTGTCTTCCTCCCTCTCTCTTCATTCATTTGGTTTGTCTTTGCTTGTCCTCTACCAGTGGTACCCGGAGGTTCCCCACCACTGCCCCTCCACGCCCATCATCCTGATGGGCCCCAGTCTGGCCCCAAGCTGGATCTGAGGGACGAGAAGGAGACCATCGAGAAGCTGAAGGAAAAAAAGCTTGCACCAACCACCTATCCTCAGGGCCTGGCTCTGGCAAAGGAGATAGGTCAGTGACACTCATGGGTGACTGACTCTCAGGTCTTGTATGACAGCGGACCGTAGCCTTACTGGCTGGTGGAGGCTTGAAACAAAGTGGTGCTTAATTGCTGAGCAAGTGATAATCAACCACTCTGTGTGTATAGATGAATGAGGTTGTTTCACACACTGGGTTTGCCTTTTGATGTTGGTTGAGTTGTTATTGACTTTCAGATCATGGTCATCAATCGTCCTCTCTGACAGACGAAAGTTGCAGTGACCTGCAGTTAGTTTTGTTGTTAACAATGGCATCTTGTTTACTTCAGCCTACTTCCCCGACTTAGCCTTTATTTCTATGTGTCGGTTTATCGATGTGTGTTATTCTGTGTCTTTAGACGCAGTGAAGTACCTGGAGTGCTCGGCTTTGACCCAGGGTGGTCTGAAGACTGTGTTTGATGAGGCCATCCGCGCCGTGCTCTGCCCCCAGCCCACCAAGGTCAAGAAGAAGCCCTGCTCACTGCTGTAGACGGTAAGTCTGAAATAAACAGAGGGAGGGAGGAGAAGAGAAAAAAGGATAACAATGAGAAGTTGTAGTGAACAAGAGAGGGAGAACAGTAGTCACAGTGATTTATTTATTCCTGGATCTTAAATTTCAACTCACTCTACACAACTTCTTGATCACATACTGTGCAGCCAGACTGGAATTGTCACTAATGATTCAAAAGCTTCTTCCTTATTGAACATAGAGTTTCATGCGCTGGAGAAACAGAATAAAAGTGAAAGAAAAAAAAAAACAATCACATTAATAGACAAGACAAATTAGACATGACAGATAGAATAAGAAACACAAGGAGTGAGCTCTGATATCACACTGAAAATAAAGGCTGATTCTTGCAAAGTGACGTCACTAATGTCACATTTTATATGTGAAATAAAAGTTCCTATCACAGCACTTGGGTAATTATTATCACAAGACTTTTCAGGGAAGATTTCCTTTTTTCCAGAAAGGAGGAGGACAGACACATCATGCAGTGAGCTGGAAAGTACAGCAACAATTTGACAGACAACAATCCAAGCTTTTTCTCCACAAGAGACACATTAGCTATTGAAAAACCCAAAGATGCAGGAATGTGAAAAAAGATCTCATTTTGAGCTTCTGCCTTTTTTTTTTTAAATTACCAAAATAAATGCAGAACTGCATCCTGCTGGCGTTTCAATATGTCATAGTACAGAGAGTATTTAAAGACGTGACAAAGAAATGATTTTTATAAAATTGCATGTGCAATAATCACTCACGTCTTTGCTGAGAGGAAGAAATGTTTTTGTTCTTAATGCTGAAGCAGAAATTAACTTTGTCAGACATCACACATTCACTGCAAAAATTTCATACATCTACAAGTATGTGGTCTTCATCATTTTAGGTTCCTCCAGGACCAGAGAGAAGCCACAAAGAGCTTCAGACTGCTGAACCCAGTTCATGAGAAGAACATTTGAAAGTAATGTTGTAATGTTTCTAAGAGAAAAATACAACTAGATTTCCAGTAGTTTGAAAAAAAAAATAATGCTTTTGCTGTTATAATAAAACGGTACAATACTTTCTGTACAACATATTCTGAGACTGAATTTTAAAGTGCATTACATACACAGCACCAGTTAAGATTTCTCTGTTAATTATTCAATTATACCAGAATAAATCACTAAATGTGGAAGCAACACACTGTCCCACAGACTGTCACACACTTTACTAGACTGTAGATTCGCCCAGCCAGCTTTAACCAGTGTACCAAACTTCCTGCACATATGTCACTGCCCTTTTTGGGGCCACTAGTATAAGGCACACAAGGAGTCTTGTGCAGCTTCTAATCATGATAATACTTGTTACATATTGAAAACATGGTGTTACAATGAGATTAGTTGAAAATGTTCTACCACTGTTGTTTTGAGAGTGAAGAACAATGATTACGAATAAGGATCAGTAATGTAGTTTTGTACGAGTAGGGAGCTGAACAATGTTGTATTTCAGTAAAATCTATTCATAAATGTATTCTTTGTTGTGATATTAAAATAAAAGATCTTTAATCAAGTGAAATATCTGCGGAGGAAAATGTTATGTCTTCAGAGTCGACTGTCAACTTTTTCTACTTTAGTAAAAACATGTTTTTCCAGTTACTGCACAGTCTCTACAGCTTCCGGAAAGCAGCGTCAGACATGCATCATCACCTGCATGATCCCAGAAGTGAAATGAATGAGCAGAGGGTGGAGGGTCTGGGTAAGGTAACACTGATGTATCTGACTGCATTTCTACCATCTGTTCCAAACATCATTTATCTGAGTTTGCTTTTCTTGAAGGCAAGACACCGCGACAGTGATATTAATCTGACTTATCTGTTTAAAATGATTAACAGTTGCTTAACTGATTAAGCATTTCTGGTATAAACACATTCACTCATTACTTGTTCAAGTGTGTGTGTGTGCGCGCGCGTGCACGCGAATTAAAAACAATGGGGATGTCTCTTATAGAAGCTAATATCAAAAAGGTAAAAGACCAAACCATAACAGCTACACAAAAGACTCATAAAATTAAATACACTCTATGGGGTCAAGTATCTGTACAACAACTAATCCATTGTCTCACTGCTCATGACAGAGCAACATAGTTTAGCAACATACGACCATACATGACATTTTATATTGGTAATGAAATCATAAGCCAACACTGGAAATCAAAGGGCCCATTATCAGCTAGTTGACAGTGGTTACAAACTAGCTAAAACTAGTTAGCTAAACTGTAAATTACAGTTAAAGGTGAAGTAAAACAACTGCAAGGCTGATGGGCTAGACCTGTTTTTCAAAAGACTTAAAAGGGGGAGTCCAAGTCAGTTTGAACAGTGCACAAACACTCAACCACCTTCCACTCATACTCTATTACTCTACTCTACTAATGATGACAATGATACACCCCCTCCCTGTACCAATTCACGAGTCATATCAGGACTAAACACCTTGACTTTACCTGAAACCTGCGCAATTAAAAAGAATTTGATGAAAGGTAAGAAGTTTGTATTCGCCTATTCCATCATTTACGATGTCCAGTCAGCCAATCAGAAGAGAGGCTCGGAGGCCAACACAAGACGCCCTGTTCTTGCCAGAGCTCCAGACAGAGGTGTGAGAGATATGTAAAACTATATTGAGATGATTTTTGGTACTTTAAACCACAGATATGTAAATCTTCTTCCTTCACTGTATCCCAGCATGCACTGGAAGGAAAGCAGGAAAATGGTTTAACACACAACAACACACAATCACACACACATTCAAACCTGTGGATAATTCAGAGTCCGAGTACGTATATATATATATATATATATATATATATACACACACACACACACACACACACACACACACACACACACACACACACACACACACACACACACACACACACACACAGTGTTGAGGCAACACAAAGACACTGGAAGAGTTAGAGCTTCTGTCAATGTCTGAACACATGCAAAGCACAAAACTGAAATTTGGTGCTCAAAATTCAAAAGTGTGTGACACTGAGGTAACAAGTAGAATTTAAATTCTGGTGTAAAAATAGGATCTGAAGTCTACTTGTAACCTCCATACACTTGTAGATTTATGAAGGCAAGGGGATACTGCAGGACACATGGGCAGGCTATAGCAGCATGAGGAAGGGATGACGACATCACCACAAAAGCAGACTCAGAAAATAAGGTTTATTGTCAGGTAGGTTTTCACTTACAAGATATTTGGCTTGGTGTAGTATTAAATTAACGTATTCTTAAGAAATAAATAAAAAAGTTAATACTGCAATACTTAAATATAAATAGATTTAAAAAAAATAAAATAAACAATGAAAACGATACTACGCAACCATATACAAAAGTGTTCTAGAATGACAAAACTCCTGCTGGGCAAGCTGTGCAAAAGGTATTGATTAGGGGATGTGCAAAAGATCACAGTATAGACAATATCTGTTATGTGCAGGGATAATACCTCAAGGTGTTACTGTAATGTGGTTGTTGATTGATGAGGCCAGATGCAGAAGGAAAGGCAGGTGCTGGTCCAACATTGGTGATGATTACACTGGAATTCTGGTCCTGATAAAGACAAACATGTGATAGGACAATTCATTTAGCTCATACAAGTTCTTTACATTCAAACATGTTAGGTCTGTTTTGTAGATAGATATTAAATTGTGAGGATAGATATGAATATGCAAAAGTAAATACACGTGTATCGACGTGTATTCACTCGGTCTACTGGGTCCATACAATCTCAAGTTACAGTCATCAGTTACAAAATGAGCCTAAAGTTACTGACGTCACTAGCTGTACAACAGCCGACAGCAAGAGACAATTCTAGTAACCGCTAAAACGTCTGTCGACAACATCAATATCACCACCTGAAATGTTTGTCGCTACGGTTTGTCAGTCGTTGCACTGATTATACTTTTAGCTAAAAAGCCAACAATGATGCTACTCACCGGGCTAACAGGAACGTTGCGAGCTCAGCATCAAACTGCATCTCTTTACTCTCAGGAGCTGTCTCCGGCGGTGGAAAACCACATCGAGAGTTACTCGTGTTGCTTCTTTTCTTCGCCGTTGAACGTGGTTTCTTGTCGGGAGCGGTCCTGCGGGATACAGATACATATCGCCATTTAGGAGGTTCAGCCATTCCTGTGTTTCTGTGATGCTAACTTCAAGTGCTGCCGGAAGTTGTTCTTCTTCGTGGGACTGAGGGAACACTTGACGCGCCACTGACTCACACAGCGTCTAGTGTCACAAAGTGGTATTACAACAGGGGACAGGTCAGGGAGATCATGACATCACTGCGTCTCCTTTAGACACTGCTGATAGTGTTGATTCATTTTTTGAACATTTTAAACTAAAGTCCTGGCCACATCTTATTAGGGCTGTGCGATACTGCAAAATTTGGTATCGATCCAATACCAAGTAAATACAGGGCCAGTATTGCCGATACCGATACTTTTTACTACTACCATGTACTTTTGTGTAGGGGGGAGCAATGTATCATAATTTATTAAGTGAATGCATCATCAATATGCAAATTTGAATGAAAACTTGAATTTTCATGATTATTTAATTATTTTGTAGGTTTTCCTTTAATTAATCATGTTTATGATGATAATAAAACACAGATAAGTGAAAGATTAACATTTCAGTTATATTGAAATTTTGGAAAACTTTATTTACTGTAGAAAACTTTAGTGAGCTATTTATTTGTTTAAGTTTTCATTTAACTTTATAAGACATGCTGCTGAGCCTGGGAGCTCCCTGCATTTTTTGTTAGAATTTTAAAACAAAGATATCTATTGTCTAAGAAAAAAAAAACTTTAACATGTTGCAAATCTGAAAAGCTGTTAAATAAACATATGATTAAAGGCATTTGAACAAAGTTAAGTGGAATTTTTCCATTATTCAAAATTTTCACACCAATATTTTCCCTTTTATTGCAAATAAATATCGGCTCCAAATATCGGTTATCGGCCTCCTTGACTACTAATAATCGGTATCGGTATCGGCCCTGAAAAAACCATATCGGTCGATCTCTAGTATTCACTCGGTCTACTGGGTCCATACAATCTCAAGTTACAGTCATCAGTTACAAAATGAGCCTAAAGTTACTGACGTCACTAGCTGTACAACAGCCGACAGCAAGAGACAATTCTAGTAACCGCTAAAACGTCTGTCGACAACATCAATATCACCACCTGAAATGTTTGTCGCTACGGTTTGTCAGTCGTTGCACTGATTATACTTTTAGCTAAAAAGCCAACAATGATGCTACTCACCGGGCTAACAGGAACGTTGCGAGCTCAGCATCAAACTGCATCTCTTTACTCTCAGGAGCTGTCTCCGGCGGTGGAAAACCACATCGAGAGTTACTCGTGTTGCTTCTTTTCTTCGCCGTTGAACGTGGTTTCTTGTCGGGAGCGGTCCTGCGGGATACAGATACATATCGCCATTTAGGAGGTTCAGCCATTCCTGTGTTTCTGTGATGCTAACTTCAAGTGCTGCCGGAAGTTGTTCTTCTTCGTGGGACTGAGGGAACACTTGACGCGCCACTGACTCACACAGCGTCTAGTGTCACAAAGTGGTATTACAACAGGGGACAGGTCAGGGAGATCATGACATCACTGCGTCTCCTTTAGACACTGCTGATAGTGTTGATTCATTTTTTGAACATTTTAAACTAAAGTCCTGGCCACATCTTATTAGGGCTGTGCGATACTGCAAAATTTGGTATCGATCCAATACCAAGTAAATACAGGGCCAGTATTGCCGATACCGATACTTTTTACTACTACCATGTACTTTTGTGTAGGGGGGAGCAATGTATCATAATTTATTAAGTGAATGCATCATCAATATGCAAATTTGAATGAAAACTTGAATTTTCATGATTATTTAATTATTTTGTAGGTTTTCCTTTAATTAATCATGTTTATGATGATAATAAAACACAGGACAAAGTTTTCAGGCAAATAAAAAGCCACAGGCAGTGAGTGAGTGTAGCAGTGGAGGCCGGGGAGCGGAGGAAAGGGGAAGGGCTAATTGAGCATGAGTGAAGAGAGAGAAGAGCAGTGTTGTACGGCCAGTCGGTCACTCTGTAAATGCCTGGAGTTCTACAGAAGATAAACTGAAACTTAAGAATCGATCTCATCAAACAAGTATCGATCAATACCCAATACCAACGTTAGTATCGATACTATCGATATTTAAATCGATCCGCTCACCCCTACATCTTATATTGCACCTTTATGTGGCGATGCGAGGGCTCAAAATATTATACTACACTTATGAAATTTGAAACAAAGAAACCAACAACGCCACCCTGGGAATTGCACCCAGGGAATTGTAAATAAATATAACTATGAAGGAAGGCACACAGGTAAGTAATACAAGGAAGGGCAGGAGACGTGGTTCACGGTAGCAAAAATAATTAACACGTTTATTGGAAGTTGGTCGCACAAGTTAAAAAGGGTAGTTCACGACAGAACTAATAATTAACCCCCTACTCCAGTAGCTGAGGCTTACCAACGGTGAAGGACAATGTGGGGGGAGGGAGTCCAAAACAAAGAAAAGGCACCCCACTCTCACGTGACACACACACACACACACACACACACACACACACACACACACACACGTGAAGTGCAAAACAACCAAATCCAGAATCACAGCACACGATGAGGAAGCACCACCCAGGACACCGCCACCACCGTCAGCTCGCAGCAACTATGGAGGGAAGGGAGAACACAATTAAACACAAGATACATAAACACAAATCCCTTATAAAAATGTAAACTAACAATTGTCCAAAAACAAACAATAATAACAGTCTAGGACTGAAACTCAATGAAACAAGAAAACAATTAGACCATTAGCTTAACGACAACTTAGCAAACAAACAAAGTAACCAATGGACACAATCATTCAATAAAAATAAACTAAATGATAAATGACCAACCAATTAACTCAAAACAATACATTCAAAGAAAACATAAAAATACCTGGTCCCATCTAACCCCTGCACACGCTCACACAGCCAGTCAGTGAATATGACCATTCATCCCTTCACAAACACAACCGCGCGCGCGCACACGCACACGCACACACACACACACACACACACACACACACACACACACACACCTGACGGAGCAGCTCTCGCTAAGCCCGCCGCCCAGAAGGGGAGCCGGACACCGGCGACCGGGGGGAGCGAGCAGCAACCTGCAGAAAACCGTCACCGTAGCAGCGGCAGCAAGCGAAGCAAAAAGCAAGCGAAGCAGAAAAGATGCACAACCGACAGTCTATTTAGCGGGGCAACAGAGCCATCCACAGCACCCAGCCACCACAAACTGCGGGTCGGCAAAGCAGTAGTGTTCCTGTACTTAATATCCACCGTTAGCCACAGGCCCCGAACAGCAGGAACCGTTCCGAGGAGGTTCGGCACCGCTCCGTATTTGACTGGAGCGTCTGTGGTGCGTTCGGGATCAGCTATAAAAAATGGACAGGTGAGGTGTTTAGCACCTTGGCTAACGGCTATAGTTGGAACTGAACATAATTGCTAAGGTGTCCATACCTTGTCCTCTTAATGGCTATGGCAAACAGGGAGAATCGCAACCATCCCCTTAACCACTGTTAAGCAATGTAAAAGAAAGCGCCTTTACTCATTGTGTTATGCACAGTACTTTTATTTTGAAAGATGTTTATTGTCCGATGTGTAGCTTACCCCGGGAAACGTTTTTGTTCACGCTTGTGTGTTCCAGCGGTCGGTTATGGAAAAATAAAGCAATGATGGAAGCTGTACTGAAGTGGAGTTTGAACGAAAATCCTTAACAGGTTATGGGCCAAGGCATCCTCGGACACCGCTAGCAGCTAATGAGAGCCGACTTGAAGATAAGTACCGGGCAAAGTTATGAGGAGTATCGCGACGCATGACGCGAACGCCAGGGCTAAGAGCTAAAACCTAGAAGGCTAGCAGAAGAAAAGACTGCCGCAAAATGACGAACAAAAGAGCGGCAGGGATGCTAATGCCGCAACTATTTTTTGACGGAACAGAAGATAAGTATGACCTTTGGGAAACGAGATTTCTTGGTCACCTACACAGCTTAAACCTGAAAGAGACTATTTTGCATGAGCCCAGGGATGATGATGAAGAGCAGTTAGCTCTAGACAGACGGAAGAATGCTGACTGCTATGTTGAACTGATAAGGCTGATAGATGATAAAAGCCTATCGCTAATCAGACATGACGCTGCCGATAATGGCAGGGAGGCACTGAAGATATTGAAAGAACATTATTCGGGAAAAAGCAAGCCAAGAATAATAAGTTTATACACATCGTTGACCAAGCTACGGATGGCAGACAACGAAAGTGTCACAGACTATATTATAAGAACGGAAAATATTATCACAGCTTTGAGAAATGCAGGTGAAACCATGAGTGATGGACTAATGATAGCCATGATACTTGGCGGGCTACCGGACATGTTCAAGCCCCTAGCTGACCATGTAACACAAAATGAAGACCAAGTTACATTCACAGACTTTAAAAGGAGGCTGAGAATCTATGAAGAAGCTGAAAAGATGGAAACAGCTGAATCAACGGACAATGTAATGAAAACACACATAAAGCATAACAAGCAAAATATGAATACACACTTTAATAACAAAAGACATGAAGATGTAAGTGTGACATGCTACAGGTGTGGAATAAAAGGGCACAAAGCAAGACAATGCACACGAAAAGTGTGGTGCAGTTACTGTAGAAGCAACACACAAAGAATCCTTGTGCAAGAAAAAGGGGGAACAAGATGGTGCCAGAAAAGTTGCAGAGAAAGAGCAAGAAGGTGATGACGACCATCTCTTCATGGCGAGGCATACAAAGACTGAGAGACCAGCAGATAATATAAAGCTGAAAGGCATCATGGTGGATGGAGGAGCAACCTCTCACATCGTGAACGATGTGAGCAAGTTTGTGAGCTTCGACGACACATTTAAGCCAGAGACCCACGCAGTCGAGCTGGCAGATGGGACCAAGTGCAACGGAATCGCTCAACGCAGAGGGACAGCTGTGATTCATCTCCTGGACAACACAGAGCACAGCTTCGGCAAGCACTCTACATGCCATCGTACCCCCAGGACATCTTCTCAGTGGCGAGAGCAGCAAATGGAGGAGCAACAGTCACCTTCAAGAAAGAGAACAGTCACATGATCACAAAAGATGGCAGCAGGTTTAACATTCATGAGTGGCAATTTGTATTATTTATCAACTGTTGAACATAATGTTGATAAATGTAAAGTATCCCACGACATACAAACCTGGCATGAGATTATGGGTCATTGCAACTATGAAGATGTACAAAAATTACAAGGTGTTGTAAAAGGCATGGTGATAAAGGGGAGTGTGGTCAGACCAACACAGATATGTGAAGTGTGTACAAAAGGAAAATTCACACAGAGTAGAAATAGAGAGCCAGACAGAAAAGCTAAAAAATCCTTACAGCTAATCCACACTGATCTAGCAGGTCCAATGCGAACCCCGAGCATAGAGGGACACAGATATGCTCAATCTTTTACAGATGACTACTCAGGTACCATGTTTGTGTACTTCCTTAAAGCCAAAAGTGATGCAGTTCATGCCACAGAAATATTCTTGGCAGACATAGCACCTTATGGTGAAGTCAAGTGCGTCCGTTCAGACAACGGCACTGAGTTTACAACTAAAGACTTCCAAGAACTGTTGACCAAGAATAGGATAAGGCATGAAAAATCTGCGCCCTATTCGCCACACCAAAATGGCACAGCAGAGAGAGGTTGGCGAACTCTCTATGACATGGGCAGGTGTTTACTCTTAGAGAGTAAATTACCAGATAAACTATGGAACTATGCTGTACAGACAGCTGCTTATGTAAGAAACAGGTGCTACAGCAGACGCACAAGAAAAATTCCATGAGATGTTTACAGGTGTGAAACCGGATGTTTCCAAACTGCAGAAGTTCGGGTCCATCCGTTTTGCCTACAAACAAGAGAAAGGGAAGTTAGATTCCAGGTGCCAGCAAGGTGTTTTTATAGGATATGATAAAAACAGCCCAGCTTATCTGGTGTACTATCAAGACACAGAAAAAGTCCAAAAGCACAGGTTAGTGAAATTCACAACCAAAACAGCAAATGAAAAGAGACACAAACATCAGAAGCACACATTGAGTATTGTGATGGAGGTGTACAGCCAAAAAGTCATGACGATGGAGAAATGGTTGATGAAAACAAAGATAATGCATCAAGTCATGATAATGATAGTGATGTTTCTGAGACTGCTCCAAAACAGACTGAAGTGCCTCAGCAAGAAGACGACGCTGAGAGAACAAGGAGGAACCCAAAGAGGGAAAGAAAGAAACCAACTTACGTACAGGACTTTGAAACGGAAGAAAAGGTAGACAAATTACAAACATGTATTGACTTCTGTTACAGAGCAGTGTGTGACATTCCTCAGACTTACCAGGATGCCATTGCTTCAACCAACTCAAGGCAGTGGATCAGCGCTATGAATGAGGAGATGCAGTCACTGGAGGAGAATGAAACATTCAGCCTCACCCATCTTCCACCAGGCAAACGAGCAGTGGGGGGCAAATGGGTGTATGCACTCAAGAGTGACACTGATGGATCAGAAAAGTACAAAGCAAGATGCGTAGCAAAAGGCTACAGTCAAAAACAAGGAACTGATTACAAAGAGACATTTTCACCCACTGCTGATATGACCAGTGTGAGGGTGATCATGCAGAAAGCAGCGCAGGAGAATCTGGTGCTGCATCAGATGGACGTTAAGACAGCATATTTACATGCACCTATTGACTTTGAACAACCAGAGGGTTATGAGACATGGTCAGACACAGGTGAAAAACAAGTGTGTAAACTGCATA
Organism: Seriola aureovittata; assembly: GCF_021018895.1. NCBI lineage: Eukaryota > Metazoa > Chordata > Actinopteri > Carangiformes > Carangidae > Seriola > Seriola aureovittata. The sequence goes on from NC_079364.1 coordinate 8,809,528, forward strand.
AGTCTCTCTATGGTCTCAAGCAGTCCGGAAGAAACTGGAATGCTATGTTACATGCATGTTTGATCAGAAATGATTTCACACAGAACCCTGCTGATCATTGTGTGTATACAAAAGAAAAACATGATGAAAAGGTAATCCTCATTATATGGGTTGATGATCTGATAATAGCAGCTAGCAATGAAAGTGTATTAACAAATGTGAAAACAATGCTAACTGAAAAGTTCAAAATGAAAGATATGGGGAGACTCAGACATTTTCTGGGAATAGACTTTGAACAAACAGAGGGTCAAGTTGTTATGTCACAGAAAAGATATGTGAACAAAATACTGAAAAGATTTGAAATGGAAGACTGTAGGGCAAGAGAGACCCCATGTGAACCAAAACTTGACTACTCAGAAAATGCTGGAAAAATGACAAATTCAAGAAAGTACAGAGAGGCAGTGGGAAGTTTAATATATTTGTCCACATGCACTAGACCAGACATAGGTTTTGTGGTCAGTAAACTCACAGCATTTTGATGATCCAACTGAAGAACACTGGAGCACTGTAAAACATGTGTTTAGGTACCTTAAAGGTACAGCAGAACAAGGTCTATGCTTCAAAAGAAATGACACAAGTAAACTAGGTTTGAAAGTGTACAGTGATGCAGACTGGGCATCAGAGAGGGCAGACAGGCGTAGTATCTCAGGTTATTGTGTCAGTCTAAGTGAAGGAAGCTCTCTAATTTCATGGAAATCTAGACATCAACCAACGGTTGCACTTTCTACATGTGAAGCAGAATACATTGCCTTAGGATCAGCTATACAGGAATGTATATATTTGAGACAGCTACTAAAAGGAATGGACAAGTACCAGTATAGACAAACAAAAGTGTACGTAGACAACCAAGGTACTATTGCACTTGCCAAGAACCCTGTAAACGGGCAAAGATGTAAGCACATAGACATCAAGTATCACTTCATCAGGGAGGTGGTAAACAGTGGCAAGATACATCTGGAGTATTGTCCTACTGAGCAAATGCTTGCTGATGTAATGACAAAACCAGCTACTAAACTGAAAAGGTTTGTCAAAGACATGTTTGGTACATAAAATGTTATGTTCTCAGGAAAGCCATTAAGTTAAAGGCGAATGGGGGTGTTAAGCAATGTAAAAGAAAGCACCTTTACTCATTGTGTTATGCACAGTACTTTTATTTTGAAAGATGTTTATTGTCCGATCCCGGATATGACATGTGTAGCTTACCCCGGGAAAAGTTTTTGTTCACGCTTGTGTGTTCCAGCGGTCGGTTATGGAAAAATAAAGCAATGATGGAAGCTGTACTGAAGTGGAGTTTGAACGAGAATCCTTAACAACCACAATGGACCACTACGCACACAAAGTTAAACAGTTCAATGCAGAGGCTAATAACTAAAAGAAACAACCTGCAAACAATGCAGCCGTGCACCTACCCGTCTCGAGTGCAAAGGAGGAAGCGGAAGGCCGGGAAGCGGGAGGGCTTTCGAGCCAGGAAGTGAGAGGACGAGGGACACGGCCCCCTTTTATTCCCTCGCCCTCTGCATTGATAGGCTACGGCGCCAGGTAAAGTGCAGAGCGGCAGACTTGAATGCAATCAGCCCCAGCAGCTGCTACATTTACAGCACAACCACCAACGCTGACATTTAAAACTAAAGCTACATGTATTTTGCCAACACTTAAGTTAAAACTAAGACATTGAGCTTAACTGATATTGACACATTCCATGAATACAAAACATTTTGATTTGCTTTGACAGTATATAAATCTATGCTTGGAATATAAAATACAATCATGCTTTACCTTATACTTACATTCAATTTGTAACTTATGAACATTTGTATTTGCCCATTTTGCAGTCAGGCTAGTAGATGTTGCACTGGTCACATGAAGCATCAAGATATAACCCCTTTGTGGAACCACTTTCCTGGGAAAGAAAAACCTCAGACACTGTGAGACTCCCAGTACCAGGCAGTTGATTTCTGCAAACAAAGAAGACATAACAGCCCGGGAAATTTTACTCACCGAGTATTTCACTTACTGATCGTGGACTGCTCACAGAGCCAGGTTTCAGTTGCAGCCCTGTTGGTTTCTATATACAAAGAAATCACGGTGTATTGTCCCCCCAGTCACCATATGTTGGCAGTCTTTATGTTAGACACAGCTAAGGGAAAAGGGAAACAACATAAAACCAGGTGTTATTCTTAAATCAAATTTATTGCATAACCCGGATGCTAAATAAGGAAACAAAAATACAAACAAGGTGAGAGGATAACTAAAGCAGGGGAACAGAAGCCAACAAAGAGCCCAACTGTGCGATTCTAACCAACCTCAAAACACAAGCAGCACCCCTGTTCCTAATGTGTCCAACAGTCTTTTTCTAAGGGTGTGATGCACAATCAGAATTTTAAAACTAACCCAGTCCCCAACAATCACTACCAGCATCTCAAACCAAATCACAAATTACACACACGTTGACAAAGGCGGTAAAGAGGCGCGCTGCCTATCATGTCAGCCGCCACTAATGATGTGCTGGCCGGGTATTAAGCTCTTTTCCTCTGAATGCTTGAACGGCTACAGCTGTGGTGAGCACTCAGGATCATTGTCGCACCAATAGGAGAAACCGGCCGTGGAGTCGGAGGCTCCTCCTCTCTGCTTCGACCAATCCCGTCACGGAGTCCGCGCAGCCTGATTAGCATACAGACAAAACACACTGTAAGAAGCAGCTGACTGCGCTGCGCTCATTTGAACATATTTTTATGTCGTGCAGAAAGTTGAACAAGAAAGCGCTGAACTGATGACACAATTACGGACGATTGCCCCGGTAGAGCATAACATTAAAAGTATTCGAAAATTCCTGGAGAAATTTTGAATGCACCTGCTGCTTGGTGCGTGTACTTCACTCTTCACGTTTCAACCTTTACAAAGAACGTTACTTTCACTTTCATTCACGTCGTAGAGACTCATCCTGACACTGACCTCAGTCACTGCAGGTGTCCCTCAAAAAGCCTTTTGAAGCTGTCACAACTGGCCAGAATAACCTCACAGATTGTTTCAAACCCAGATTTGTCCCCACAACCATAGCAAGACATGTATGCACACATGTACATGTCCTAACAGAAGTTGATCTGCAATAAAGCTATACCACTATATCCCCATATAGACTAGAATAGCTTGTAAGAACCTTTATGATATACCTTACCTGTTACCTTTTTGAGACTTATTTTGAAAGCAATATGTGAGGCTACATGGGAAAGTGGTCTCAGACTTTTGGCCACCACTGTATATAAACTAACCCTATACTGAGAGGTGTTCCTAATTTTTTGTCCATCCCATTTATAGGAATTAGACTTGACAAACTATTAGGAACACGTCTCAGTACACTTAAACATTACCACAATTACAGCCTCCACACTGACCATTAAAATAAACCAACACTTTTCAAACAGATTCAGCAAATACTGAACATTACAATTCTCAAGAAGGAGGATTTACTGAAAGGCCTGTTCCATTATACTGCATTAGTTTCATCCAGGTTCACCTAATACATATATATGAATTCAAATTAAAAATCAAGGAGACTTACAAATGCTAAAACAAATCAGCCCTTTATTTAAAGTTTACCCAATATACAACAACGCTAAATAAAATGCATTCCTTTGAACAGAATGGTAATGGGGTTGAAATAAGTGACTGCAGATTGCCTTAAAAGGTCCACTGTGTAACTCTGTCCAACCTTTTTGCAAAGAGGGCCAGATTTGGCAAGGTGAAAATGTGTGGGGGCCGACCATTCAGCCTGACATTCTTTGAACCATTAACATTAAATACAAATGAACTATTATATGAAATTTTTTTTGCAAATGGCATACAAGTTTTTGCCAAAATCACTCTGCCTTTCATATTTGAAGACCACATAAAATGGGGAGAAAGTCTGTCAGGGAAAAAAAAACTTTTGGTAATATGAAACATATCTAGGTTAATTTGAAACATTACATATTATTCACTATTAAATGCTCACTGTAAACCTCTAAATTCAAAACAGTGGTCCGTGCATATTCAGAACTGCGGTTTTGATCATCACAAAAAAATCAATTCACTGAGATTTTAGAATTTATTCACCTCAGAGGAATAAACACATATCTTGCCTGCACTAATGTGAAGGGTGATACTGAGATCTCGACTGCAGTATGTAGGCCTAGTCCAGGTCTGGCTCAAAAACAGTGGTTTTGATGCGCAAGCTGTCACGCAGGTGAGAGTCACTTAGCCTCGTCCTCACGCAGCTCTTGTTGATGTTCATAACCGAGAATGTCTTCTCGCACAAGTATGTCGAGCCAAACGAGCTCAGCATTTTCTTAGCAAATGTTCGAATCTCTTGGACCCGGCCTTCATCCAGCTGGAGGTAGAAGTTGACAAGAGGGAGCTGTTGGTGCCGACTGCGTCGTAATTCAGCGAAAAAATACTCCAATTTCCACTTGTCCTGGAAGCGGCGGCCCTCGCTGTCAACTTTCTGTTTTTAGTTACAGTCGCCATTTCAGAAATGGGCTGAAAGGATCACACAAGGGTCACGGCGGCGAGAGTGCGGCCACAGGTCTACTGCCATCTTCTGGTGAAGTGTAAAACAGCTTTTATTGTACGCGTGTATTTTATACAGTGGTCAACAGAGCTGGCGGGCCACATATTATTGATTTTATGACAGAGGCTGCGGGCCGGTGAAAATTTGAACACGGGCCGCAATTGGCCCCCGGGCCGGACTTTGGACATGCCTCCTTTAAAGGTTTGCAAATGTTGATTTGACTACAAACATTGGAATCATTTGTGAACATCACCTTACAAGCTCAAGCTCAAGCTCATCATTTTGATCGTAATTTGAGCCTATATACATTTAATGCTTATTTATTCATTTTAAAAGTGCAACTTTCCCTGTGTGTGACACTAACAAGTATGGATTTTGACCTATCAGTGACACTGACAGAGTTTTGGACGGTTTTCTGCTCTGTATCAGTACACAGATGTTGACAAAACTTTTAACTTTTAACCTCAACAACAATCATTTGTTCATGGTTGTGATTCAGTCTTTTTTTAAGAAATGCAAATCTCTTCAACTCGAGCACAATTATTTTCACATGTAGAAACTTGAATTTCTCCTCAGTGTGTCTGTACATACTCTGCCGGTGGTGGGACTGCAAATGTCATAGTGTAAAAAATTCAAAGATTCATCCATCAGGCTACTGAAGTTATAGGCTATAGCTGAAGTTACTTTGAGCCACTAAATTATTGCAGTAACCCCATTATCTACAGTAGCTGTGTAGAGTACTCCCTAACAGATCTTATCCAGATTTTGAATTGGATATAAAGCTTAAGATGTTTAACACACATTTTGGTTTAAGAAATTACATTTTTATGGCCTCACAGCATCAGAGCCCCATTCATTGTTATAGAGAAAACTGGGATGACATTGTACATTTTAAGTTTCTCCCTTTGGTTTCCAACTTTAGAGGAGAGTGCTGAATGTTCACAAATATTCACCAAAATGTTCTGGGGCACAGGAATAATAAATGTGAATTCTTAAAAAGGGTTGGGTTCTCCTGTAAATGCACAACCCATGATTATAATATAGTGTTTTATCCTCAAAGCATCTGGTGCAGAAAAATAGATATTTATAGAAGCCCAATGGGAACTTTAAGATGATCAATTCCATGATAGTGTAATTTTTCATACGCGTGTTTCTAGGATTACACTGGACTTGACTCTATTAATATGAGCAAAGCAGGAGAAGCAGTCAGCAGGTTTCTTTTAAAGGTATTTAAGCTTTTTCTTGCAGTCGGTCAGGTGTGAGTGGTTAAACTGAGTGCTTATATTTTTACAAATGATTGAAAGTGTATACACAGGTCAAATTCGATCATATTATCTTGAATAAAGCAACAAACACTTCTAAATCAAAATCAGTACATCAATATTTTCTTACTCTAAATATATAACCATGTGAGAATAAACCAAGGGGATTAGATGTACTACTTAACAACAACAAAAAAACATGACTTGAGGAAATGTAATGAAATAAACTCACTCAACTCACTCAGAGGGAACCAGCTCAGCTGAAGGGCAAATAGAGAATGAGTTCAGGACACAGAAGGCACCTGTGTGAGCTGCCCAGTCAGCACACCTGTTCTCCTGCTGCTCTTTATCCCAGCAAAGTAAAGACAATTCAAAAGAAAATGCAGTAATCCCATTTGCATTTTCACATACTCATGTGGGCATTCTATGAATTAAAAATGAAAACCTACTGACAATTAATTTTCAAAAATTGAACCTGCTCTACAGTGACAGTATTCAAATACAATAAGCAAACAGCGCTCTGTGTGACATCACTCACTCTAGCTGTGAACATTCCACCACATACACACTAATGTAAAACTTCAGAAACGATCATGAAACTTGAACTGTGACTGTGTAAAAACTATGAATGTGGTTTCTATGGAGGTCGATTTTGTCTCAATGTTATTTGTCTGAACAGATTGACAATCTGTGAGTAAATGTGTAACTCAACAGTAAAACAAACTACACCAGTCATCTCTTTACAGGTTGGATGGGTATGAAATGTGGCCTACTTACAATGTTTCTTCATCATCAAAAGACAGGAGATGAAAATGTGTTGACAAGACAGGATTGAAGAAAAGAGGAGGAAAGGAGAGCAGATGTGGAGCAGATGTAAGAGAATAAGACATGCATTTAATATTTCTACATCTTCAGATCAGAAATATTAAAACTCTTTTCTTTATATATTCTTTGAGTGGAAGACATTTCCAGGAATGAATGAGTGGAGCTGAGAGAATGAAAGAAGAAAAAAACAGGAAGAAATGAGAAATGATCAGTAGATCAAAATTAAGTATCTATCTATCTATTGTTGTTTATCCTATGATGCTATTCCTTAAAGAATTTTAATATCATTGGAGTAAATGTTCTTCTGTTGGCCTCATATTCATTTCAGAGAAGTGAAGACATTTACTTGTCCTTGTTGTGGATCCATGACAGCTCAGTTAGCACAGCACATTTTATTATGGTCTGGATTAAAATGTAGATTTGTCATCCAAACTTTAAATCAGTGAACTTTACTCCTGCACAGTGTAACCAAAATAGGTATTGACATTAGTGATGCTGTTTATGTGGAATTCATTCCCAACCTATGTCATGTAAATTCAAATTAGTCACATCAGACAATCTTTAACTCTTTTTCTGTGATAGTAGTGAAAAATAGTCATTGTCAAAATCTGTTGTGTTGTGGTTTCAGAATGATGGAGACAGAGAACAATTAGATTCTAAATATGATGCAGGCTCTGGAGGATTTTTTTCCTGGGCAACTATTTTATTTACCTCAAATGATGTACAAATGGCTTAACACAGTAAATAATGCATATAGCTGCTGTCACTGGGGAAACAATTCCCCGGAGGAGCATGTCCCCTTGCCCTGGATGTAGGCTCAAATTGGAACTAAGCCCCGGATGTTTGCTATGTCTGACTCCGCCCCTGTTTCTATCCACAACTTGAAATGCTTGTTTAAAGCACTGAAGTCAGCCAAGTCCGCTGAGGCGCTGCAGAGCGACGGAGGACTGCACTAATGAACTGTTAGCTTGGAGACAGCGTTAGCGACCATTATGACACGAACGTTGCGGAGGCTGTGGGAGCTTCAGCTACAATGCTCTTCGATTATTGATGCCACGCGTATCTTAGGAAGGGAAATTCATATGCAGAAGCCCACTCAATACAAAGGCAAGGGAGAAATTGCCTTCCTATTGCACTTGTCAAGCGCTTGTTGACATTGACGTTAGCTTTGCTAGCTCAGGCTAGCATTCTGTAACCTTTACCTACCGCTTTGGTTTTTGTGTCTTGTGCTCTCTGTTGTGTACCGACACCACCATTGCGTCTATTATATCCAGTTGCAATGCATGAGTGAGTGAGGCTTATTTTCCTTAAAATATTTTCTAATGCATCTGTTACATGTCTGTTGTTTACATCAGCAACTCACGCGAGAACTTGTTTAAAGGCAAACGTAGTGACTAAAGTGGTTGCCATAGTTTCAAAGCATACTAAGTTTCTTGCTAATTTATTGATGAGAATATTTTTCTCCCACTGCATAGAATAACACGTCTGTAGTTGTTTACAGTGCTGCAAGTCATCGGGATTGTCTTAGTTTTTAAAATAAAAAGCAAGATAAACTATCCCTTTAAGATGACGTGTTTTTGAGGAGGAGCTAATTTGGCGCTACATCCAACGCGGGAAGTCGATTCGTTCAAATACAGAAGCGCCAAGAAACTGGGACAGAAGCTTGGGTTTTTGTAGACGTTGCATTAGTTAGCGCTAGTCCTGACTCCTGGTTAGTAATTAGGTAGTCTTTTCCATATAGATTATTCAGTGCACTTTCGGCTTTTAATTGTGAAAACTCTGCCAACATGCCCGCCCTAGAAGTAGCAGATGCTTCTGCAGTTTCTCCATCAAAGAAGGCAAGGATAGAAACAAAGCCTGCAGAGGAAAGACCTGTCCTCAGGTTTGCTAAACTCTCAGAGCATGCCACGACACCTACCAGAGGCTCGACTAAAGCTGCAGGATATGACCTCTACAGGTTGGTAATATTTTTGAATTAAAATTATATTTTTGCGCCATTTATGACTTAATGTGAGCAGCAGTCTGTACGTTTTGAATACTGTGACCACATTTTCTTTCAACTGAAGTTAAATGACTCGATATAAATTGTGTTTGTGATATTCAATTTTAAATTTAACCTAAACCTAATTTAACCTACCCCTTTTACCTTTACTGTTACTACAGATCTGTAATATACTTACTTCCTGTCGCTCAATATAGAAGCATAGTCAAATGAATATAACTCCATGAAAACCAGCCTTAATCCGCCTTAACCATAATTCTCTGAATTTGCACAGTGCATACGATTACACCATTGCTCCTATGGATAAGACCATTGTGAAGACAGACATCCAAATAGCAGTTCCACACGGCTGCTATGGGAGAGTGGGTGAGTGTTCAGAATTTGGCTGATGCAACCATGCAGCTCTAGAAATTCAGGTTTTTCCTTCCATGTCTGTAGACTATTGTTCAGGGCCTGGGAATTCAAGTTATGAGTTTCTGTTGGTGGATAATGTTTCATCAGTTGCAGAACAACAGGCTATAACTGTCTCTTGCCATTTTTTTTTTTTTACTTCTCAGCACCAAGATCTGGACTGGCAGCAAAACACTTCATTGATGTTGGCGGTGAGTTTTTACCTACAATGAGATTCCTTGTGAGCATGTATAGTTTTAACCCTTGTCATGTTAGTCATTTTATTTTTTACTAATATCTCTATGTTCTCCTCAGCTGGAGTTGTTGATGAAGACTATAGAGGAAATGTGGGAGTTGTGCTCTTCAACTTCAGCAAGGACAAATTTGATGGTGAGTGATTCAGCTGGAAAATGGCAAATTTCACAAAAAAGTCATGAGGGTACATGTAGCAGAATTAATTAGGTCATTGCATATCTGATACTAAAACTACATACATACTGAAACTCCCTAAGGTGTAAATTGTTCCCTACATTTAGAAAACATTAGTGGCTAAAGGTAGAATTTAAAAACAAAACAAAAACACGTTTGATCTTCACATTCCTCACGTTTCATTTCAATTCTAAACTGAGTGAGAATTAACAACGGTAACATTTTGCCATCCACACTCTTTTTGAGTTTTATGATTGTCATGAAACTATTTGTACAGATGCCTCATGTATAATTCATTATTTCACATCCTTCTCTTCCTCTTTGTCTTCTAGTGAAAAAGGGTGACCGAATTGCTCAGCTGGTGTGTGAGAGGATCTGCTACCCAGACCTGGTGGAGCAAGAGGTAAGAAACGCAATACATAGATACTTATCTGTCTCAAATACTTGTGTGGACACTGTCACATGCTCCAATGACTGCTTCTTTTTTTTTACTGCACTAGATGTTTATCTCAGGTATGTATGTCATCAGAGTTAATCTAATAAATCATTGTCTTGCTGTCTTTCAGACTCTAGATGAGACGGATCGTGGTGCTGGAGGCTTCGGATCAACCGGACGCAACTGAAACCTACAAATATGACACAAATATGATTGTGTGACTGTATATGTTGAAAATATATAGATTAGGTGCTAATAAAGTTCTCGTTTTTGTAAGTTGGGTCTGATAGCCTTACTGGAAGAATCACCCACATGTTTTCAGCAAATGCTTTGAGCTCTGTCTGAAGTTCCTGTCTGACCCTCCACAAATGAAGAAGAAAAATAAAATCTTCCAAATGTCCACATGGGGGCAGTGTAGGACAATAATTGCATATCTAAACATGCAAGCCTGGCTCCATAACCAATTCCATTAGTGTAATGTGAGCCTCGCCAGCTAATACATTCAGAGATCATGTTGCATTTTACTTGGGAACACATGACTGAAGAGGGATGTCCAAAATGAAGCTAACGGCCGCTTGTTGAACTTGCTGCAACAGTAATTCAATCCAGATAAAGGTGAAAGCACAGCAGTAAATACATATACACCAAAAAATATGTTTTTATTGTGAATTTACATCTAAACCCTCACTGATGTGAACAGAGAACACAGACTGGTGTCAGGCTGGTCCGTGGCAATGCAGCACTGATTGTACTTGTGAGAGAATGTGTGGCCACGAAGACCTCAGTGCATAATCATGAAGGCCCAGGTTTGGCATCATCAAATGTGTGTCGTGTGTGCAGGTGTGTGTATGTATACACAGTTTACAAAGGAAGTAGTTGGTCATTATAAGCACCATTACAAACCCCTCTATTCCAGGGGCTTCCTCTAGTTTACAAATGCTTCATAGATTAAAAGTGGCATTGATTATTACAGTATAAACACAATTTACATGTAGTATAGAGGAGAGCAGACAGGCTATGAAGCTAGCTGTTTACGGATGCAAAGACATGAAATCTTCGGAATGGCCGATGGGATTGTATCTTGGTGACTACTGAGTTTTGTATAGTAGTACAGTGCATTCAGAAGTCTATGTGGGTGTGTTGCTAGCACCAGTAAATATGAATTATTCTAGTCAGTAGGAAAGATGGAAAAGCATAGTTTAAATATGCAGTAGGAGTCATTCAAGCTCAGACATGGCTACAGCTCAATAGTCCATAGTGGGTTCCTTTCCTCTCCTAACTATTCTCATAATCTTTTTTTTTTTTTTTCATCTTCACTCCATTAAATTAATATCTGGGGAAGGAGAAAAGTGTTAACTTCCATGTATCCAGGTTTGTTCAGTCATTTACCTGAGGGGAGGAAATGAATTTATTTCAGACTATTGGGATTCACCCTTTTCTTCCACCTAAGCTGAGTTGTAAAAAACTCAGCCTTTAGAGCTTTCTGCAGTCCACATGCCCTTCAAAATGGCACCTGATTCCACATATCATTATAGAACAATAAACCCTACAATTAAAAACCATTCACACTCTCAATAGTGCTTTACACATAGCTGACGCTGTGTGTCGGGGCAATATGTTCTTCATTTAACTGAACTCTTTCATAATGCTTCATTCAGCTGGTATTTTCCACAGAAACTGTATGTATGATATGTAGAATCATCTTTGGCAATCAAATGACACAGTCCCTACCCCCCCCACCCCCTTCTTGTCTCTTTGGTGGCGAGCCCTTCTCCATGTTGGAGCAAGTAGAAGTTGCCCCTAACCACTGACCCAGAGTCAGAGATGTTTGGCCTTTGTGGGGAGTGTGAGCCTGACACTGGATTAGCAGCTGCTGGCAACATCTGCCTGTCTCAGTCTTGTGATGGTTAATGGAGGATGATCTGCACCCTCATCTTCAGTATGTCTCCCAGCTGTCCTGTGAGGTAGTCTTTATCGTGCCAGTCCTCCAGCTCAGCCAGCTCCTTCTTCTTGTAGAGGGGCAGACTGCTGATCTGAAGGTAGTACGCCCCAGGGGGGAGGGCCTTCTTCTTGCTCAGGTGCAGGTAGCTGACACCCTCTCTCTGGTTGATCTTGAAGTAGCCTTCTTCGTTTCCATAATCGATGCTGTAGCGCACATGGTCGCTGAGGGCGGATAAGGCCGGGGTAAACTCAAGGATGTGGTCACGGTTGCTCAAGTCGCTGATGTTCAGGTGGAGCTGCAGGGTGTCCTCAATGTCCACACTGGCCAGACTTACCTCCTCCTTCTCAGTCAGCTACAGAGAGAAAACATGGTCCAACTGAACTTAGTGAATGGAAGATATCTGACCAACAGTAAAGTGTATTTTCTGATAGTCAAGAGAGACAAAAGGCAGAGGTGTGATAGAGAGAAATGAAACAGAAGGTTTCTAACATTTTAATATTGTTTATTTGTTCAGTTAACTGTAGAGGTTAGCTAACCCTAACCCAATTATGCTTTTGGTAAATTTAAATTATATTTTGTTCACCTAAAAGCAGTAAAACTTAAGTTAAGTCCCGTCGAGTTCTCCCAAAACTACAGACAGTAATGCACAAAGACAGACAGATTACCTGTATGTCTTCCAGAGGATCCTCTTGTGTTGAGTTGGTGCTGCGACGTTTGCGTCCCTTCTTCGGATAGCCATTGATCTTACATTCATAGCAGGCCTCAGGAGACAGAGAATTATCATCCACCTCACCTCCCTGTCCACCACTAGTAAAGCCCAGACCTGTCACACAGTGCCTGAAACAAAGACAAAGCCATCAGTGGACAAGAAACATCTACAGACAGCTTTCCCACATAGTCAGTCACTAACGCACCCTTGTCCTGCACGGAAGTATCCAGGTGGACATCCACAGAGATAGCCCCCATCCGTGTTGGAACAGCCGAACTTGCAAGGATTCTGGCTGGTGGAACACTCATTGATGTCTGAGCAGCCTCCGCTGGTCTGCTCATAGTTGAAGCCAGTGGGGCAGAGACAGCGGAAGCTCCCCAGGGTGTTGTGGCACGACGCTCCCCCGCAGATCTGGCTGTTCAAACACTCGTTCTCATCTGGGTCACCGGAAGGTCACAGGAAGTAAACAAACAAGAGGTCATTCCAGTTAAAGGACACAAACAATACTGGGGAAGTCTGCCATGGTGTTGCAAACTAAAAATACAGGTTTAATTAACAAGCTTGTTATTTTGGGGCATACAGAGAGTCACACAATTACTTTGCAAATGTCTGCGCTATTTCTAATTATTTTAGGTACTTTCAGATTTTGGCATTGCACCACCCTCCTCTTTTCATTTGGTTTTTGGCCCTACTTCCATAGGTCACTTTGTCCTTTTAGAGTTAGATATATTCAGGGTCTCTCTTGTCACATTCATAGTTTGTATTTTGTTTGTTTTTATTAATTAAGTGTGTATATATACAGTATAATTAACTAAGTGTAGCCGTTTTAGGTTTGTAAGTAGGATACTGTGCATTTAGTTTCAACACAACATTTCCTTTTCTCATGACCTTACCACAGTAAGGGAAGGGTTGAAATTCCAGAGAAGAGGAAAAACATTTTGGACATATTTATATTTTAAGAGTGGCAGGAAAGAGGTGAAGGACAGATAAGTTGTTTTAAAAAGGTTCCAGGTCGGACTCCAGCCCAGAACATCAAGGCTGGATTGTACATACTTTGGCAACCAAGTCATCAAGATGCCCCAAAAGGAAATCATTTTTATATTTGCTGATAAAAAAGAACAGCAGTTTTACTCACCCACACACTGGTTCCATTGGTAGTGCTGCAGGTAGCCTTGTGGACAGCTGCACCTGTATCCACCCACTAAGTTCTGACAGCCATGCTGACACCTGTGGTTACCATCACACTCATCCATATCTGTCCGAGACAAACAAACAAAAGCTACTGTGAGAGTCTGTTTTCTGTAATGAATCAGCTGATTGTGAGGTCAGTATCAGTTGTTTTCGGACCTTCACAGGTTTGTCCATTGGGATCTAATGAGAATCCTCTCTGGCAATCACAATTGAAGCTCCCTGGAGTGTTCTGGCAGACACCATTGGAGCCGCACAGATTGGGGTCTGTTGCACATTCATTGTTGTCTACACAGAGAGGAGAAAAGGTTCAGACAAGGGTAAAACCAGAAACATGATATTAGGGCTGATTACGACCCCGATTTGGATTTGCTGAGTCATTTTCAAATTTGCGGAGAGTGTCGACACGGGTCTCGGAAAATAGGGCAGGTCACCATGCACTGTTGGTACAAATAATCTCACAGTCTTCAGGCACTGGAGAATAAAATCTCTCACCTACTGATTCAATCTCAAACCAGAGGAGGTAATCATAAACATGAGTGAGTGTGAAAGCTCATTCTTGACCTTGTGAATAATAGTCTGACAAAATCACCTAAACTCAACACCCACTTGCTTGCTTTTCCTGGAAAAAGGTTTAAGTGAGCCTTGAGTTTGGATTATTTATCAACCAACACGAACATGTTTGACTGTTGTGATTGGAATTGATGCAAATCTGAACACGATCACGTACTTTATGCTCTTTAGGGACAAAGATCAAAGCGGAGAAAGATATAATCTCTAAATGTCAGTTATTAAATGTGTGATCCTGGATTTTCACTGTCATCTGAGTCTTCCAGCACGCCTTCCCAGTTTTAGATCTCCATTTGGTCAAACTGTCAACATGTGGGACATAGTGCACAAAACCATAGAAGGAGTGTCTACTTTCCCTAAGCACTACCTGGCAATCCAAACATGGATTCCAAACACTTTTTTGCTTTAAAGGAAGGAATCGTTATCAGTGTGACTGAAAACAGAAAAGTAAAACATTATTATACTGGAAAAGGACACATACTTTTCAGCAGCAGCTTGAAAGAGCAGATGCATCGAAAGGAATGAGGTCTTACATACAGTATTTACAATATGCCTCCCTCAATAACAATATTTTTGGGCAGTAGTTACTGAGGAATGATAAGTGTTGTGTGTCACACCCATGTTTCTTCAACCTCCTAACTCTTGAACACATCCACACCTACTGTATGTCATTTGCCTGGAGCTACTCCTATAGTCAAAACTGAGGGTTCCCTGCCTCTGATTTGATGTGAGCTCATGGGAGCTGCTTTATGGTCTGGAAAAAAAAAAAAAAAGCTTGTGGTAGTCACAGCGATCCACTGCAATGTTCCATAACAAAGCATTGCTAAGCTGCCATGACTACAAACCAGTCCAGCCTAATAAGATCAGTGTGATATCAGCCGGAGTCCATTAAATCTGAATAAGAGTTAGTAAAGGTTAGACAAGAGGGTGCTTCAGGGGTCTTTTATGAGCTGGGCTGGAAGATACTGTAAGAAATGACACAGTGAAAGAACAAACTGTGTACGAATTGGTCATGTAGTGCACCTCTTTTGAGAACATACAGATCATTGTACAAAAAGCATTTCTAATTGCAAAATATTTGGGTGTGCAGCGTATCTGTAATCTGCATGTGTGTATTTACCAATGCAGGCAGTGTGATGCTGGGTGAAGCCAGGAGGACACTTGCAGGTGAACCCGCCGATGGTGTTAACACATAAGAACTGACAGTTGTGCTGCTTGGTCGAACACTCATCCAGATCTGGAAAAGAGGAGAGGTTGTACAGCTAAAATACACATTTGTTTGTTGGTTTCTACAGTGCACTTCAGATTCTCTGGTCGGAGCTGTGTCAGACGTACTTCTGTATGGGGACTGCTCTTTTCTGAGTCAAATTCCAGTCCTTCTACAGTCACTGACCTACAAATGAACTGCAAATGAACCAGACACCGGAAACACGGAGGGGTACTGGAGAGGGGGAAACTACAGCTTTGGTAAATAAAGATAAAAGAGACCCTAAAAAACTCAACACCACGACTACACTTGTTTAGACTTACAAACAAGTCTGATGAGTGGAGACACAGACAGATGCGGTGTGTTGCAGGGTACACGTTCATGAACAAACGTGCGCACGTGCACACACCATTTCAAATGAAGCGTCTCGGGACAATGAGCAGAACACTGGCAAAGGGCCCGGCCCACTCAGCACTACTGTAGCTCTAAACTGGAAACTAAGTCAAGCAAGAAGAGCACGCCACTGAACTCAACTGATCTGAGCAGCACAACATTTAGAGGTTGTGTTTTTCAGTGTTTTGTGCATGTCACCTTTGCAGCTCTTCCCATCCTCCTGTAGGATGTATCCGCGGGGGCAGGAACAGAGGTAGCCTCCCTCTGTGTTCTTACAGATGAAGTTACAAGGCTTTGGTGCCTGGATGCACTCATCCACATCTACAGAGAGACAGAGAGGGAAAGGGTGAGGGTGAGACAGTAAGAGTGAGAGACAGAGAGGAGACAGTTTGATCCTGTAGCCAGAAATTCCATAAGGGGAGATGATGAGACACACAGACTCGGGCTGCATTTTTCAGAGGAGTGTGTGGGCAGTCCACCCACGTAGTTTCAGCTCTTTACTAGACAGCAGGAATGAGAATGGGAGGTAGGCATGGTAGGAAAAGAGTCCATAAAGTGTAAGTGCTGGAGGTGAAATTAAGCCTTACCCACACACAGTGTGCCGCTGATATCAGTAGTGTAGCCAGGTTTGCAGGTGCAGCTATAGGAGCCCAATGCGTTGATACACTGACCATTCTTGCACAAGTTCCCCATGACACGACACTCATCAATATCTGGGCAGGAACAAGAAAAGTCAGCTCCAGATACATTTTACACATTCTTGGGGAAATACTGATCTATGCATTTAGCCGTGCGTCGCTGTTGTGTCAAGTATAAAAGCAAATGATTGTATCACCAAACAACAACAATCTGTTAATTTGACACCCACATGTTAATTGAAAAAAAAAAAAATCATAAAAGTGGTTTCATGTGCATATTACTGCTGACAAATTTACAAAGCATAACAATTGATGTCCTCGTTTTCAGGCAGCAGTTTGAATCATTTCAGGACACACAGATCATTCACCTGCAGAGATCCCAAACTTGTTGAGATAGTCCATCACCTTGAACTTTTGTTTGCTTTATTTTTATCGAGGTAAGGTAAAGGTAACAGAATTGTGAGCAGGGACCATATTGAAAACACTGCCTATTGTTCTATTCTGAGTTTGATCCGCTGATATCTAAAGCTAACAAATGCAAAGCTGTTGTGAGGGCGAGCTTTAAATCTTGGATGCTGTAGCCTTCATGAAAACAGAGAGGTTTTCAAAATTAATTCAGCTTGCCACTGAAAGTTATTGAAATGAGTAGAAATCAGTGGCTGCCCGGCAGGCTGAAGGAAATCTAACAGCTAAACATGTTCATGGCTCAACAGTGTAAAACTATAAATATGGACATTTTAATAATTCTAGCAATTTAATATATAGTTTTGAAAACCGATCTCATGTTCGCTCTATAAATGAAATTTAAAAAAAATGTATCCCTAATCACTGTTAGAGAAAGATCCACACTCATTAACTGTAGAAAATTTCCTCTTGATTGATGGTCAGTTTTTCAGTGACAGTCAATTCAAACTCAAGTCTCCTCAGCAGTAAGATACCTCTGCCATCGGTGGTGTATCCAGGTCCCAGAGGACACATCCTCTTGTACTGGGTGGTCCCAGGAAGGGGGCAGAGCTCACAGTTGGTGCCCCAGCCTCTTCCTCCATCACAGCAACACTCTGACTTGGTCACCATGTTCCTGTTACTGGAAGTCATCTGACACAGAGTGGTCAGAACTTCAGTGAAACAGAAGCCTTCACGGTTATCTGGAGGTGGGAGAGACAGGGAGAGGAACGTGAGCGCGAAAAAAAAAAAAAAAAAAAGATGTGAAAGCAGACCAAACCACCCAGACAGGACCCTGCCTCAGAGAACCAGACGTAAATAGATAACCCACACTTCTCTATCACAACTGTCTGTAAGGAGGAAGATAGCTATAGAACCACAGAGCTTACAAAGTGTCCCTGGAGATCTTCTCACCGAGTTCAGCACATCGCATCTATCCAGAAGTATATATTTAGATTAGGGAGGAAGGCTTTGAAAGGATTTCCTTGCCCCTATCTCGACAGTCACAGACACATGGTTTTTAACGAGACTGTCATGGAACGGTTAAATTCCCACTGAGATTAAAATTACTTTTTCACGCGGTTAGCCAAGATTCAACTGCATAAAACATTTCGTTCAAACACAATGGCCATAAAATCTGTAATTTTTTATCTTCCTGGAAAAAATGTTCCTGGCTATGTTCAACTCTAAACTACTAATTTCTTCAAACATTTTCAAACTGCAAAGTAATATGAGTGATTGTATGAGAAGGAGAGGTATAGGCTGGAACTAGGTGAATTCATTTAACAATTTGTGTCATTAACAAACATCTTTCGTTACTTTTGGACTCCAGAACCATCCATCCCAGTATTACAGTATATCTCATTCCAACATCCAGTGTCAGCCCCTAAATAAAGTTGTTCTCTTATGATTTTAACTTCACACTCTAATTTTCTAGAGGCTGATTCTATACAACAAGTTCCTTCTGAACAAATTAAAGAACAGTTAGGACACAACAGATCCCGATGAAGACCAACACCGAACTCAAACAAGAAATGTTAGAGCACAGTGGGAAAAAAAACCTACAGGAAGACAAAGATATATTGATTATAAGAATGTACATACCAATACATTCAGTCTGTGTGGGGTTAGCGATGAATCCTTGGTCACATCTGCAGCGGTAGCTTCCTACTGTGTTCTCACAACGGCCGTTCCTACAGATACCTGGTTTGGCTGTACACTCATTCAGATCTAACACACACACACACACACACACGCACATGGTGTAAAGATCAAATGGAAATATTTGTTGCACAGGACTTGATGAGATGAAGTTCAACCAGGAGGTTTACAAAGGCAGGATTTTAAAAATCCCCACTTAGCTTTGTGCACTGTTGCACAAAAGTGAATGAGCATCAAAATAGATTTATTTTATGCAAAGTGAAGCCAAGATTTGGCGCCATAAACTAGAAGGATGGTTTATGCTTTTACACTGTAGGACACTATGATAATCTTACCCATGCAGCCATCTCCGCTGGGCTGGCGCATGTATCCAGGGGAACAAATGCACATGTATGTACCAATCAGGTTCTTGCAGGTCATGCCCCTGCTGGCACAGTCATCTATACCATCTTCACACTCGTTCTGGTCTGGAAGAGAAACAGCATACTGTCAGAGTGAGAGGACGCACAAGTGGGAAGAAACCTATGTGTATGTGTGCATGTGCAGCAGTTACACCGGTGATGTAACACAGACACTCATACACACTGCAGCACTCCAGCACTCCAGAGTTTAATCTAACCACCCAATCCGACACTGAGCTCCGTAGTGCTAACAGGCATGAGGTGGGAGAGTTGGTGGTCTGTTTGGAGCTTTAACGTAAACAGTGACGCTATAGACACTGACAAGTTCCTCCTGTCTCAGCGCCTCCTGCCAAATACAACCGTTGCTATGGTGCCCAACCTATCTGAGAGTGCGGAGGTGTAAATAGTGACTCGGCCAGTTACAGTTTCCAGAGAGTGTTTTAAGTTTGTCAGAGAAAGAGAACCCTTGAAGATGTCAGAGAGATAGTGTGTTATGCAACTTTGTGGATGGGGCCAGAATGTCTCTATGAGGAACTTAGTTTATTTTCTACCAGCACTTTCCAATAAATGGACCGTGACCGAAAAAGCTGAGTGTATGTGTGAGTCATTTAGTCATATCACCTTTGCACATCCTCTTGTCCTCACGCAGAACGTAGCCTGTGGGACATTTACACTCGTAGGAGCCCACCACGTTGACACAGCGGAAGGCACACAGCAGAGGATTCTGGGCACACTCATTGATGTCTGGAACAGAAGGCAGCACGTTACAGTAGTACCGCATGACAACAAAGACTGCATGAGGGAAGAGGGAGTGCATACATAATGACACATACCTTCACAGGTCATCATCGGCCCAGGCTCAAAGCCCTCATCACACGCACACTCGAACCCGCCAATGGCATTAGTGCATGTGCCGTTGCCGCAAGGATTGCCGATGTCACACTCGTTAGTGTCTGTGTTGGAGAAAGTCAGATAAACCCCATCAATCATGTTAGTGTTAGATTAACATGGACCAGGTGAATGTATCAGTGAGGGAGCGTGACAGAGAGATAGCAAAAGCAGTGAGTAAACTGACCTTCACATCTGACTCCACTGATGTCCAGGCGGTATCCCATAGGACATTCACAGCGGAAAGAGCCGTCTGTGTTGATGCACTGGCCATTAACGCAAGGGTCATTGAGGCATTCATCAACATCTACAAGTAAAAAAAAAAAAAAAACATCAACATGAAGTGAATTACATTCTACAACTGTAACTGAGATGCAGAAAAGTGAAGATTCAGTGTTAATGACACACACACACACACACACACACACACACACACCTTTTGGATGGTCATCTGGCCCCCGTTGATATCCCTCATTGGGACAGAGAAGAAGAAAGCCATCTGGAACCATGGGATGTGAAGAGTCAAAAATACAGTTAAATAATGTAAATAATTTTATTTACATGAGGGATTCCCTGCATATGTGAGTGTGTATGTGATAAGAAGTGTACGTACCCTCTCCCTTGCTGGGGCAGATTTCACAGGGGTCTCCCCATCCTTGACCTGGCATTCCAGTGCAGCAGCAAACTTCCTTGGTAGTGTTCTGAGGCTTTGGAGCCAGGCAGCGCCCATTCTCAAACTTGGTATAGCAGTAGTTCACACGGATATCTAAAGGTTAACACACACAAAGAGGACAAATAATGAAAAAAATAGACAATGAGGAAGATTGCAGAGGGAGAGTGATAGATGGAAGGAGCAACGCCCATCATATATATGTGCTATGTTGTTTACTCCACCACTTTTACTCGTCTTAAAGGAATAGCTCCACCTTTTCTGGAAATAAGCTTATTTGTTTTCTTTCTGGACGTTACATGAGAAAACTGATACCACTCTCATGCTTGTCTGTTAAATATGAAGCTACAGCAAAGAGTCAGTTAGCTTATCTTAGCATAAAGACTGGAAACAGGGGAAAACAACCAGCCTGGAACTGTCCAAAAAAAAAAAACACACCTCTAAAGAGCACTAATTAATACAATTAACAAAAACTGGATCTTGTTTGCTTAATTCGTTCTTTAAACCCTGTATCATTAAATAATATATATATTTGTCTTCACCAATTCTCAGTGAAGTAATGCAAAATCAAACTTTTTCTTCAAGCATAACAAATTACAAGATGTGAGTATTTGAAACAAAAAGTTTTTTGCATCTGGGTTTTACTGTCACACTTTTGGCTGATGATTCAGTAGGTCAGTGTGATACCCCCACCAGAGATGGTTAGATGGGTTTGAAACAAGTCCAATCTTAACCTAACAAACAACCAGCAGTAACTAACAGGTCTGAATGATGAATGGTTAGGGACATGTTCCTGTGGTCAAATAGGACTCCACTGTAAAGCTGCGTCAAGCATGGTTGGTCATGGCCACAACTTTGATAATGACAATGTTGAGTACAGTGTTATGCTTACCTGTAGATACTGTAAATTGACCAAAACTACAACAATAAGGCTCAGATATATACGTTTCTTTTTTTTTCTTTTAAACCAAGATTTCACATTTTTGTAGTAAGGATAGAGGCTGACTAATTATCTCTTGTCAGTGATCAGTGTTTGCCAGTCTCTCTCTCTGTCTGTCTCTCTCTCTCTCTCTCTCCCTGCTTCTGAGGGCTCTTGTTTCTCCTGGACTAGGCAGGCACTTACTTGTAATGAGAAGCATATGGTCGCGCTCTCCTGCTAGCACTGGCCTTCACTGAACTCTACACAAATAAGCTTTCTGGCCACCATAGATCACACACACATGCAAGCACACCTGGCTCAGAGGCAAGGATCACATACGTGAACACCTGGTGCTGTGAGGAGAACGTCAAAAAGTGTCATGTTACTTTCCTCCATGAAACTGATTTGTCAGCTTTTCCGCAAAAGAGATTTATGGTGCTTTGTGCACAGCTGCTGTGCAAGTGTGTGTGAGAGCATGCACATGTGCATCTACACGTGCATATGTCATTCTTATTTCCTAGTTTGTAAGTGAAATATATGACACAAAATTTTCAAATATTGTGCTTTCTTAATATGGTCACCTAAAATGTCAGTGTCATATAATTTCTTTAAATCTGTGGCAGAATGTAGTAAAGAAAAAATGACATAAAAGACAAACAAAGTAGAAAAATAAACCTTGGTATGAATCAACGCTTGGCCAACAAAAGGTCTGACAGTGGTGACACAAATCTGATAGTGGTGAGGGTGGTGACAGATATTTAGTTATTATTAAACCACTGAGGCATTATAATTTAAAACGTATCATTAATCGGGCAGTCCTGGCAGCCTAGTGGCTGAGACACATACCATGTACTGTTATCGCAATATGCCAAGTATGATCCCAGCCATGGATTGATGTTGCACGTCATCCCCTTCGTCTTTCCTCATGTTTCTCTACTATCTACTCTATCAGTATTTTCTCTGTCCTCAGGACATACTTGTCCTTTCTGTCTTATTCTGTGTCTTCTTTTGTATGTTTCTGTTATCAAACACAGTTCTCCTCACCAACTGTGCTTTCTTACAAAGCAAAGGTCATTCATCCATCCCTACTCTTGGTTCTCCTGCTTTCTTAATATGGTCACCTAAAATGTCAGTGTCATATAATTTCTTCCTCTTGGGCTGAGTTCTCCTCAGTCCAAGAGGAGAAAGTGTAGATGTGCATGATGTGTGTGTGAGGCAGCATTTCCTTTCCCTTCAGCTGCTGTTTTTATGTCTCAATTTGAGAATTATACATTAAATCTATTTTGTGATGCCAGATAAAATACTGTAAATATAGACGTGCTGGTATGTCGCACAAATAGTGTTCTCCGCTTGTGCTACTGTTATACTGTGTTTACAGAAGCTACATAATCTTGCTTTAATGTAGCATTAATGTAATGGGCCGAAATATATTCTAACATACAGTTATATGAGAAAAGAAGCAGTTGGCCTCATGAATGGGTTTATTAGGCTTTTAGAGGGAACATCTAAGTTAATGTTAATTGAGTTGAAAATATAGTCCATTGTGCAGAACTATGAACAATGTAAGGTTTAAACATCCTACTGTATTTACAGCCTTCGTTACTACTCATTGCTGTCTTTCATGTAATACCTAAAGTGAAAATGTATAATATCTTCTCTCCCTATGGGCACATAGATGATATACTGTAGGAACAGATTAAATCAAAAATATTAATTGTTTCATTGTCTTCTCATCTATCATAATTTTTAATAAAAAACATGGGTTTTCTCAGTGGGACAGGGTTTGTCCTTGTCAAAAATCCTTGATCTCTTTTACTGCCCATATTGCTCATTCTCCACCCAGCTCCTCCTGTTTATCCCCAGACCCTCAGTCGAGCACTTCTGACACTGGAGAGAAAAGTGAAATACAAACTGTAAGCTGCCTCACTGAACTGATTATGTCATCACTTCAGTGTTTGGAGGGGGAACTCCCTAACAGAGGACTCAGCGTGCACCCACCCAACCCAGAAACACACATATATACATAAACACACACACACACATACACACACATATAAACATATACACACACACACATACACACACACACACACACACACACACATATATACACACACACACACACACATATATATATACACACACACACACACACACACACACACACACAGTGAGGAAATGGAAAAGTGATCTGTTCAGAGCCACCCTTGGCCTTGTTGAGGCAGCAGCAGCAGAACCAGCTGGAACACAGTGTGCTATCATGAAAGAGCAGGAAAAGTCTAACGCCACTTACTGCTGCTTCGTCTCTATGAGCACTCAGAGACAGACTATACAGATACACAAGCATTTACACTTTGCACTTAAAACTTGATGTATATGATAGCTTTATAGCTTCACCTCCCCTCTTTCTCACCCCCACACCCACCCCCACACCCACACAACAATTACCTAAACATCTGCGTCCAGAGGCAGAGAGCTGGAATCCTTCAGGACACAAACAGGTGAAGCTTCCTTCAGTGTTGGAGCAGGTTCCAAATGTGCAGATCTCAGGTGACTGGGAGCACTCATCAATATCTGACACACAAAGAAGAACGGCATCAACCACCTCATCAAATATACAAATCTACAAATCAAATTCATTCCTAATTTGTACCATCCAAATTCCATCCTGCAGTGCTTCATTTACATCTAATTTTTCTTTCAAATACTCTCGTGGCTGCAGGGATGAAGTCATACCAGTGCATCACGGTCTATCCAAATGTGATAAAACAGAATGTAATCTCACTAATGGGTAGTTGGATAAAGTCTTATTATCTGGAGCTGCCTCCGTGTCACGTGTTCGCTCATCACAATGACCAGCTGTTGCTGTTACTGATGCTGAGAATTGAGTCCTGTTCCTCTCTGGCTTCCAGGAACAGAGCACAAAGCAGGAATGTGTTGAAGTCTGCCGAATATCTCTTCATCAGCCCCACTATATAAACAATCCAAGTGTTCTGGCTTGGACCCACTCCCACGTGTGAAAGGGAGAAAAAGGGGTGCTCTGTAGGAGCGGGGCTATTGAAAAGAAGGAGGAGGCCAAGAAGCAGTTCGTTCTCTTCTCGCACACCTCAGCAGAGCTATGTGTGTGTGTGCGTGTGTGTGTGTGTGTGTGTGAGCACGTCTCATATAAGCAGGTGTTCTCTGCATTGCCTGAGGTGAGATATGGTATTTTATTACTTCAGAAATCCCTGTTTTTATTTTTCATTTCTCATGATGCTGAAAGGAATGGCTTTAGGCTGTGGTACCTTCACAGGTTTCCTCATGGAGATAGTAGCCAGGTGGGCAGATACACCTGTAAGAGCCATCCATATTCAGACAAGTTCCCGCACCACATGTGCCTGGATTCACTGCACATTCATTAATATCTGAGAAAAAAAAAAGGAATATATAAGGGATACACATACATATTATATTCAAATAAACATGAACAGAGAAAAGTGGCAGTCCCTTACCTGCACACAGTCTGCCATCTAAGGTGAGCTCATAGCCATCATTGCACACACACAGGAAGGTGCCCACTGTGTTTATACACTGCCCGTTTCGACACAAGCCCCTCTGCGTCGAACACTCGTCCACATCTGATCGACACACAAACACAACAGTACGTCACATAAAAGCTCAGCGCTGTTGTTTTTATTCTTCTCTATTTCATCACACCGGCAGACGCACGCACCTATGCAGTCACTGTTGTGCGAGTTCTGGAAGCCGGGGTAGCAGAGACAGTTGTAGGAGCCCACTGTGTTCTTACAGGTCCCGTTGCCACAGGGTTGTCTTTCACACTCGTCCACGTCTGAAACCGGAGAACATGGTCACAGTTTCACCTCAGACGGTGATCACATTACACTGACGAGACCACGCGTAAAAAAAAACGAGAGAGAGAGAGAGGACTGATAAGAACCATTCACAGCTTACCAACACACATCGACTGATCCCGTGTTGTTTTGAAGCCATTGGGGCAGATGCAGCGATAGCTACCCAGCGTGTCAATGCACTGACCAGGATTGCAGATACCGGGGTTCTCAATGCATTCATTTCGGTCTGAACAAGGAGGAAAAAAAACACTGTGTGAAATTCAAGGTCAAACCATATAATAGCATATTAGCAATAGTTAAAACACTTATAATGGTATTTAAAAATCTGTGATGGCTTAATTTGATACTTTTTTATTTCTCGGGTTAATCATTGAAGACCCCGTAAAATGAAAATCCCATTTCTATATTGTTACCTTACATCCCTCAGTGTATTGTTCTGCTGTATTTAATATTTCAAAATTGCATTTTATGCATTTTCATATCAAAGTCGCGTCCTTTTCTCTCCAGTTCTGAATAGAAAAAAAATCTGCTGTAAATGCGAGTATACACTGGGATAGCGCATTGCCAGCCCATCATCTTGCTTCTCCCACTGTTGCTTGAGGAGAGAGTTTGACACTTTTGTCCTTAACTCACATCAATGTGTGTTATATGATACCAGAGTCGTATCATTATCTAATAAAAGTAAAAGAAAATCTATTTAAAATACTTCATTTGGCATTGTGCAGCGATGCTTAATTTTTTCAAATAACTGTTAATTCACACATGTGAGGTCATCGTCGCCTCCCGCCACAGTTTCAGTTTTCTCTCACTGTAGTCTGGCCATGTTTTGTTGTTAGGAGTCGCATGAAAAGCAGGAAGCAAAACAGGATGTTAATTTAACAATTACTTATCGGACTGACAGCGACGTGTTTCAGATATACTGCAGCATATGTTCAACAGCTCAACACATGCTTCAGATTCTCTCTTCCTTAATAATAAGCCCACCATGAAGAATTCGCCCCTCAGCCTGACATGTCATTGTGCTGCCTCTGTTGCTTTATCTTTGGTATACAAATGCCAAGAATATGTAGTTCAAAGAGTTTCATATAACTGAGTTTGATACAATAGCTTAAGGAGACAAGAGAGCCGGCCACAGAAAGACCCAGAGACGCCAGCGTCATCCTCATGGAAGACAGCAGTTTTTTTTTTTGGCTGCTTCCTCTAACTTTTTTTTTTTTTATCTAATCCCTGCTCCATGTTTCCACCAATTCTGTATGATCTCCACCAAGGTGATTCAGAGTTCACTGAACCACTGCAGGTTGAATGAACAGTGACAACCATGCATTACACCAGTGATGGTAATCGCGGTGCCTCTTCAAAATTTGTATCGATAGTTGATCACCTCCGCAGCCTTACCTAGACATTGCCCAGTGGGGGTGAAGCGATATCCAGGTTTACACTCGCAGCGGAAGCTTCCTGGCATGTTCAGACAGGCTGCATTCTGCTGGCACACGGGTCCATTCTGACACTCATCGATATCTAACAACAGCAGGGACAGAGGCGTTCAAAGACTCTTTTTTTTACAAGGAAGTGTATAAATGTAAAAAGACGGGTCTGACCAAAGGAAGAATTCACAGTATTGTATGTTTTGTCATCACCTTAAGTGGGGTGCAAACCTCACCTTCGCAAATCAGCAGCTTGTCATTGTAGATGAAACCAATGGGGCACTCACACCTGAAGCTGCCAATCATGTTGATGCAGACTCCATTCTCACACACTCCTGGGATTTCCCTGCACTCGTCAATATCTAGCACATGAGGAGGAGACGTAAGGGACAAGATAAAAACAAAACAAACTTTCCTTTTTACACACGAGCATTTGAATGGGAAAAATCTTACCAATGACCCGTCCAGTGGTGATGTCAATGTAATATCCTGGTCTCTCACTGCCGCACAGGATCGCAAACTCATCTGGGTGAACATAAGACAAGAGTTTATAAAAGCTCACTTTTACTTCCTAAAACTTTCTACATATATGTGTACCAGCATGAGCGTGTGTGAGACTTCACCAGTGCTGGGCACGGGACACTGTTCACAGGGTTTGTTCCATGCGCGGCCAATGTTGTAGGAGCAGCAGCACATCTTTTTGGTCATGTTGAAGGTCAGCTCTCCATCGCACGTCCCGTTGTCAGAGTAAAAGTTTCTGTAGCAGTAGCTCTTCCTCATGTCTGTGTGTGTTAATAAGAAAGAGGGTCACTAGGGGAAAATGTCCCTACATGACATTTCGCTGAGTGGCACAGTGATGAGGGTGCAACATGCAGACTTACCCATGCAGTTGTTCCCTCCGTTGACCTGCATATAGTCCACAGGACAGATACAGGTGTAGTTCCCGATGGTGTTGTAGCACTGGCCTGGGCCACAGATACCTGGTCTTTCACACTCATTGACATCTGCACACAGAAAGACACCCAGAAACAAATCAGTCCATTGTTTTGATAAATACAGTATCTGATTTACATTCCTTTAGTTCAGGTGCCACGCAACTATTTTGATTATTTAAAACCAACAACTTAAAAGAGGACCTGTGATCTGAAGGAAGGTGGGACAAGCGCAAGGAATATATCATGTTAAATATGGCCTACGTGGAAGAACTGGAGCACACAAAATATTATGATCCATGCCTTGAGGCAAAAGAAACTAAATCCCTCTCTCCAGCACCTCCACTTCACCTTTATTGCTTTTGTCATTTCAGTTGATTTAACCATTAACTTCAATAGGAACGTGCAGCTTTCACCTGAATCACAAATGTAGCATCTATTTCCTGCACTGTTCTTCCTCTGGGCATATTTCTACACATCGTCATCATCATCTATTGTAAATGTATTGCACATCTTAGGTGCAAAAAGACAACTACAGCCAGAAACAGGGTAGAATTTGTTTCTATTCATATCAGTTTTAGTTTTTGAAGTAGCTCTCCTTATTTCTATGCTTACAATTCTTTCTCTCACAACATTACCGCCACATAGCAAACACAATGTGTTTGTTCCTTCTGACCCAGCTAACAGCTGAACTGCTGATTAACTAGAGACATAGTGGATGTGCAGTCCTGGACTTTACAGAGCAGACACCCGCTTTTGTTCTCCTGGCCAACAAACACACGCTAATTAAAATGCCGCCAGCCACATGTCATTGTCTAACCCTTAGCCCTCTCCTCTCCGTTCCTGTTCCTCTTTTCTAAACACCCTTCTCATTTATCTCTTTTTTCCCCCCTTTCATTCCTCCGTCTTTCTCTCCGTCTGTCATCTCTGCCCTGTCTACAGGGGACTCAGTGTACTTCCCTGAGGAGAGGGCTGACCACATCAGAGCCTAGTCCTCTGGACACAGTTAGGCACTCAGCAGTCTCATCATCGTGACTGAGCTTTGCTGGGTTAGCAACAGACGGGAACTAGAGCAGACACATATTGAGCTAGAATGAACTGCAGAGTTGTCAATGGGACAAAAGGGTCCAATATTGCTTTGTCTTTTTGCTCTCATTGTCTTTTCCTCTCTCTCCATGTGTCCTCGCTGAACTAAGGCCTCGACGGCTGGACTCAATTTCCTTCCCACTAAAATGTCCCAGGGCAAGAGCTACAGAGGAATAGGTCACCTGTGTGTTCATGCTTCTGTGGGGCTGCACAGAGATACATGTGCGTGTCTAATACCTTCACAGACTCTGGTTTCTGTGTTGAGGGCGAAGCCTCTTGGACATTCACACTGGAAGCTGCCAAAGGTGTTGATGCACTGTCCTCCCTGGCACAAGCCTGGCAACTCCTGGCACTCATTGATGTCTGCCAGAGGGAGAGAGAGTGAGAGAGAGAGGAAACACTCAGTGGCATTGTAGGTGGGTGGGTGTCATCCGTAAGTGCAGCCAGGAGCAACCTCACACAAACACATAATAGCATATTGCTGTCTGACCTTCCAATATGACAGTGATCGGGTTTGGTCTGAAGCCTTCTCCTCCGGGACACAGCGTCTTGTACTCAGCTGTAACACAGAAACACAGCACCAAATCACATTCACCGGCAACAATGACACAACACATCACCCCACAACCAGTCTTGTTTTCTTGTAGGATTTGACAGCAAAGAGTGGCAGCTGATTGTGAGATGCTGAATCGGTCAGGGGCCTGAATAGAAAAAGACGTTTCTGGTCATCTACTCGTTTCCTGTCGCTCTCTGTTCTGCGTTTTCTGATCAGCCAGCTCAGATCTCAAGAGTTATCCACAGAGCCCAGTGGACCGGACATGACTGCAGCTACTCAGAATTACAAAGTGAAAAGAAAAGGTTTTGTTCTTGTCATAGGAGCAAGCATTTCCTTGAGCTGAAAAGCATGAGTCATTCCCTGTAATGTTTTGAACCATCTGTTGGCAATTTTCAAGTAAGTTGCACAAATCTGTCTCATCTCTACCAGCAACAACAATTACAGCAAACACATACTCATCGCATGAGAAGAGCAGGCAGCATGTAGCCTGTATGTTGGCAGAGCAGTTAACTCCCACCTTATTAAGCCTGATTCACATTTTGGTGTTTTGGTTGTGATTTTTTTCATGTTAGTAGTTGAATTGGTAAGAGAACGCCTTTAACAACTTCAAGGAACTTAAGGGCAACAGGTGCCAAATGAATGACTGAATGATTTGCTAGGCTCTGTGGTACAAAACAACTAATAGATGGATTTGTCAGGGTTATTGATTAAAGCCAGAGACTTTACTAAATTACTTAATTAGTTCCCTGCCCACTGAGCTTTTAAGACAGTCCAAAGTCTTTGACCGTATGATTCAAATGTTTAGTGATGGAGGGCCGTGTTAAAACCTAAAGACAACTCGGCTACATAAACAAAAAAAAACTTTGGTCTCAAACCAAGAAAATATATAACAAAGAAGCAGTAAATTTGTCATAGTATTGTTCATTAGACATTTGTGTTGCAGCTGCCTCCGATGTGAAAATCCAACATTTCCACTATAGACCCATGTAGCGAGAGTTTGGTGGTTGAGTTTTAGTATGTATTATTGACATTCTGCTAAAACACAAAGGATCTTAATCTTAACACTTCCTGAATTTCCCCCAGGGGTAAATTAAACTATCTATCTATCTATCTATCTATTGCACTTTGATGAAAGGTTTGAAATGGTTTGGTTTGTTTCTAAATAAACGCGACAACTTGCATCGCATAACTTGAGGAAGTTTTTAGCAGGGATAACATTAAAAGGCAACTTCTGTGCCACCCCCATCTTCTCGTGTTTTATCACTCCACTCTGAGCCAGTCAGGTGCACAGCTCACACACTGAACTAACTAAATGTATATTAACACAATAAAAATATCTATAATATATCTAAAGGCCACAAACCTTGCTATTGAACTGAAAGATCAAAATGAGCATGCATAGTGCACAGACTCTCAGTAGCGATGATATGACTCACTGGAGTTGACAGAGGGGCATGATTCACATGGATTTCCCCAGCCCTGGCCCAGGGAGCAGCAGCAGGATGCTTTCGATACACCAACTCCGATCTCATTGGAGCAGTCCAAGCTCTCTGACGCATCTCCCCGGGAACGGACATCCAGGAAGCAGCTTCCAGAGCGAGTGTCTGTTCACACACACACAAACAAACAGGTGTCCAGGTATACAGGTGTTTCTGGCTTTTGTTGAGATCAAACAGCAACAATGTAGTGAGAACGTGTTGAGTCTCACCTACACAGCCCACTCGAGTGGGGTTGAGTTCAAAGTCTGCTGGGCAGTTACAGTGGTAACTTCCAGGGATATTGACGCACATTCCATTTATACAGATGGTCGGGTCTGCACATTCGTTGACATCTGAGAAAATAAGACAAAGCAGCACTCAATAAAAGAGTTTTTCATTTTTTTGTCAGTAAGTCACTATTCGCCACAACAGCAAGGGGAGGAGCAGCAACTTTCCCTCTGTATCTCGAGGGATGTGAGCGCTGTTCATCTCTTCACTTGCACACTGTTGCTCCACTCTTTTTACACTCTTTCAAATTTCTTCAGCTCATTGGGCCACAAAGAGAGCATCATCGGGCCAGGCAGCTGGACTGGCGTGTTGACTAGTCTTACCTGTGCAGTTGCCTCCACTCCTGTCCAGTTCATAACCGATGTTACATTCACATCTGAAAAGTCCTGGCATATTCAGGCAGCGTCCATTGACACAGATGTCAGCAAAGGTACATTCATCTATGTCTGTAAAAGAAAAAGGGGTGGGGGAGAGAGAGAGAGAGAGGGAGAGGGAGAGAGAGAGAGAGAGAGAGAGAGAGAGAATGAGAGAGAGAGAGAGAGAGAGAGAGAGGCCCAGCTGTGAGGGATTAGTGGATCATGGGATCATGGTGGAAAATTGGCAGCCAGCAGTAGGAAGTGAAGGCCGCTCACCTCTGCTAAAGAATGACAGTTCTGGGGCAAAAAAATGCCCAGACATATCCAGACAGACACACACACACATACACAATCAGAGCAGCAGCCAAGGTTATGAAATTGTGCTCTTCCACATCATTAGACTCTGCACAAGTCATTACTGTCCAGTCCTGCCTGAGTTGAGAAAGGGAGGACTGGACAGGTTATTTCAGGATGTTTGACACATCAGCACAATGAGGTCAGTCTGCTCATTCAATTGAATCCAGCAATGCATTATCACTGGGAGCATGAATCATGCTTGTCTGCTACCAGTCATAAAAGTGTTCATATGTCAACTCTACTGTAGCACAGTTCTGGATTTCATACAAGATCCCACTTCGGTTATTTAAGTCTACACGCAAGGTTGATCGCCTTAATATTTTATTCTATCTCATTCAATTAAAATTTCCCAAAATAGATCTACTGTCTATGGAAACCTACAGAAGGCAAACATGGATGAAATACGTTTAACAATAAATGTTAATGCAATGACAACTTGCACTTAAAGTGAGGGATAATGCAAATTATGAGTTCCACTACATTGCTCCTCTGCATCAGGAGAACTCACATACCTTTATCTCTCTTAACTGTATAACATGGGCATTAGCCAAAGACGGTTGTGTTACATTAACTCAAGACAATGTTAACATCTGGGCCTACTCAACCTTGTCTCTCAGTCTTAGAGAGGCTGGCTAAGTTAGCTGACTAGGGATTGCAAGCCAACATTACACCATTAGTCCTGCTCCCACTTTGAGTCTGTTATTTTCTTATATTGCTAGTGTTTGTTACATGAGTGTAAATAGGTGGGAAAACAGGAAGAATAGCCCATAAATAAAAAGCTAAATAAACATCTGTACATACAGTTCATAGTTGGGACAGAAGCAGAATTTGTCTGCTAATCTGAACCTTTGATGGACCAACTGATGTAGCATTCCTGACCTGATACGTAAACATCTCTCATGGCTTATAACTCACACGTTGTCGCTCAGTAAAGTTATTTTTTTTAAATATTTTTTGTGATGTTAAAATGCAGAAAAACACCAAATCACGAACCATATCTGAAAAAGGGAACGAGGCTGTTGTCCCAATGTCCTCACAACTAAAACCACTTAAATGCTCACCATATTGTGTACTTCCCATGACCAAAATACTATCTCACGAGTTCTATTTGAAGGAAGCATCTGTTTGGATCGGCTCTTTCTCCAAACAGGAAAACAAACAACCATTCATCGGAGCACCACCAGACCTTTTTGAATCACTCGACATAATTTAGGATGTGGGCACCAATTCGGAGGTCTGGAACCAGGATAGTCAGGAATAGCAGTGTTGTAGTGCCTTACCCTCGCAGGCCTTGCCGTCAGAAGTGGGGAAGAAGCCCATGTCACATTCACAGCGGAAGCCTCCTGGCAGGTTCAGACAGTGGCCATTGTCACACAGGTTGCCGTTCTCTGCACACTCATCGCTGTCTGTATGGGTGACCAACACACACACACACACACACACACGCATACACAGTCCATAAGCACAAAATGTATTTGCGCATCCTTTAAGAAGCAAAAGTGTGGTTTAGGACACGGGTTTATATGTGTGACCTGAGCAGTAGAATCCATCTCCAGAAAACCCTTCCTTGCACACACAGCGATATGAGCCCATTGTGTTGAGACAGTCAGCGTTGTTGTTGCACATGTGTGTCCCATTGGAACATTCGTCCAAATCTGAAACACAACAAAAGTCCAAAGGTGCTCAGTCATTCCAATTGAACTGGCTCAGAAATATATAATTTCATTTTTTTTTTTAAAGCTTGGCACAGTAGTTTTAAACAAATGTGACTCAGACCGGGGTAAACAGTGCATCTCCTTGGGAGTCTGGATTAATACACAATTATTTACAGCACCAATGTTGGTCCATGTCAGTCAGTGCAACTGTGTGGATCTTTTAAGTAATTTACTCATTTTTGGACAACAATGTGTCCATGGTACAAATGTAGAGTGATACATGTTCAATACTTGTTAACAGGATCACTTGGTTTTGGTATTTTCAGACCAACTTCAAGCAAAAGTTAGTTTTTGCTGTGCCTGAGAAGAAAAGGAAAATACTTTTATGCTTTTGTTTGATTGCTGAATCACATTTCGTTTCTCACCTCAACTTTCTTGGCTGTTGACAAAACGTTGCAGAAATTTCCATCCCTTCTATTTCGAAGCTTCATAATAAGTGGCATCATTTACCTGTGCATTTGAGGCCGTTGCCAATCCACCCTGGAGCGCAGTTGCATTTGAAGCTGCCAGCTGTGTTGGTGCAGGTAGCATGTCTGTCACAGTTATGGGCTCCAATCTCACATTCATTGATATCTGTCAAAGAGATACAAACATGAAGCCATGTAAAGAAAAATAGATGATGATTTGAGTCTGCATTCTGCCCAGTGAGGTTCTTGGCACTGTGGAGCGAGTCGATGCTTGGTTTGAACTGTATAAAGACAGAAGCAGGAGACGACAGGACTAAGTCTGTCTGGCTCACTGTCTTCATCCATGGAGAGCTGTATTTCAGAGCAGAAGGCCCAGAGATTCTCATGATCTCTGATACTAATAGCCTTCCTGCGAAGGTTTAATGAGCGGACCCAGACTCTAGATTTTCATTGTGCAAGTGTGTCCAGAGAGCTATATAAAAAAGGCCAGGAGGGAGAATGATATCCTAATGCTCAGGCCTTGTTCTGTCCGCTCTGTCTGAACTACTATTTCTGAGGTTATTTTCGGCAAAGATTTCCCTCTTCACCCACAGACCCCTCACCTCTCATATGAGACTTTTGTAACAGCACATTACAGACCTTCTTTTAATGCTCATGTTCGGTTTTCTCACCACCCCAGCTGTCAAGTTTGGAAATTTAATCTTTCCCGAATAAATTTCAATAAAAATGTGATGTGGTAATGTGCCAACTCTGCAAATAAACATTCCTTCACTGCAAAACCATGATAATTATATCTGAACTCTGCCAATGTTTGAAATATTGAGGTACTTAGTAGATAATGTGGTTATAAAAATACCTCTCTCTATGTGCTAACCTATTGTATGTGGCCCTGGATTCTAATAAATGAACAACCATTATTAATGGAAACAATCAAACTGGCCATAATAAAATCTGCCTTGCCCATAAAGCTGTTTACATCCTGTAGGGTGAGGCAGTAAGGATCTCCATGAAGTAGCTGGTGTTGATAAGACACCGGGGCTGTGGCTCTACAGCTCTTGTTGCTCGAGCGGTTCTGACATGATCAACTACATTGGCACATTGGAAAAAGCCTGTATGGAGCTACAACAATGCTGGCTGCTAATCTGAGCCAAAACAACCCTGTGAAACCTTGACCAACACAATACCTGGCCCCGAGCCTGAGGTTTGAATGTCGCAGCTGCCATAGAGAGATTGTACAAGTGTGTACACATGTGTGTGTTGCTGCACATCAAGGGAAGCCATGCTATGAACTCGATCAAGATGTTAGGACTTATCAGCCAATGAGACATGCGCTCCTCTCTGTGTGTCTGTCTTTGTGAGGGTAGTAATTCAAAACACTGTCAATTAGAGATTAGCACTGCTGGTTTATAGTCTTCCTGAGGAGAGGGTACAGTATATTTACACTACATTTGATGACGGGGTTAATATGAGGGCTGGGAGCAAACGAATCTCCCTGGATTACAGATGGAATTAAAGATCATTTCCCCCAAGCCTTTGATGACAGAGAGAGCACAACAAACACACACATATACACACACACACTCATTCTCATGTGGAAATGTAAAATGCAAACACAGGTTGTTGCATGCGAGAAACATGCCAGCGGTCACAGCTGGTGTCAAAGAAGAGGTTTGATTTAACTTGGCTAATGTTTGACAGATGAAGGGCAAAAAAAAAGGTTAAAAAACGACAGCAGAGAATTACACATCTGCCGTCAGAAGTGGGGACATGTCTAGCCATCTCCCAGTTGGTATGCCTGCCTGATTGCCTGTCTGTTTATCTTTTTTCCTTTCTGTTTAACTGTCTGTCTGCCTCCATGTCTAAATGTCTTCTGGTATGGCCGCTTTTCAGAAAACTTTCCTTGCGGCAATATCTCGCAGATTAAATTGTCTCACTTCTCTTCATTTGGAGGCTCCCCTGCTTATTTCTTTGTACCGTCACTGACCTGTTTTGGAAGTCCACTTTTTCCACTGTTTTTGTGAAGGGCTATCTATATGATGTCATCTTTCCTGTCAATAACTAGATATTAGTAAATTAAAGTGCAGTGTAACTGTAGTGTAAGTCGAGAGGAGTCATGAACTTAGTAAGCTGATTCAGTAATGTCAGTAACACAATATTATCCAAGTTTGCTAATATTAGCTTACATTAGCCACCATAGGCTACTGGTCATACCAGACCAAGCGGAATAAGTGAAAGTGAGAATATACAAGTCACACTTAGGAGATAACGGTAAATATTAAAGTGCAATGTAATTGTAGCACAAGTAGAGAGGACTCAGAAAGTTAGTAAGCTCACTTAGTAATGTCAGTTACGGCATTAAACACAAGCCGCCAAATCCCAGAGTGTATTGAATTGACCAAGTTTTATTGCTTCTGAATTACATTTTTCATTTTTAAGAAGAAAATTGTGTTATTCATCATTTTTAAAGTCACATAGTCTTGCTGTTACTCAAATTATTTGACTGTCATGTAATTTAGGAAAAAGATGATGAATTCAACCCTTCGCCTTGATCCTCTCTTTAAAGCTAAGAGCCAATGTGAACTCCACCAGTACATCTCCACCCAGTCCTAACTTTCCAATGTACACAAGGACTCATAAGTACTTAAGTGTACATACATAAATTCTCACTCCCTGCCCCTGAGTTCTCAATGTTGTGGAATAAAAAAATTCTTGTGGGAGCTTCATCAACAGCTGGATCAGATCTGGGCTTGACAGCACCACTCACTCATTAACACTCACACACAAGCAAGAAGATTAAGTCCACGCATACCAACGCGGTCACATAAGGCAATTCGACAATGACAACCAATTTCTTATGCATTTTTCGTCTGAATATATTAGAAGGGGATCTTTTCCAAATAGAGTAGCAGGTTTTGTTCACTTGTCTATAACAAGGGCTCCTGCCTGCCTGAGAGGAATTAGCAGCTTGATTTCCTGGTATTCTGCGGCTGAAACTCCCAACCTGTGAATCAGAACAGGCTGCTTTACTGCAAACCCAAGTTTCTTAAAACAAGGAAAATTCTGTATGGACATTTTAATGGGATTTGAATGAGTAAGTGTGTGCGTATGTGCCTGTGTTTGTGTGTGTGAATGAGTAGGAAGGGGGGGGGTTTTGAGTCACACTTCAGACAAACCTGTTTATTTGCGTCTGCAGGAGGACGTGCTGCTGCTGACTATGAGTCTGACTCATCTCGATCACTGAGACGAGGCCAGATAAAATCACTACTTCTCCACTAGCCCTCAATCCCAAATTTTTTAAGTGGCCTTATAAATCAGACTTATCTCCGGCTAGACGAGAAGTTGAATCCAAACTAGCAAAGGACTCTACCAGCCGGATGGACTTTGTATTTATGTGTTCTGGAGCCGTTACAGGTGGTTACGTGCTGCAGAACTCCTCCAACCATCACGTAATGTTTAACTGGCCTTAATGAAAGAGCAACAAAAGGAATAAACAAAGGTGCAATGTGATGCATACATCTGATGAAAGATAGTGATCTCATTGCTCCTGCTGCTGTTACTGTTACTGCTGGTGCATGTGTGTGCGTTAGCACACGGGTGTTTGTGAGCGTGTTTCTCATCAAGTCAGACAGGAGCTCTTGAATGAGGGTAAGTAATGTCAGAGCTGCTTCTGGTTAGCCAGACTTTCTCTTGTTTCTCACCTCTAACTTCAGTTTGCATCCACTGCATTCAACAAAACCACACATACACACCTGTCTCATTCATCCTGGTAATCAGCAGGCGCTCTCCGTTGACTCACAATCCTTTAACTCCCATCCACGTTCCTCCACTGGCAGGACATTTCGTTGCGGGTAGGAATGCTTGTGTGTGTGTGTGTGTGTGCATGCGTGCGTGTTTGTTTTGCTCACCTGTGCAGCCTGTCGTTCCTTTGCGTACAGAGTATCCCAGGTCGCAGTGACAGATGAAGGATCCCTTGGTGTTCTCACAGTTCCCACTCAGACAGATGTTTGGGTTCAGCTCACACTCATCAACATCTAGACAGGGAGGGAAGAGAAGAGTGTAACAGAGAAGGAGCAAGAATGTTAATGTGCTAAACACAACTACGCTAAAGGAAAGGTTATGACAATGAATAAAACCAAATTAGCTAATTTGTTGATTCAGCCTGACAAACAGGTTTTGCTAAACTGGGATATATAACGGTGAGTCACAAAAGAATTACATCATAAACTATATTGAGGCTTTAACATTAAATTGAGGCTCTGTTTTTGTACTATTAATAAATGCAGCAATAAGAGGGTATGTGTTTGTGCAGACCCATTCAGAAGTCCCTATATCACTAATGTCAGGTTTTTGTTTTCTCACTCAGTGGAACCAGACATCTAAATGTCACGCATTCCTCCCTGCTCAAGAGAACCAACACAATGTTCACTGTCTTATAAATCAACAACAACAACATTACTCTCAATCCGCACACACATGGACTCATAGATCTGAGTCATTAAGTGTTATTCTAATGACTCATATCTTGGATAACCTTTAAAATGACGATTACGTTGTTTCAGTAAATCTCTGAGAGCCCCCTGGATTTAATAAGCACAGTGCTGCAGACAGTGTAGCTGCAGCCTTTTATTTTGGGCATAAAATGTGCATCAGTTACCCAGGCAGGTCTTCATATCCTCAGATGACATGAAGCCATCAAAGCATAGACACTGGTACGTCCCTGGGGTGTTGGTACATTGGCCTCCATCACAGATGTCTGGGCTCTCCTCACACTCATCAATATCTGCAGATTGAAGACAGAGAGGCAGAAAGGCAAATCAAAAAATGGGAGCAGAGTAAGTGTAGACGACAGGCACTAATCCAGGTTTCAATGTTTACGTATCACTTAACCAAACAGTTTTTGAAAGAGCACATCTAGATTACAGTATAAACACTGCAACTTCAGGGTCCTGCAGGGCAGAATACAGGACCATGCAAAAAAGAAATTCAGGTGAACATTTACTTTTTCAACCATAAATCAATGAAGACAAGTCAGGACAAGGCTTGCAAAATAAACCGAACATTATGCTGAGAAATGGCAAAGCAGTTTTTTTCTTTGGCCCAGATCAGCCTTGTCTGTACTCTGTCTGTATATGTGTCTCTGGTAATTAAAGGAATTGTTCAGTCTATGAACAACACATGAAACCTGCTATCATTCTCCCCAAATGAACACCCTCTCAGCCAGAAATGCTGTTAAACTTATTAATTAGCCATATTAATCAGTGAGCACCGTTATCTGGTGATATTTTGAAGCTAATAATGAGTGAACAGTCTTCAGTGTCTTCAGAGTAGAACAAGAATATTTTTGGTTTAAACATGTACCCACTCAAATTACAGCAGAGTCTCTCTTCTGTATAAATTAAGTTTCCTGATGTGCTGTTTTATTCCTGCTCTTAAATCAAGTCCATCCAAACACAACCTTTGAAGTGTTTTTGTACCACCATATGTGTAATGTACAGAAAATCTAAACTGAAAGGGAGTTTGCTTTAGTAACCACATCTTGACAAACAAGACAATAGCACATATAAGAATTGTGGTGCCATGACAGACAAGATAAACAGCTACTTACCAGTGCAGCTTCTCAGATCAGGCATCAGGGCGTATCCGCTGTGGCAGCTGCACTCGTAACTACCCTCTGAGTTAGTGCAGAAAGTCTCACAGCCGCCGTTCTCAATGGTACACTCGTCGATGTCTGGCAGGCACAAAAACACACACTGTCACATACTGGTGGCATAAAACCTCAATCAAAACTAAAGATTGTGTATTTGTAAGGAAATAATCATATGTAAAGTACCTACCGACACATTCCAGTCTGTTCTCAGTAGATTTGTATCCTGTGTCGCAGGTACACTGGTAGCGGCCGATCATATTGACACATTGTCCATTCCTGCACAGCCTGTCACTCAATTCACATTCATTGATATCTGTGAGAGAACAAAGATATTATCAAATTCTTACACTCGATCAATAAAGACAACCCACATCACCAGGGAGCATGTCCACATGATGGTTAGATGTTTACATCCTTGGACATAACCTGACCATAAGTCCGCATGGAGTAATCCTACAAAGGACTTACCTATGACTAGCACTAACAATTGTTTTAATTATTTAATTAACCTCTTATTTTTCAATTAATCAATTGGTTCTTTAAATGAAAAAAAGAAAAAAAGAAAGAAAAATCATAATTTCACAAAACCCAAAGTGACAGGTTCAAATCGCTTGTTTTGTCTGGACAACAGTTGACTACACTTTAGAATTTGCAGTCATTTTTGGCATTTTAGGTTAAAAATTACTTAAATGATCAATTGATTATCAGAACAATTTTCTGTTGATTGACTAATTGATCAATTGGCTAATCGTTTCAGCGCTGCACCCACACTTAATTGCACCAACAGAGCCATTAAGTAGGACCTGCCTGAGACCAGCCAATTACAGTTGAGACCATTAATCAATGTTCAAGCACAAATTGTGACAGATGTTTCATGACAGATTCAGAACCTAATGTTGATTAATGGGACATTAACAACAAGGAATCTGACATCATTAAGCACACTGTGAAATTTGCCATATAACTAAAGTTTGTTGTCATTATTATCATCTTAGCTCTTCAACTTGTTACTTCAATGGGGATAAATAAGACCATTGTCTCAGAAGGGATGAGGTAGGCAGTTTTGCAGTAATGCTTTCATTGTTTTTATTACTTTGGGTGGTAATAAATGAAAATAAATGAGCTTAAGGGACAGTGATTGAGTGTCATGGACTGACACACCACATTAGGTCATCAGAATGACACCCAGTGAATAATGCATGATCAGCTCAATGCTATAAACTAAACATGGGGGCTGTGAAACTATAGAAAACACTACAAAGGTCCGGCTCTTCTCTTGTTCTTATATAAAAGTGTGTTTGCGCTGCCCAAGTAACACAACACTAACAAACTTACTGGAAGAGACTCCTCGTTATTCAGCCGACATGTTACAGCCTTCATTGGGGCATTTTACAGAATAAGGGGGAAAAAAACACCTATATATACACAAAGCAAGATGGCTGCCTCGTTGTCAATTATCCAATGAGAACTGGACACATAAAAGGCCAGCCTCTAAAAGGATGCTGCATCCTAAATGCAGAAATTTCAGAATAAAAGCACACAGCAAAATGAACAGTAAAAGCTACAGTGCCATACAGACAAAATTCAATCAACGAAATAAGGATAGTATTTGAGACCTAAATAAATATTAACATAACATAAAATATTAAATTATTTTGCTACATAACTATAAAGTCTCTGATTCTCGATGAGGATTTTCTCTCGTCTTTACTGTGTTGACATGAAAGTTGACCCTTCTTAGTGTCAACATACTGTACATGCAGGCACACACACTGGTCTAGTGTTCATATCAGCCCATCTATTAAAGAATATACTGTGTATCCCACATATACACAGACCTAACTCAAACATTCCCACCCCCACACAGAGCCTCAGTGAGCCCACACACAGAGACAGAAACAGAGGCGATCCAAAGGTTGCTTGTCATTCAAACTTTCAGCTCTGTGACAACACCTCCACTTACTGATCTTCTTTTCACCCTTTCATCTCTCAAGAAAGCACATTCTGCCGCACAGATTATTCAGAGAAGGGAAGAAAAGCGAGAAGAGATTCAGAGAGGGAGTGTTTGCCTAACTCTACTCTCTAATAACCTCATCACTCACCTAGACAGGCCGATCCGTCGGGTGCGATCTCATGTCCTTCGGGGCACACGCACTGGAAGCTGCCCTCCGTGTTCACACACTCACCCCCACGGCACAGCAGAGGGTTCCTCTCACACTCATCGATGTCTGATAAAGACCACAAACACGTACAACACACACACACACACACACACACACACACACACACACAAACACACACGTAGAGGTATTTAGTGTTAGGATTCAGTCACACTTGGTCTCTGCAGATATTTGTTTCACCACATCATCAATGGAGCTCCAGTGGTGACGTGAGCTCTGATTGGTTTTGGCACATTTGCAGATCGAACTTACTTCACCTCTGTTAAACTTTGCGGGACTGGGACTTCCTGATTCAGGAAGTACTTGAAGTGAAAAAATACAAGCAGCAGCTCCACAGCTGGCAGCGATGTTGAGAATGTAGATGGACAGTAACAAAAATAAAGAGTTTGGTAAAAAGCTGTAGAACTTTTTTTTTACTTGTTAGTTATTTTTGTTAGCCTGCTTGCCCAGTCAGTACCAACAGCTTATGAGTGAAATCATGCCCACATTATTTCCAGTCCCAGATGCTTTTTTTTTTTTTTTTTTTTTTTTTTTTGGTGCAGCGTGCAAGTAAATTTTGTCTCGCCAATTTTAGTCTAATGGCGGCTTTAGGCCAACGAAAGTATTGAGACTCTCCATTTTGTGTGTACGATTCCTCCCAAGAATTTAATCAAACGGCGTCAAAGGCAGACCAGAACAGAAATAGAGCATTAAGTATTTTCACAGATGGCAGAACATTAGTACTTGTAGCTTCATATAAAAACCATTTTGCTGGGCAGCTGATTGTGTGTCCTTCGCATGCAGGTCAAGTACGTAATAAAGAACAATTATCTTTTAGACTTTATGGAGCAGTCGTGTGAAGCGATTGTGACAACACTTGGTCTGCACAGATTAGGCCCTCTCAACACCCCACAAGAGTTTAAATAAAGTCAGTTTAACTCTATATATATACACACACACACACACACACACACACACACACACACACACACACACACACACACACAGCCTGCAAATTTGAGATTACATCAGCCATCTAAACAGTGAGTTCCAGGTCTGGCATGTTAGCCTAAGCACCTCATCCAGAGCTTATGGCCCAAGAGGGAGCGTGGAGGAGATGGCTGGGGTGTGATTGGGACTCGGGTTGTGTGGCAGGCCCTCCCTATATTTGGAGACCTTTATTGGTTGGCAGAGCTCCGTAGTCTCAGATACTGCGACTTTAACAGGGTGTGAGAGAGAAAGATCAAGTTTTGCACTCATGTCCTCACAGACTAATTGATTTCATATGAAAAAGTGCTGTCTGCATGTAACTGAACCAAATCCTATCGAGTCGAAGAGGCGACTGGCTTTATGAATTGTTAGTGTCTGAAGGTGATGGGGTGGGTGTGTGTGTGTGTGGGGGGGGGGGGGGGGGGGGGGATTCGTCACTTACCCATGCAGTTTTTCATCATCATGAAGCCACTTTCGTAACCCTCAAAGCACTCGCATTCGAAATCTCCTGGTGTGTTGACGCACCTGCCCTGTCCACACAGGTCCGGAGAGATGCGGCACTCGTCAATGTCTACAGGAGAGGAATGCAACAAAACAAGCAACAAACTCAGCAAGGTAGAGCTTCCCTTAAAAGTGCACTAACATTCACGCATGCAAAGAAAATCACTTGGAGAGCTCCCTGTTTTTATTATATACAGAGAGATAAAAAGACAGACTATAAAATAAGATTAAGTGGTGAATTTAAGGTCTTTAAGCAGATTCTGCCAAAGTCTAAATCTAAAGGCCTGATCCCTTTTGATTTTAATCCACATTTTGAAACACTTAACACAGAGACTTTGCGCTGGGATCTCACTCATATGGGGTTAAAAGGTCCCAGATATCATTTACTTACGAAGAGCCTATAAATTATTTCAGAATAAAGTAATGGCACTGGCATTTAAACTTAAAATGATGTGTGCACATTTCAGCAGAGCAGTAATGCATCTAACCAGACTACAGGGACCAGCTCCAACAAGTCCAAAGCAGCCAGACTC
The DNA here is from genome assembly GCF_021018895.1 of Seriola aureovittata. Classification (NCBI taxonomy): domain Eukaryota; kingdom Metazoa; phylum Chordata; class Actinopteri; order Carangiformes; family Carangidae; genus Seriola; species Seriola aureovittata. Next base: position 8,853,365 of record NC_079364.1, read on the forward strand.
CCATTAGACTGAATGAGCTGAATGTAGGCAATGGCTTTACACCACTTTACTGTAATTGAAGTTGGCAGAGGGATTCAGAAAAGGGCATTGATGAAGAACGGCTAGACTTGTAAAGATACAACGCAGCTGCAATATTGTTTGTAGCTGATGCTGAGCGAACACTCTGGCCAAAAATAGAAGCTGAAGATGGATGTTAGCTCGTACATTATTGGCAATACATGAACTGCTGATTACTGAGGAGCTTCACATTCAAAATCCAATCTTTGTAGTAATTTAAACAACCATTGTACAGTTAATCAGTTGCTGTGTGTTGTACGTACGAGTAATGATTCTTTTCATTATCATTTTATCTACTTAATTGGCTATTTTGGCAATAAAATGTTACAAAAGAGGGAAATATCCTCATCACAATTTCCACAAAATATCCTCAACTTGCCGCAAAAATGCCCAAAACCAAAAGACATTTTTTAACAATTATCAAACTGTTATGATTAATTTCTTTGACTCATTCCTTCAGTGCTACTCACCAGTGCAGTTCCTCTCGTCAGAATCCAGAGCGTATCCATTGTCACAGCGACAACGGAAGCTGCCGATGGTGTTTCTGCACCTCCCATTTGAGCACAGGGAGTTTATCATCCTGCATTCGTTTATGTCTAAGGTACAGAGCAGAGAGGTGAATGAAGAGAGGCGAGAGACCATTGATGAAACAACCCAGGCGGTCTATGCAGTCTGTGGACGGTGAAATACCTTTGAGGAAGGGTCTGCCGTTGATGAAGTCACCCCTATGTGAGAAGCCCGGGCCCCGAGGACAGAGCTGGGCGTATTCTGGAGCGCCCTTCTCTGGACATTCGTCACATTCAGGGCCCCAGGCCACGCCGACTGAGCAGCAGCACGCATCGACACGGTGCTTCCCTGGTATAGGAGTCCCACAGCGCTCATCCTCATGGGTGAGGTAACATTGCTCCATACGCAGGTCTGGAAGTCACAGACATATATTTCATATATATATATATAAACATATATAATGAGTATATGATGCACACACAGACACACACACACACACACTATGTACAGTACCCACCAATGCATGTCCTGCCACTGACATCAACAGTCATTCCTGGAGGGCACTGGCAGAAGAAGGAGCCCGGTGTGTTGATGCACTTGCCATTGATACACACTGCAGGAAACACTTGACATTCATCCACGTCTGACAGTCAGAAGAGAAAAATCAGAGCAACGTCAGTAACAGGTCCAGTGTTTCCCATCACTTGAATGAAATGTAAGTCTGAATTTCTACATCTACATGGCCTCAAAGCAGATTTTACCTTCGCAGACATTTCCTTTCACTCTGGCAAAGCCTTTACTACAGATTGGATCTGAAAAAGGGGGGCACAATATACAGTGTCAGTCGTTGCAGTTATATGGTAAAAATCTACTAAAACGTGTATAATGGTGATCATCTCACCTTTTTCACATTTGGCACACGGGCTGTTCCAGGCCTCTCCCAGTGTAGCGCAGCAGTGGGACTTCAGGGTGGCCCCGTTGATGTTGACCTCACAGCGATTATTGACGATCTTCAGCCAGCAGGTGCTCTTAGTAGTCTCTGTTTTATGAAACAAAACGTATCGTTACTGGAAATTCAGCAATATGACATATGGGTCAACACAGGCTGGTTTGGCACTTACTGTATGTCAGCATGTTATCTAAAAAACTGAAACACCCGGAATTGAATATTAAATCTTACATTTGATTAATCTCCATATGAAACAGATTGCTGATTAATCTTCAACTCACCCTAGACAGTGAAACCAGTTTCTCCAGAAAAAGTTTTTTCAAAACGCTCATTTCTGTCAAATGATCCAAGTTTTGTTTTTATTTTGCCAAAATATAAAAAGGACAGTGCTGGTGCAACTGGTACAGCATTTTCAACCCAATTTTTCTCACTTTGTTTGATGTATTTAATCCCTGAGCTCCTGCAACGCTGAACTTAAAGCTCGACAGCTTTTTTTCTGTTAATAAAAAGTGGAAAAATGCTTCTATTTAAAACCATATTGACCTATTTTTAATACTTGATACTATTAAATAATGAAGTTTGATTAAATCAGAATAGTTTCTTTTTTTTAATCTATATTTTTTATATTAAATAAAGAAACATTTTGCTAATTGAAGTACTCAAACAACACATTGCTCACTTACCTATACACTCCAGCCCAGAGCTGTCCAGCGAACTGCCCATTGAACACAAACACACAAAGGACCCTTGGCTGTTCACACAATCTCCATTAACACAGGGGCTGGATTCACACTCATTCACATCTGTGGAGAGACAAAACCAAACACCAGATTTTATTTTATTATTTTTTTTCTCAACTTACCCATCTCTTATGAATCTGATACAGCAGTCCCAGCACATGCAGTGATGAAGCGATATTGTACTGAACGACAGAATGAATGAGTCTCTGACCCTCGCAGACGTCTGTCTCAGGATCGAAGCGGTATCCCTTTGGACACTGACAGGTGAAACTGCCCGGTGTGTTCCTGCACAGACCGTTGTCACACAGCAGTCTGTTCATCAGACACTCATCAATGTCTGAGGAAAAACACACACACACACACGATTACTCCCCCAACACTGTGTTTTGATATCAAGGCCATATACTTTATTTTTCCAAGCACAATTACAGAGCACTTCACCTACCGACACAGTTTTTGCCCGTCAGATCAACCTCAAAGCCTTCATTGCAGGTGCATTTGTATGTCCTCAGCATATTCTCACACACGCCATTCTGGCAGATGTCAGGGTCGAGGGCACACTCGTTAATATCTGAGAGGACAAAGCATGACTTGTTCAACATCAGAGAAGGAAAAAACTCTAAGCTAAATAATAACTGCCTTTAATTTATGTGCCCCTGTTTGGTTTCTGCATGGTCTGTGCTTTCGTTCCAGAAAGAAACACAACCAGAGAAACTTGTGGGCATTACCTCTTCCATCGCCAGTTATCCCGATGCCATTGGGGCACAGAGCCAGGAACTCAGCTGCAACAAAACACACAAACAGCACGGTTTGGTTGATAAAAGAAGAAGCGTTTGGGAAAATATCATATTTGCCAAAATCCAAGAAATCTCAAAGCAAGAAATTTAATACCATGTCATTATCCATTTTCATGCTTTCTCATTTAGCCTAGATGTATATAAAACCAACTCCTTAATGTGGTGCAGCTCTGGCGTCTTGTGATACAGAAACTTTAATTGGAAGGACTAATGAGAAGTGACTGGATGACGTGTGTGTGTTTGTGCATGTGTTTGTGTGTGTGCGGAGGCTGTCAATGTCTCCTAACTGTGGGTGTCTTAGCCACAACTTCATCACTATTATTCTGTCATTTATCAAATCCAAGCTCGTATGTCAGGGAAGACCAAGCGTTTGATCCGGTCATCCTGACTTTGACAGGTGTGTTTTGAATTAAATGCAATGTGTGTGTGTGTGGGTGTGTGTGTGTGTGTGTGTGTGTGTGTGTGTGTGTGTGTGTGTGTGTGTGTGTGGAGGGGTTTGTTGTACCAAATTCAGGCAGCTTCGTGGGGACCAAAATGCTGGTACCCCAAAGGTTTGAATGGCTGTTTGAGGATTAAGACTTGGTTTTAGGGTTAGAATGAGGTATCGGTTAGGGTTAGGTATTCAGTTGTGACGTTTACGGTTGGAATTATGTCAGTCACAGGTCCCCTGGAATATAGTAAAACAAGGATGTGTGTTTGTCTATGCTTTTTATTGTCAGGCGGCAGGAGGTGGCTCCATATGTATAAAAGGGTGGAGTGATTGGAACATCCATACCAGAGCTTTGTGGTGGGCAGGGCTGGCAGGGCTCTCCGTAGGCATACTCTGTGCTGGCACAGCAGCACTCCGACTTGGTCACAGCTCCAAATAAAGGCCTAACACACTGCCCTCGCTTGTAGCCACCATAACACGAACTGCGCATATGTGTGTCTGTTTCGGACAAAACAAGAGAGACGGTGTATGAGAAACATAGATGAGGCAAGAGATCTGGAAAGAGGCTCGAGCCAGACAGAAAGAGAGAGAGAAAGGGAGGCAAGAGTCTGTAGTTCCAGTAAACAACAACACTGGCAAAACAAATGGTTGTTCTCTCTCCATAATATCCTGGGATTCGAGGCATTCCCTTGCGCTGATATCATCCTGATGAAAACTCACCCAGACCGAATAACAGCATTTCAACACTTCCCACACAATACACAAAGAAATGTCATTTGGGGAAATGTGGGAATGTTGAAAATAAAGAGAAAAAAAACAGATCTGGATTCTGAGTATCAGTCCAGGGGATTGGGGCACAAGGAGGCAGGAAAACATTTATCAATGTTTGTATGTGGTTGCAACAGGTTTAGAAGATGAGCTGTCAGTAAAGTTTATTGATTCAGTTTTGTTTTTTTTTAATTACAGGACTGGAAAATATTGTTATTGTGGTTATTCTGTTTAAAATGTGTGACAGTTGTTGTGACAGTATGCGCACTCTGAGCTTTCAGTTGCTTAGAAAACATTTCGCCATCATTTCGTTTTGTCCAGTCACTGTTGGTACAAGAGGCACAAGTACACCAAACCTATGTGAGGATTCACTGGAGATCTAAGCATATGTGCTTGTAGGAATCAAACTAGTCAATGAACTTCTTGAACCATTTTTATCTTCTCTTTGCGGCAGCTGAGAACTTTCAGGGAAGCTGCAGCCAGACTGAAGCAGGGGGACACAGGCCAGATCCAAAAAAAGCTGTCTTACCCTGAAGAAAAAATGCAAGGCTATCTAGCTCCCCTCACCCAAAGAGGGTGTTGCTTTTCTACTGAGATTGATGTGAGATTACAGTTTGCCACAGTATCCAAAATGAACACGAGTTATTCCTGGAAACAAAGCTACAGCTACATTTACTCACCAACACAGACTCGTCCGTCCAGGCCCACGGCCATCCCAGCCATACACTCACAGCGGAAAGACCCCTCCGTGTTGACGCAGTGACCGTTCATACACATGCCTGGAGTCTCACACTCATCAATATCTAGAAGCAAATACAGCACAAATTATTTCTTCATACATTTCGCTTCATTGAATGAATGGTAGAAGGCCAGAATCTATTATAATAAACCAATTTCCTGCTAAGGCAGTGCTTATTAAAGTCCTCAGGCACCTGATTCATTGAAAAAAGCAGCCAAAACTGCTGCACTGTTTCAGTTTTATGACCTCAACTAAGAAAACATTCTTTTCCTTCCCCTTGATCCCATCCGCGTATTACAATAATTATCATAATGAGCGTAAACAATGATATGGCATGCACCTATAACTGTGTGTGTTTATGTGCGTGTCTGGGTGTGTTGGGGGACAGGAAGAGTTTGGATAGCAGCAATGAGGTCCCAGGGCGCCTTTTGACTACACACTTCATTAATGACTGCATACATCAGCACACTTCACCCACACCCTACTCTGTTATTTATTTATTCTGCTGCGACTTAACCAGGTCAGTGTCTCTGAGATCAAACGTCTGCACCATGAGGGTTAAAATGGCTGCAGGGGCGTTTGTTGGCCACGTGGAGATTTATGGTACATATTTTAAACATTACATTAATGCAGGCTCTGTTTGATGTTGTTTCTAAGGTTCCACACAGCATCTGATAGTGTCATGTACAACAAAATGGTTGCTCAATTTGCTGTGTGACTCACAAGTTTGTGTGTCCTAATCAAACCGGTGCCTGCTACAGCACGTTTTGTCAATTTCAGGAGAAGTTTCTTTTCTCTTTTTATCGTACAAGTTTAGGAAAGGCTGTCTGCCTCAGAATAGGCGGGCCCCAACTATCCACATGTCCAGCTGGCCTGCCATGATGCTGAGGGATTTTTCCAAGGCTTTCAGGGGGATTTTTGCCCTGTGTGCAAAGACTCACATATTAGAACCACTAACATGCCAGAGAGGTAGCCACCTTCCAAGCTAGCTTGAAAATGCAGGTCAAAAGAACAATTGACTCAAAATATATTCTGGTGCTGCAGCCAGTGAACATGAGAATGTACAGATGTGATATTACTCTTACAGTCTGTGAGCTTTCTGACAAACACACCTACACACATGCGTCCACTGGTGTCAAGCAGGAATCCAGGTTTACAAATGCATTTGAAGCTGCCATCTTCATTGATGCACAGTCCATTGAGACACATATTCCTGATCAGACACTCGTCCTGGTCTGTGGATGAGCAGAAACAAACATACTGGTTAAAGACACAAACTGTGGGTTAACAAAATATTTTAGGCACGACATTTTAGTTTACTTCATTAGGCCTCAACAGTCAGATTGTTACTGAACTTGCTTTGATAAAAGTTCTGTTGTTGCTGTTGAGCAATGCAGTGGCAAGTAAAACCCTGTTCAATTCAAGGAAGCTCAAATTAGACAATTGATAGCTCACTGTCAAATCATTACATGTGCGAGCTGTGTACGCTGTCAGAAAATCAAGGCCAGCAAACAAGTACTAAGCAAAGATAGGAATCACGAAATTGGGAAAATTGATTGCTTTTGAGCAGCCAACTCTTTAATATTAGATCCTGGAGCATTCTCAAACAGAACAACAGGCAGAATTGTTTATACACTCCATGCCTAAAACTTAATTCATGTGTCAGTAATATGACTTGACAAGAGAGATTATAAGGGCCAGGCTATGCTGGATCAGAAATAGTTTGTGCAACGTGCTGCGCGACCTCTTCGGGAAATCAAAAGTGTTTGTAGCAGTTCTGAAACAGTGAAGGGGGGTTGAGGGGTGTGGGTGGGGGTGTAAATGTCCTGGAAGGAATTTATAGTGTTGCACATGTGCTGTTCACACGAAAAATGACAGAAATAGTTGTAGAGAATAGAGCTAGATAGAGACGTTCAAACCCCACCCCCACACACAAAGGTGTGGAGGGAAGGGGTTTCCAAAGTAGTTCTAATCAACAAAACGTTTCATGTGATGGACTACCTCTCTATATGAGTTTTCAATGCTTTATAGCAAAGTAAAATGAGTGGAAACAAAAGAATGCCTGCAAGGTAAGAAGTAAATACTAACAACATCTACAACATTTGTACAGGGGTTGTTGATAGTGATATGAAATGTGCATATTTTGCACAAAGCTACCAGCTTGATCTTTTAAAATCCTGTTTATTAGGGTACATGTATCCAACAGCCATTGGTGTTAAATCACCACATCCAACAGATCCACGGTCCATTGAACATTAAACATTACACATACTGTGGTTATTACGGAGAACTTCCCTTTAAATATGTCGCGACACCATAAATGCAGATGCCAGAAATCGACAGACCTTGACAGTTTTTGCCATCTGCTGAAATTTCAAATCCAGCGTTGCAGACACAGTGGAAGCTGCCCTCAGTGTTCACACAGCGGCCGTTGTTGCAGATACGACCGTTGGCCACACACTCATCCAGATCTGGCAGAAACAAACAGATAGCACAATAAACACGCATATCCTCTTAAAATGTGTGAGTATATATGTGTGCATGTGTGTGTATGTGTAACCTCGGCACTCTGTTCTGGTTGCAGTGGTTTGGAATCCAGCAGGACACTGACAGATGTAAGACCCAGGCGTGTTCACACATTCCCCATGTGCACATGGGCTTCTCTCACATTCATCATCATCTGCAGAACAAATATGAAGCTTCTTCACTTTCATGTAGGCCTACGTTAGGTTTGGTATTTGATTCTCGTTCTGTCAAAACTTACCAATGCACTCTCCTCTTCCATCCAACCTGAACCCCATGTTGCACTCACAGCGATATCCAATGCCCGGCATTGGGATGCACCTGCCATTCAGGCACAGGTTGCGGTAGGCCTGGCACATGTTGGTGATATTCTGGGTTTGGATAATAACAGGCCCTGATGGAAACATTAACACACTGATAAATGATAAATCATAAAATCACATGATGAACGATCCACAGTTATCTGCCTTCATTCCTTCATTTAACTCCATGCCGAGTGGGGTAAATTACTATATCTACTGTTAAAGGTGCTTTATGTAAGTCTTCTTGCCGGTAGCAGGTGCTGCTGGTGAAAATGGTTGCTTGCCAAGCTTCACACAATCATTGTGTTTACAAAACAAGAGGTCAGAATACACTCTCTGATCAGCGCTCCTTCTTTATCCTCTCATGCTGAACTGAGGGCAGACTGGATACTGCAGTGACTCCCTATCGCAAATTCGTAATACAAGAATGGACAGCGCGGGGCTAGCTGGTTAGCACGCTAACTTCAGCAGGAGAAAAATAAGTGATACAAAAAGAAGCAAAACAAGAATTAACATTGGAGTTGCTTTCCAGCCCTGGAGACAGCTATTGGCAAGTAAAGGAACAAAGTTTGATGCTTAACTTGCAACAGTTCTTCTAGACCGGTAAGTAAACAGCTGTTAATACTAACGTTGGCTATGTAGCGATAGCAAAAATGTACAACACCTTTAATGTACATGTAGTAGTGCAAGGTAAGTAGAATTGGAAAAGTAACTTCTCACCTGCCTGCAAAAAGCAAAAGGCCATTCATTAAACATGTCTTAGTCTTGCATTGCCAGACCTATCCTCATGCTACATTTGCACTGTACAAAGATTTGGAAGGATGTTCCATCTTTCTCATTAAGGCAAAAAGTGCTGACAGTTTCAGAGGAAATCTTATTGTGGAAGATTTCACGCCTTATTATTTAAAGTCTTGACATTAATGGCCTGCAAACAAATGAGAACATTTTCTGCACATATTCTACAGCGATACCCGTATGAAACAAACAGCACAGTGTCAGGGCACAAATCAAGTCTCAGTCAAAGTTTCCCATCATTAAGTTGTAGATCATTAGCTGGAGGGTGTGGGTTGTTGTTGTTCAAAGTGGGATTTTGAAAATGCAAAACAAGATCAGTGGGAGTTGGGACATTGCACATCCACTGAGTCATACCAGAAAGTATGAGTTATAAGTATTATGGCACACATCAACTTTGAAGACAATGTCAGTTTATGAGTGAGAACATGGGAACCAAACACAAGCAGAAAGTAGGAGCATACCTGGAGCAGGCGCTATAGGTAACTGTCCTGGAAATTGTCCTGGAAATTGTCCTGGAATTTGCCCTGGAATCTGACCTGGTATTTGGCCAGGGACCTGGCCTGGACCCTGGATGGGAATTTGACCAGGAACTTGCCCAGGTGTTTGACCGGGATACGGAACTGGGTAGATGCCGGGCAGGTCAGGCCCCCCGGGTACACGACCGGGTATCAGCACTCCACCGTTCCCATCAGGTGCCTGGAAGCACAGTTTCTGGTACTCTTCTAAAATGAGCACGTGTGGAAAACAACAGAAGGTTAGCTCTGTGTTGAGACATGGAGTAGTTGCGAACAAAATGTCTGAAGCCAAATCCATGCGATAGTGAGTGACCCCACCTGTTGCACGAATGGGGCACATTTCGGGGGTGGACCCATCAGACCAGCAGCGACCACTATCACAGCAGCACTGCATTTTGGTCAACAGCTGTGAGTTTTGGTTGGCACAGCGCCCGTTCAGCAGGCTAGCATAGCAGTATCCACCACGAGCATCTGTGGGAAACAACACAGCGTGAAGTAAGTTAAACTAACCGTGGTGTATGGAACATGGCATGTTTTGTCTGCATGTTGAACAAATTGGCAAGACTACAATCAAAAATTCGTTGTTGTTGTTTCAATTTTTCCATCATTTGGAAAATGGAAGCCACTTCCAAGTCATCACTTCCTATTTTTTGAGAACCTTTCCTACATCCTGCAGTTTCTGGCACTGGGCACTAGCATGACTAACACGCAGGTTCCCTATTAACATAAATATATCATGTCTTGTTTCACACCCAGCCCATCCAGCATATTCACATGGACAAAACTAACATTCTACACTGATGATTACTTGGTTAAGTTCGACAAGATGTCAGGCAAACGTGGAGTTGGTTGGAGGAAAAGCATTTGGGCCATTAAGGGGCTGGAGTGGATGTTTAAGCTCGAGTGTTGCTGCATGGGAAACAGACTAAAATGTTTGGCGCACCAGTTTTCTGGAGCAAAAGACTCAGACATTCCTTCCTCACAAACATCCTCTCCTGAGGGGGTAATGTGAGCGTGTGTTTGCATACGTTTGTGTGTGAATACATGTGTGTATGCGTGCACATTTGAGCATGTGCGTGCACGTCTAATGAACTACTTTGACCAAAATTCCTCCGTGGTCTGTTTTGGGTCAAACTGAACTGAACTTGCAAGCTTTACTGGAGGCTTTTCTGGTTATCGTGCATGTGTGTGTGTGTGTGTGTGTGTGTGTGTGTGTGTGTGTGTGTGTGTGTGTGTGTGTGTGTGTGTGTGTGTGTGTGAATATGCACTGTTACCAACCCTCCAGGATGTGGACTGTTCAATGATACACATGCACACTGTTTAAGCAAATGGACAGATGCACACACACACACACACACACACACACACACACATACACACACACACACACACACACATACTTCACTTCTACCAACCATGATGTAAAAATCAAAGTCACCGAGCACAAGAGGAGTTCACGTCCCTTCTCTTGTCATGTCCCCTCCTCAGTTTGAAGAGAATATAGCTCATTGTTGTGGAACTAGAAACAAGCAAGTGACTACTGACCTAAATTCTACCAGCTGGAACGTTGGACAGATTTCAGTTCTTTCTGCTCTCAGTGCCAGACATAAAGGGAGAAGAACCAAAATGGGGTGGAAAAAGGAAAGAGAATGAGGCTGCACCTTTTTTGCTCAACTACTTCGTCTCATATTTCATCTATCCAAGTAACAATGAACCAAAGCAAATCCTATGCGGTCGATTTGGAGAGGTGTGACACCCAGTACCACAGTGGACACTCACCTATACACCTGGATCCGTCCACAGAGGAGTGATATCCCTGGGGACACTTGCAGAAGTAGCTACCGACAGTATTGGAGCATTCGCCTACACCACAGAGACCTGCGATGTTTGAACACTCGTCCAGATCTACAGAGAGGAGGGGAGAGGAGGGGAGAGGAGAGGAGAGGAGAGGAGAGGAGAGGAGAGGAGAGGAGAGGAGAGGGCAAACAACTATCAAATATGCCTCAAAACATTTTATATTGCTTCCTGTTTGTTTGCTCTATGTTGCTAAAAAAACTGCATAGTAAGTGTTGATGAAAGCGATTAAACTAAAAACCAAGTTAAAATGAGAATGGCTTCAAGGGTGACTGGAGCACATGTTGGCAGTGACAATGGAAATAAAGTATTGTCACAGGATATTAAATCCAGGGGCCTCTGTAGCGGCCCTTCTGTTAGCACCGTTAACCACCAACTGCACATCATAGTGCACAAAGTCTGTTAAAAAATACACTGTAACTTAGACCCGTTTGAAATGTCTTTTACACAGTCCAGAAGTTTTCCGGCAATTATTTCTGGGTATAAAATAGCACATATTTTACTCTGGATATGTGTGCCACAAAACCCTGCTCAGTCTGTTTCACCAGAGTTAAACTTGGTCTGGAAGTTGTCACATTCATGTCTTAATGAGCCAATATTTTTCGCAGGCTAACTGTAGGTCTTTATTTCTGGAAAAACAGAAGTGATGCAGAGAGAAGGATTTTATTAAAGTCTTTTCAGCCAGTAACATTAAAAAATATTGTGAGCCTCTCAGTGGCCACAGTTACAAGGTAAGAAAAGATGTGTGATGTGTAAGAATTCTGAAAGCCAGTCAGAAGCTGATAATTAGGATCCCCAGCTGAGAGAAAAATGTCTTTTCAAAACTACATGTGGACATAATCTTCACTGGCTGTTTCTTGATTTATACTGTGCATTGATATACCTGGCTGAGAAGCTGTTAATGTTTATTTTTATTTAAAATGCTAAACTAATGTAACAGTAGCAAAAGTGGAGAAGAGTTATAAGCCAGGAAAGTCACACTAGAGAAAGTTAAGGTTGTAGCAGCATTGGAGCGATGAATTGTTCATGAATTCAGCTTTTCATTTTTTAAGAGGAAAAATGTATTTTTTCACTCAGAAGTTACATAGTCTCATGTTAACACACGTATGGAGGTAAAAGAAATGATATCAGCATTTATCTCAAGCCTCACAAATTAAGTGTTATGCAAAATTACTGAGATTACTGGAGTGCTACTTTGGTTTAATTAAACTTATTTCAGGGGAAGGGGAAAGAGGCTTATGTGTGGTCTTTCCCCACAAAGTAATAATCAAAATACCACGACTGAGGTGAAGTTAACCACAACTAGACGGATGTGGCTTAACTCTACTTTCATTGTTAATTAGGAAATTTTAAAGTTTTTTAGTCTACTCTGTCATTCAGACATATCACAGTTTTACTTTGGTGGCTGCTCACTTGATTCTTACCTTCACATTTCTGTGAGACCTCGTTGAACTTGTGCCCAGCGGGGCATTTACATTCAAAGGATCCAACTGTGTTGATACAGTTTCCTCCTTGACAGATGCCAGGGATGGCCTGGCACTCATCCACATCTGTACATAGAGGGCATACAATTAATACACACCTTAACACACACGGACACACAGAGTCCTTTAACAAGAGACATGACACAGTCATGGTAAAATAAACTCAGTACAGGGGAAAGAGGGCAACACACACACACAGACTAACATTGACACACAAATCTGCACATGCATGGATGTGCAGAGATTGAAATTGGGTCTGTTTTAACAGTCTGGCCCTGACTTTTCTGCGATCAACAGAGTGACAAGGGAAAAGAGAAAGAGGGAGAGGAATGTCTCCTGCAGGAGGAACAGAAACTGAGGCCAAGTCGACCAAAGAAGAGATAGAAAGAGGGAGGAAATACAGAAACGACTGGTCTACAGTCAAACAGACAGTTATAGTTGAGTGATGTAGCTTTTATGAAAATTTGTTGCAAAAAAGGGACACTATGACATCATTAAAGAGTTGATTCAGAGCTCTGGACTTGTCGGTCAATCTATTTATCCCACAACTTTTAGGAAGAAATTTCAAATCTGTGACTTTGTGAGTTACATTGCTGATTAAATTAAATTCATTTAATGAATTTGGCCGATTAAAACGTAGGTCTCAGGCTGAAAACCGCCAGGAGGCTGTGACCTGATGCAGTCTCAGAGTACTCCATGTTCCTCTGGGTCCTGGCTCAGGTCCGCCTCCCCTGCAGAGGTTCTGATGTTGTTGGGTCTGGAGCAGGCAGGCAGAGGGCCGTCTTACCAGAAATGAGCTCTCCCACGTGGCACCGCCACTGACCCGTGTTACTGACTCTGACAGTCCCGCCACAGCGGGTGTCCGTGGGCATTCCATACACATGTGGGAGGCACTGCCACCCACCCCAATTTAACCCAATTAGAACTAATCCTCTAGAGAGGGGATGGTGGGTAGAGATGAGGGGATGACAGAGAGCGGTGAAGGCAGACAGGGAGGGAGAAGGAGTTAAAACAGGCAGAGAGAACAGAAACAACACTTTACTTAAAGAAGGAGAGGGGAGGGAGAGCGACAGAGAGAAAAAGTAAGAGACAAAAACAAAAAAAGAGACAGAGGCGCGAAGGAACAGACTTTACCTTGGCACGCCCCGGTGCGGTGGTTTGGTATGAACCCTCTTCGGCAAGGGTGAGGTTGGGCTGGGCACATCTCACAGGGGTGACCCCACGCCCGTCCCACTGTGGCACAGCACAAAGTCTTTGTGCACACAATGCCTGTGAGCTGGCCTTGACACATCTGGTTATTCACAGAGGCAAAGCACGGCCCGGTGCGGTAGTCTGCAGAGACGAAGCAGGATTAATTTTTTTGTGAAAATGAAACTGAATTTTGTTTTTTCTAGAACAAAATGAAAAAAAAAACGAGGTTTGGTAGCATAAACAGAAAAACATACAAAATGGTTAGAAAAATAAAGCCAATGCTGAAAAACCTAGAACCTGAACTTGTGTCTGTGAGTGAAAAATAGTCTGGCATACACAAACAGAAATGCTCAAAATAAAAAGTAATTTTGCATGACATCTACCACACACTTAGATTATATGTGATGAAAGTACCGCTGAGCGAACAGTAACACACTCCATAAAGAATGCATTGTCCGTTGCTGGCATTTAAATCGGTCTGGCTCTCAGGTGCATTGTATGTGTGTGTATGTGTGTGTGTGTGTGTGTGTGTGTGTGTGTGTGTGTGTGTGTGTGTGTGTGTGTGTGTGTGTGTGTGTGTGTGTGTGTGTGTGTGTGAGTTAGAGAAAAGCAGAGATAGGGAAGAGGTCTGGAAAACCTTTTAAAGTTGTGTGGGCGGCTGTGCAGAGTAATAGACACTAGCAAAAGTAAGCAAGGACACCCAGACAATGAAAAATCAGTCTGGTGCACATATTATATGATCATCAGTTCTTTAGTTATATGTATTGTGTTTTACGGCAAAATACCACATTTAGCACATAGTGGTAAATTAGTTTTCTAGTAACATAGGATGTAAGGAATAGCTCAACATCCCTAAGACCAGCAGAGGCTGACTGAAAGCGCATGTCTATGGAACACAGTAGGTGATTTCCACACTAGCTACAGCAGTCTAGAATTAAAACTAAATAGCTTATAATAAATATGATCTCAAGTGTGTGAAAAAAGTCCCTCCATCAAGATTCTTCATCTCTCCTTCCCTTCAAACTGGTTTAAACTTTATTCCCTTGATCCCACTGCTTGCATGCATCTATCCCCTCACTTCATTCTCTATCCAAACACCACTCCTTAGTTGCAAACTCCCTGTGGATTTAACAAAATCACTGAATCTTATCAGGTGAAGGATTGGAAGATGGTGAAACAGAGATAGGGACAGAGAGAAAGAGAGAGGGTAAAACGCATCCCTCCTAAAAGAATCTGGCCAAGATCCAAAGGCAAAAATCATTTCCACATTTCACGGCAGACAACAGACAGCGAGAGGAAAGAGGGAGACCAGTTCCAACAGCGCAGTCGTTTAAAACAAACGAGACATTGTGCGTTTCCCGTGTGGACCAGGGCCCAGCCCAAACCCGTCACGTGCACCACAGCCTCCACGGTCTTTCTGCCTCTGGCACCAGCACTGTGTGAAACAGAACTGGGTCATCTCTCCTTCTCTTTCTCTCTCCCTCCTGCTCAGGCTCTACTGGAGACCAAATGCTTTCGATTCTTAGTCTACTTCTCCTTCCACCAGAGGTGGACAGTAACTCAGTACATTTACTTGTACCAGTGGTGGAAGAAGTATTCAGATCAATTACTTCATTAAAAGTACCAATAAAGCAGTATAACAATAGTGTAAGAAGTATTCAGATCAATTACTTCATTAAAAGTACAAATACAGCAGTATAACAATAGTGTAAGAAGTATTCAGATCAATTACTTCATTAAAAGTACAAATACAGCAGTATAACAATAGTGTAAGAAGTATTCAGATCAATTACTTAATTAAAAGTACCAATACAGCAGTATAACAATACTCCATTACAAGTAAAAGTCCTGCATAAAAAATGCTACTTATGTAAAAGTATGTATTAGCAGCAGAATGTAATCTGAGTATTAAGGTAAAAGCACTGGCATGGTCTCTCTGATTGATATATTATGATGAATGAGATCATTACATTATTAATACTGAAGCATCAGCGTGTGATCAGCATGTTACTGTTGTAGCTGCTGATGGTGGAGCCAGTTTGAACAACTTTATATAAAGTTTTCAGAGGAAAAAAATCACTATCTGTAGGAGCTGTTAACTCATAGACAAGTAAAAACTGACACCGACTACACACTGGTTTTTGAAAGACGCAAAAATGTTTGAAAATCCACTGTTGTATTTTTAAAAGCTTGTTATATAATCCATTCTGTCAAATGTACATCTTAAAAGCAATTTGTAACTAAAGCTGTCAAATAAATGAGGTGGAGTAGAAAGTATACTTCTCTCTGAATAGTAGTGGAGTGGAAGTATAAAGTATTGCTATTTAAGTACAGTACTTGATTAAATGTACATAGTTGTACTTTGCATGAGTATTTCCATTTAAGGTAAGTTACACACCAAGCCATTTCAGAGGGAAATACTGTACTTCAATCCACTTTAATCTAATCTAATTAATTTGAGACCACAAGAGAGTTACTAGTTACTACTCTGAAGGTAAAACTCCATGCATACTAAAACTGCTAAACAAGTTTAACGTAGCACCAGCTGGGCCACCTACAACATTTAATAATTTTAATGAATTATTCTCCTTCCTCCAAATTAAACAAACAATATATAAGATGCTAATCAGTGAACTTTAGAGGAGTAGGCAGGTGGATTTTTGTTACAGAGCCAGGCTAACTGTTCCCTGTTTCTGGTCTATAAGGTGGACAGCTGCAAAGGATCAGATAATTCTTACACCGCTGTTTTCAGCAATGTTCAGCTTTGAGATAACAAACCCAACCAGTTGGTAGTAAAGCTGCGGTATCTACTGCAATCCTACATTATATGCCTTACCTGCAGCAACAAAGGAATACACCGTACATTGGAAAAGCTATTACAGGAACTATGGAAACTTTTTACATGGCGCCCATATAAGCTGAGTGCAGCAGACAGTGTAAAGAACTCAAGTTTCTCTTTTCATCAGATTAAGGTTTATGTGTTATTACTGTCGGACTGCCTCTCGTAATCCATCTGACATAATACCTGCTTATTACGGCTGCTTGTGGAGGGGAGCGAGCACTAAAAACACAAAGACCTGAGCATGAAATGAAGCAAATACAAGCACAGCACTTAAACAGTCAGCTGAGGTAAACAGGGAGAGGCGGACAGCTGTAGGGTGAAAGTGGTGTCATTTCATTCGTCATCTTACTGTCTCCCTGTGAACTGCATACAGCTGGGGGATCCACCCATGTCCTGTGCATCTGGGAGCAATCGCACGTGTTCGCACACATATGCACACACACACACACACACACACACACACACACACGCATGCACACACACACACATGCGTGCGCACACACACACACACACATGCGCACACAGAATCTCAGCCACCCCTCATCCACAGTCTAGCCAGAGATGATCTCAAAACAGACCAAAACTTGCAAAATCGTTGCTCTTGTTTTTGTTTTACTGCCCTACTTTCAGAAACACGTTTGAATATTATAATAGGTGCATCAGTATATCAATACGGGAATGGATAGATGGTTTTGACCCTCATTAGCAAGCGATTTCATGTCTGTGCAGTTACTTTGGGAACACAATAGAAATGCTGGCTTCCTCAATGACCAGCGAGTTTATGTGCAACAACAGCCTTCGGTGTGAACAGGAGGGAAGCCCGTCGGGAAGTGGGTCAAAAGAGTTTCCTGGATTAACTCCAAAACGTTTGTACACACAAAGAAAAATTTTGTCCACCTTTTCCATATCCACCCTTTCTCAATCTTCCCTTTGCAAATGGTGCTCACAGCATCCTTACTGTACATGCCTTAACATATGTGTAATTTGTGCACATGCATCCGCGTATGCATATGTGCGTTTCCATGCATGTGTTATGGGGTCTTATATCTGGGTGGGTCGTTCCCTATAGGCCCGTCAGGAGATTTCTCCATCCTCCCAAGACTAAAAAGTTGAGCACACACTCAGACACACACAGAGGCACACACTTGGTTATCTATCTACTGAGGTTTGCACTGGGCTAGAACAGAGCCTGATAGGAGAAAGTCAGTGAGGCATTAAGAGACAAGAGAGCCCCTCAGCTGACTGACCAACTTCCCAGTTGTGCTCTGGCTGCTGACTTATTGACTGTGTAACTCACGTGTTGCCACGTTTCAGGCCAGTCTTTCACCACCATCCCAAGTGAACTCAATGGCGTCATACCGAAAGCTCGTCTTTATTACTCCGTAGCTAAACGACTCTGCAGCAGGAGCGAAGAGCCCTGCATGCAATCATCAGCGGTGTGGCTGGATCTCACCAATCCCACATTCCAACCTAAATCGCATTTGTAACCAACAAAGAACACGTTGATGTACCAAGCTGCATTTCTACTGCAGTCAGCTGTGCCTGGTGGTGGGACCACTGGTCAGGAGATCGCCACTCACTTTGGCAGCATATAGCTCAAAGTCACACAACTCTGCAGTAGTGATGTGTTTATGTTGAGCCCTGATAGCACCAGGATATTTCCCCATTCAAGAAAAGGCATGGGTCCAGATTGCAGCTACTTCTCCCCTGGTCAGATCACATGTTTGTGGAAAACCTCGTGTTCTTCCTAATGTGATAGGATCAAGACATTATGGGGCACGGTTCTGTAAACAGCATTAAAAACAGTGTGGGGTTGTGCATGTGCACATGGATGTGTGTACACACGTACTTTATGCATGTGGTTGTGTTTGTATGAGAGCACAATGGCTTTCCCCTGAGAAGTGATGGATCCCAGCCAAGGAAATTCCAGTGAAAGTAACTTAACCCAAAACGCCACTGTATCCATTGGCCTACTTTCTCTGCCTCTTCAAGATGAAGGACCAAATAACTGATGAATTCATAGGAGGGCAAGCACTGATTATTTCCACGATTGCTCAATCTCTTGACAGCTGTTTGGATCAATAAATCAATAAACTATTCAAGTTCCCAAAACCTAACATTACATTTTCAAACAGCCTTTTTTCTCCAACCAACAATCCAAAACCCAAAGATATTTAATTAACAATGATACAAACAGATAAAGCAGATTATCCTCACATTTGAGAAGCTGGAAACAGAGAATATTTGGCCTTTTTGCTAAATAAATTACCTAAAAGACTAATCAATCATCAAAACTAATTGTCTTTCAATCAACTAAGCACCATACTGTATATATTATACAATTATATTCAGCACTATACAGTAATATTAACATCTTGCACTGCCCAGTTCAGGCATGTCTAGCAGAGATTTGGAGGCTGGTGAAGCAGGACTGAGTTGGGATGAAGGCACGGCTGCATGACTGACCGGCAGGCACAGACACGAGCAGAGAAGCAGGCAGGCAAGGGAAGAAGGTTGAGTGGGATTGAAAGCAGGGCCATGAGCATGTATGGATGACTGATCGGCAGGCAGGGACCCGAACACAAAAACAGGCGGGCATGTGACGATCCAAACTGGCTGAAACAACGATCTGGCGAACCGATGATGATATACTGCTGGGTTCATGAGTAGATCGATTGCAGGTGTGGAGGCTGATCAGCAATCAGGGAGCCAGGGGAGAAAGAGCGAGAGAGAGAGAGAGAGAAGCGCCACGCCCACAACACACATACACACACACACACACACACACACACACACACACACACACACACACACACACACGCAGGGGAGCACAGGCTACACAGAAACCAGAAACACAATGAATAAACTGGAAACTGGAGGTATGGACACCTCACCTCAGTTCAGCACAGTATATTATGTTAACATGAATGAATGAAGATGGAAGTAGGTTTCCAAGCAGCTGTTTCCAGACACACAGACAACACACACACACACACACACACACACACACACACACACACACTACACGAACTCACCAAAAAGTATGCAAAAAGTTTCATCCTGCTACTATAGCAGACAAGAAACTACCATTCATAAATCAGCAGACAGCGAGTGGCCAGTTTGCATGCTTGTCACTTTATGTGGCAAATCAACGTTTTAAAACCAGATGTGGTCAAACTCCTTGCCCATACATCATTCCTCCATCAGAAATTATTACACAAGACACAACAGCAGTGTTTCTGAGATTCCTTGTATTCCCCGGCAAGTATGAACATCTAGAAGATGGTGTATGCTACAAAAAAAAAAGGGGAAAAAAAAGAAGAAAAAGCTTAATTTGAATTCCACAACAGTCTTATAAACCATTTAGCCAAACTTCCACAGGAAAGACTGGAAACCAAAGTGACAACATGTAGAATAGGGCTTCAGTAGATAAGGCTGGTTCCAACCCACCAGGCAACCAGATAGTGTCATATTAATTGCAAGGTTAAAGACACTAAAGTAAACCAAAGGACCAATCATCAGCCTGACCCTACTGACAAGCCCCTGAATCATGACCTTGTTAAAAAGGAAGATGCTAATTAGGAGCTCTGCTGTCAATCTAAATATTAGCTTTACAAGGTCACCACGTTGACCTCTATAGGTCATCACTGCCCGGCACATACACAAAACACATGCCTGCATACGCACACGCACACTTCGCTCACAAACACAGTGCAGGCCGCCCTCAGTTTGCGTGTGCTTGTATATTTTGGAGCCTTTGCTCACATGTGCCAGAGAGCAACCACAGGAGGTTGGGAGGTCTTCAGTTAACAAACAGCACACATTTAGAAAGACATTACATTCCCCAGAGCGTCGTTTGAGAGCAGATGTGGAAAATAATGGTCATTTCTGAGCTCAAGCTTCACATGCAAATGTTCCACAACAAACCGCATTCCTGGAGCTGGTGGCATGACTAAGCAGGAATTGTCTTCAGTCACAAAAAACAACCGCCATTCAACATCGAGTCACGTTTTCACAAAATCAGCACGTGTGGCTTTGAAAACACACTTCAGCAGCAGTGAGCAATGAATGTAGAGCACAGAGACAGTGTGATGTAAGATGAGTGAGAGAAATGCTGAGTCCTGCAGTGTGGTGCTCATTACCTCTCTCACACTGGGCGCCGGTGAAGCCGTAGGTGCACACACATCTGTTGGGAGCCACACACCTTCCTCCATTGAGACAGCCATTTTCACAAACCGCTGGAGAGGAAAAGACAGAACAACAAACAATTACATGATGACACTACTGTGACTTAGGAGGAATTTAAAGGACATTTCTGGTTTAAACAAATTGGGTCTTAAGTTTGTAGTTTTTGCCATAATTTCTGTTGGTTATGATAACATTGCAGTCACTAAATTAATTACAGAGATCTGGGAACACGATGACATCCCTAAAAAGAAGTCAAATGGGGCAAGAAACCAGCAGTCACAGACAAGCAGTTGAGGTTATCTAAACCAATGTATTTGGAGGTCAAACCAAAAGTAAGCACATCCAAAATGCAGTGCACAGTGCACACACAACTAAGTACACAAGGTCAAAGTTGGATGACGAAGTTAGTCCACAGGCATACTAGAAGCTCTGTAAAACTGTTCTTGGGCACAGCACAGTTGCTAAATGCCAACACTAGGATGGGAATCGCACACAGTGATAATGTTAACATGCTTTTGTTTAGCATGTCTAATGTTTATGTTAATGTTCACCATTTTACTGTAGTGTGTGCTTACATTTAATTAGCACTAAACACATTCTTAAAAGGAAAAATGTTAGGAAATAGAGGTTTTATAACATATCTTTTACATATAACTCAGTTTGACTAACCTATCTGACTGCTTGTGTGTCTTGCCCGTTCTTTTTAGAAATGTTGCCATGATCACGTCTCAGCAAGTTAAGTATTATTATGAAAATGAACCAAAGCTACAACAAGACTAAGAGTCCGCAACCATGCTAGCAGCTCTGTAAAACTGTTCTTGGGCACAGCACTGTTGCTAAATGCTAACACTAGGATGGGAATCGCACACAGTGATAATGTTTACATGCTTTTGTTTAGCATGTCTAATGTTTATGTTAATGTTCACCATTTTACTTTAGTGTGTGCTAACATTTGCTAATTAGCACTAAACACATTCTTAAAAGGAAAAATGTTAGGAAATAGAGGTCTTATAGAATAACTTTAACATATTGCTCAGTTTGACTAACCTGAGGGTTTTGGGTATCTGACCATTTGACTGCTCGGCTGTTTTGCCCCATGGCCATGATAACGGGCAAGTTAAGTATTGCTATGAACAGGAACCAAAGCTACAACAAGAGTAAGAGTCCGCAACCATGCTAGCAGTTATGCTCATGCTAGCTGTACTTGGGTACAGCACGGCTGCCAAATGCTAACATTACAATGGGAATATGCACACAGCGATAATGTTAACATGCTTTTGTTTAGCATGTCCAGTTTTTATGTTAATGTTCACTGTTTTACTATAGTGTGTGCTAACATTTGCTAACTAGCACTAAACACTTCCTTAAAAGGAAAAATGGTAGGAAATACAGGTTCAATAGCATGTCTTTATCTTAACTGATGTTAAAATATGCTGATAAAGTTGAATTGTGTCTTATGGTTTTTTTCAGGATGATCCTTACGTTGACCACAGTGGTTTCCAATGTAGCCTTTCTGACACTGGCAGTGGTCCTCAGCACATGTTCCCCCGTTCATACAGCGAATATTACAGTGCTGGACTGTGGGCAAAACAATGTAAACACACAAACACAGACATACACACAGAGCAATGTTGGACTTAATTTCAGAGTAGACAAACATACACTGCAGATTAGATTTACAACATAAACAAAATGCACTTTGAAACATGTTTCTTGAAAGTCACACTCAGATATAATTTCCTAGAAGTTTATGGTTTTCAAACAGATGAGCACACTAGGTTGAAGTGCTGTGAGCTGCGAGAGAGTAACATGGAGGAGATGTTGACTATGGATGTCTTCCAAAGAACACACACACCAAACACACACAACAACCCACGAGATTGGCCGCTATCTGCCAGAACGTGATTGCACCATATATCAATTGTTGCAATCTTGAGGCAGTTTCAAGGGATGTTTTCAGGAGATTCTTTGGCTTAGTATCTCATATTTTCGGACCATGCTAGTTAGTGCTCATTACTCATGATGAGGAGAAGAAAACTTAAGAAAAAAGATTCAAATGGCACTCAAAAAATCTGAGCCAAATACGATCTCTTTAATTTCAATCCTACAGAGGGAAAGACATGACAAGGCAGCATATTTTCTGTCACTGCTTGTCGTTATACTGTATGGTGAAATGTCTGTCTTACAGCTCCTTCATTAAAAGAAATGCACAGACAGGGGTGTGGTCTAGGCTGTGCTTTCCAAAAAACACTTAGGTTTGACATACACTCCTATTTACATAAATCATACCATTAAATCATACCATTAAAGTGTTTATCTGTTTGGCTAAGTACTAGTAACCCCCCCACCCACCCACCTACCCCTCTCTATGTACACTGAATCTCTATAAACCCATCAAGCTGATGACAGCAAGCTTCAAAGGAGTTCACTGCGTATCATGGTGTGAAAGGGGAGGTGCTGAACAACCTGACTTGGATCCACAGGATGGGGCAATCTGGCCGTTGGGACAGGTGCACATGTTGGGTCTGGAGCAGAAACCATCTCCACATGTACTCCGGCAGATCGCTGCAAAGAGGAACATGACACTCAGTCAAACAACATAAAAAACCTCCTCTGTCAGGTGCAAGATGAAATAAAAGTCCAGTGCTCGGTTTATGGCCCCAGGATCTGTCTTGATTGTGCATGAGAGAAAATTCATGTTATGTATCTGCTGCTTGTCAGCCTGTCCGCTGCAGGTTTTGAATTTCAGGTTAGAATTTCATTTGGTGCAATTTAGGCCATGATCTAAACCTCATACTGACCTCTCATCTATAATATTTCAAAACTCAAACAGACCACAGTCCAAATATGGCCAAATCCTCCTTGTAACCATCATCATGGTTAAGTTATAGAGGCCCACTTGGCAATGGCGTCCGAGCTATTTTCTTCTTTGAGCTTTGTTGCCATAAATGTGTATCAGTTGGTGTTTTCAGTTGGTGCTGCATGGCTGTTTTCGTTCAGTTTTTCTCTTTCCCACAGACTGTTGTTGGCATGGTCCCCTGCCCCCAGCTCCCATCAGGTAGAGTCCAGCCACTGACCCCTACTCCCTGAACCCCACTGCTAAACAATGTCATTAGAGCCGCGACAGGCATCCTGCCAGCTGACCAGCCAGACTGCAATCACACAATTCTACAGCTTCTCAGACCTTCCTGTCTACTGAGGGAAAGCGAGAAAGCGAGAGAGCAAGGGGGAGTAAAAGAAAAGAAACCACTGACAGAATACCAGAGTAAATGCATGACAATTATTGACCAATTCCCACTTGTTTTAGGTCATGTAATTGGCTTATCATCACCATTAGCCACACTGAGCAATTGCTAATGTAAAATTACTAGGTGATGCAACACCTTTAAACAACTAAGTGGCCATTTATACCTGAATAAATCCAATAAATTAGTCTCATTAATTAGGCAAATGGACAAGCAACAAAATTAGAAAAAATGTTTTTGCACATCTTGAAAGCATCCACTAGTTTTTAATATTTTGCATTAGGTAATATTTGCATTATTTTTTTCGTATACACTGAGGTCTTTAGGGTTATTTATATTACACCAATTTAATAATTACTGAAACTGTAATTGTTAGCTTCTTTTTCACCAACTCTGAACAATCTGGATGCAACAAGACTTCTGAGAGTGTTAGCTGTCAGTATTACCAGTGTCCATTCACTATCTGAAAGTTGCAGTGATCAGTTGGTTTCATCCAACAGACTCAAGTGCAATAAAGTAAACTTACATACAATAACAGTGTATTTTATTCCTCCCATTCATTTGACAATGTTCAAGAAAGAAGATGAATTCATTTACAAATTAATTGCACAATCCTGTTGGATCTTTTTCCAACAAAGCAGGGAATTTAAGATAATGTAACATGCATTCACTTTGCACATCAGGGGGCTGGAACTAATGATTATCTTCATTATCTATTACAGTAATCTGCCAAATATTTGTTCATTGAATCCATTAGCTGTTTGGTCTGTAAAACATCAGAAAAGAGTGAAAAATGAACATAATACTTTCTCAGAGCTTGAGGTGATATCTTCACATAGCTTTGTGTATTCAACCAGTGGTCCAAAACCCAAAGACATTTAGTTCACTACAACATAAGACAGGAAATGCTCACACTGAGTGAAGCTGGCTCCATCAGAGGTTTGGTATTTTTGCTTAAAAATGGATATAAACGATTATCAAAATATTTTGCTGCTTTTTTTTCTTTCCCTGGACTTATCGAATAATCGACTAATCCTCTCAGCTCTAATCCAAGATGTATAATACTCTGGGACTGAATGGCCCAAATAAAAACGGGGTGCTGGACTCTACTGCTTGTGATGATGATGAAGTTCTACCCGACCTGAATTTACAACCTACTGGAGCGCTTGTGGAATAATGGAGGTGATACTCACGGACAATGCACTGGTTTCCTCCAGTCAGAGTCTTCCAGCCTGGGCAGCAGTACGCATTGTTCCTTGAGCCACACACATTTGGTCTGTGGAAGAAGCGGTATCAAAAGGTCAGTCCATTTCACACAATTCAGATCACTCTCAAGTCCATTTTGTTTTTACAGACTCTGATCACAGGTTTGTCTTTGTGGCTACATGATGATGTACATCAAACAAAACCCTCTGTCCTTAGACCCTCAGTTGCTCTTTACTCTCATTGATTACTGACCCACACACTGTAGGAACAAATGTTCAGTTTTTTGACTCTCTCTGCAGAATACTTTATCAGAGGCAACAGGAATAAGGGCACGTTGCTCAAGGACACTTCAGCAGGATGGTGATTTGCGGCCTGACCCCAGTTGTCCAGGCAAAGGACCAAAATTCACCCCCAAAAGTTCCAGTAACATTTGTAGGATTAGCGAACACAAAGGCCATCTCAAAATACCAAAATTATATTTTCACAGGTTAGGGTTAACTTAAACCCAATAGGTAAACCTATAACGTATTCCACCAGAAAAAAACAAATTGTGGAGTATTACAGTATTTCTTACCCATGCAATTATCTAATGATCACTCACATCAATCTCATGACCTGCTGTGGGGATCCCCACCCCCAGGATGGGAAGTACACATGCCTATGGTTCTCGTGCTAATGTCGGGCGCGGCCTGGCATGTAGCATTTGGCACTTCCCAATACAAAATATCCTTGGTGAGGAAAATATCCCTGCACAAGGTGTTTCAAGGAATTTCATGATGAAAAATATTTCATCTGACATGGAAGTGGATTCTTGGGCAATCCTGTCACCTACAGGACTGTGACAAGTCGAAATTTACTGGGCCTGTGTCGACCCGGGGGTCAGTGTCTATATTATAAGGTGCAACTCCAAACAGATCCATGAGGTGAATAATGAAGCCTGATGGATATCTGAAACATTCTTATAGTGGTAAGTCAGCATGACACAGTATGCAGCCTGTATGCACTTCCTGCCTGTGAACCCAGATGTTCTGATAAATTAACTTAAAGCATGTCAAATAAAAATGCCTGTGGAGAATGCTCATTGAGCTGTCTACTGTGTGACCTTCATCAGCTGTTTGCTGTCATCACTGGACACAGACATTCGTTCTTTTCTTTTCTTTTCTTGCTTTCCTTCTGTCTGTCTCTCTTTTCCTGCTCTCTCTCTCTCCTCCTTTCCTCTCTCTTTTTCACATACACACAAGCACACACACACAACCTCTCCAGCAGTGACCCACTGTGTACAGCTGCAGATGTGATTTATCCACAACTGGGGTGTGGTGTTTTTGGCCAGAAAGAGGATTAGGCTGTTAGTCAGTCTCTCTCTCTCTCTTTCTCTCTCTCTCTCTCTGTTTCTCACTCTCTGTCTCTCTCTCTCTCTCTCTCAGCCACAGCCACACACGACCAATGGCCTCCTTTGTTTGGATGTAATTTATTATTGCAGTCAGCAGGAATGTGATATTCTTGCCAGTATTTAATTACTAAACTTTGCTCCAAACTTCCCATCATAGACAATGTCATTCATGGGTCTCAGTCTGCCTTATTAAAAACACACACACACACAAGTGTTTTCTGACCTTCAGTGATCGTGTAGGACCAGCGAGTTAAACGTGAGAAGAACAGACACCTGCTCCAAGCCAAAATAAAACACACGCAGAAAGATGCTCACTTAAAGTAAAAGTAGGGGTGAACATTGGCAGAAAGAAAAGAAAAGAAAAAGAAAGGAAAGAAAAGAAAAGAAAAGAAAAGAAAAGAAAAGAAAAGAAAAGAAAAGAAAAGAAAAGAAAAGAAAAGAAAAGAAAAGGAAAGGAAAGAAAAAAGAAAAAAATAGAAAAGTGTTCCTAATTTGGACGAACAGGGATTATCATAGTCACATTACCCTCTGAGGACGTCTGTCCCTCCCCGCCTCTTAGCCCTGCTGGCTCTGGAGTCGGTCTGCTTGGTCACCAGCTCGCTGTCCCCGGTGTCCACCACCTCTGCAGCGTCTCCAAGCTCGGCGCAGAGCGACAGCAAGGCCACCAGAGCCACGGCCAACTGCAGCAGCCGTCCTCCACTCTTACTGTCCGGCATATCCACTCTCATATGTACAACTCCAGTGCTCGGTAGAATAAAAGTCACCTTAACTAGTTTCCCAGCCCCGTCGACCTCTGCAGTGGAGTCAAAGCTGCAAAACAATTAAAAAAAAAACATTTGGAAAAGACGCAGAGTGCAGGAGATGCTGCGCACAAAAGAAAAACAACTCTGAGAAGTAGCTACTGTGACATGATTTTTACAATTATTAAGTTAGAAAATGATTCAGCTCAGAGTCGCAAAAGCATGCAGCGTTAAAATGATAATGTGCAACAACAAAAAAAGTGCGCACGAATGAGTCGTTACTTTACCTTGTCTCCCGAACAGGAGATTCGCCTCAGACCCGACAGAGGACTGCTTCACTTTTACTGGCAGGTATTGCTGAATAAACGTTTAGAAGAAAAACTGCGGAGAAGAAGAAAAGTCACTCAAACCTTTCGCTGAGCTGCTATAAATAAATGCGCATTGTAACTTTTGGACTCTGCTGGTGCGCATCCAGTTGTGTGTTGATTTTGCACAGATAAGTCAGAGGAGCTGATGCATTCCAGAGGATGAGAATGGCAAAACTCACTGAGTCTCTCTCTCACTGCAGAGCTTTTTCCTCATCCCTGCTCTACTCAACTTTACCCAAAACTTTTTTTCCCCCTTTCTTCTTCCTGCTCTCGCGATACAAAAGCTTGAGTGCAAAAATGCTCAAGTTATGCTCTGGACCTTTACTTTAGTCCCTTAACTGATATAATAATATTATAGCCAGCCCAGAAAAGCTTGGGAGAAGAAGACAGGGGCTAATATAGTCAAACCTAAAATATATTTTTATTTTTTATTTAAAAAAAAATGCACCTGTTCATTCTTATAAAACGTGGCATGTACCATTTTCTTACAAGATACGCATTATACAGCAAAGGGTTTATAAGTTCTTACTTTATCAATGTTAATGAATTTACTAATGCATAGTCACGTTTTGGAAAATAATTTTGGCTATTTTTTAATCATTTTATTTGGTAATAATGAGTTATAAGTGTCGGAAGCCTGTCAATTAATTTATTAGGATTTTCCCCCGGAAAGGTCCAGATTCCCCGCTGCCCCTTAACAACTGCAAAAGGGCTTCTACATCATCTGCGAATCAAAACGCTGCTGATCCATAAACCGTTAAAACTTCTGGTACCAAAATGTAGTTTAAAGCAGTTGAGCTTAATCACAAAGTAACCATAGTGATTTGCATTAAGGGCTTCCCACATCCTTTTTCAGTCAGTGACTTCTAAATAGACACTTTACTTCACAAATTTCAATTTTGTCCCAGTAACTAATAAATAAAAAGCCTTTTATTCCTCTTCACTCTATATTGAATTATGTCCTGTAAATATTTACACTGTGTATCCTGCATGTTTTGAGGAATTTTGTCCGGTGCAGTGATAGTTTTCACACACTGATTCATGTCTGCGGCCACACCCAGCAAATATAGAGTCAGCCTGGCTCCTCTCTCAAGCAGGCTATGCTAAAACCAAGAGAAACCCCCTGACACTGTATATTCCACTACACTAGATTCCTTTATCAGCTTCTTTCCCTTCTCTCCTTCTTTTTGTTGTTATCCACATTCTCCATAAACGTCCAAAGACGGCCTCAACCTGCACTTATTCGTAGATTATGTGTTGGTCTGGACTTTTTTTTTCAAGACAATAGTTACATGAAATATGATCACTACAGCACTTTGCCAGTGCAAGGTTGAGACAAAACATTGCACCACTGCACCCAATTCAACCTTCAGCCCATTTTTTCACTCTTCTGCAATGAAAATGCTGGTGACCTGCCTAACGTGCTCTGACAGGCTTCCCGCTCTTTTGTCGTATTTCATCTTGTGTACAGGATAGTATATATATCATTAATTTGACTTCCACAACTTTTTTTTTCCATCCTCAGACGCTCAGGTTGAGGCACACATCTCCACTAGCCTTGCTGACATCGCCAGTTGGATGTCTGCCCACCACCTCAAACCTAGTCTCAACAATACTGCGCTGCTTCTTTTCCCCTGGAAAGTCCTGCCCTCTGCAAGGCCTCTCCATCACTGCTGACAAGACCACGTTTACTCCAGAGCAGACTGCCAAGAGTCTTTGTCTGCCTCAAGACAACCAACTGTCAGGCAGCACCCAGAGTGCAACCACAGTGCAATCCTACAGGTTTGCTCTTAATAATCTCCATCCAATTCAACGTTCTCTGATCAGTGTCCTTACAAAGTTTCTTTATTTTTACTTTAGTTATGTCCTGTTTGGGTTACTGCAGCCCAACCACTTCATCAAAATATTGGAGGCTGCCCCATCTTTAGTTTCATAAGTTTATCCATTTTACTCCCTTTGTAAATTCCCTTTAATGTGCCCATGACCTTTCGTAGGTAATCTGAAATGCTTATGCTTTCATATGAGAATTCAAAGAGCTCTGCTTCCACACCTCCACGTCATGATTCAGACAGTTTTTAGCTCTGGAGGGTCCTAGTTTCATCTGCACAGCTGCTCTACTTTTACTTTTACATGTTAGTGACCTCACTGTTGGATGTAAATATTCCAGATTTTCATATGTTGATGACACAGTACTTTACTAATATGATCCAAATGCTCATGTTATTAACACTAAACACTCTCCTGACCTCTCTCATCATTTGAATCACTTTAATGTTAATATAAACAATAACAGGATGCATGTATTTCAGCCTGTTTTTAATTGACTATATCATACCTCATTCCCCACTGTTAAATTACAAATATCTTGGCAGCCTCATCTTTGTTATTCACAGATCCATATCATGAAGAAGCTCCATCTGAAACTATATATATATATGTATGTAAAACAAGATTGATTCAAGATTCATGTCAAACTACTGCTGTGCATTACTCTGTCAGGGCAAACTATCTCCACCTTCCATCGTTACATACAGCAACTGGACATCAAGTGCTGCTTCAAACAGAATGACCTATTGGACAAGCGCTTTTTTTTCCACACAATTTTTCAGATTTTCATTGACCCAATCCTAGTGATATAATTTATTATCACAGGCACAGCCAGGTCACCTTCTCTGTAAAAATCCATTTCCTGTCTTTTGCTCTCTCATTATTATTATCTTGTCACTGAAACATTATTTGGGACCTTTTGGACTCATTTCCATTAGCTCCATAATCATGGAAGCAATATAATAATGGAGGTACCGGCAGGTAAGTTTAGTTATATAAGTGTAAATAAGAACTGAAAATGATCTTACTATTGGACTCGTAAGATAAGAACATCACTTAGTGTAAATGGTATGCATGAGTACTAGCGAGGGATGTTGGAAGAAGAGACAAAGGTCCAGGAGAGAGAATAAAAGGTCTGGAGTGGAGGAATGAGAGAGTCTGAGGGAGAGGCAGAGGGCAGAAGTGGCCACTGTTGATTGGAGAGGATCGTTCTGACAGTAAGACGGCCTCTCCCCGGTCGTGTTGGAGCCTCGACTCTCTCTCTGGGTGCAGCTGAGATCAACCTCTGAAACATAAGAGTGACCTGGGTGTGAAGAACTGAGATGACGGTGAATAGAAGTGCAAGAGCGCAGAGTGGTTTGGGGTGTGTTGGTTGGAGTCAGAGACAGCTCACTGGCTCCGAAACCCAGAAACTCTTGATGCTGGACATCAGGTACCTTCACCCAAGAACTGTACTTGCATACTTAGTCGCTTTCTTGCTGTGAGTTAGATGAAAAGATGCCACATTCATGTCAGCCAGCAGCCAATACATCTGAATGCATGCATATACAGGGGGTGGACCAAATAATACGAACACCCTATAATGTGATGCAGTTTAGTAAGTATTGAATCAACACTGATTGTAATGAAAGTTTAATATTATAAACTACAAAAGGTAATTATACAGTATATCACAGGGCATTACCTCATCAGCAGGTTACAAATACAGTTATTTACTCTCTTGTTGAAAGTTAGACAAGAAGATGGATGCTCAACATCTGTCCATTAAATATGAAGCTACAGCAGGAGACAAACAAGCAAAACAAAAAAGATATTAACATGTTAACCGGTGATCTTTAGAGGTGATGGTGGTCAGTTTTTTATTTTTAGATCTTTGAATTGATCCATCCTTGATGATTTCCTCCATTTATGAATGTTTGAGCTTAACTGACTCTATTTACTGTACAGACATCAGAGTGGTTGCAATGTTCTCATCTGACTCTTGACAGAAAGCAAATAAGCGGGTTTCACAAAATCTTGAACTATTCCTTTAAACCCAGTTTTCAGGTATTTCCTGAGAATTTATTTTATGCTACTCAGTCTCCTTCAACATTACATTCAGAGAGAAATGTAGTTCTTTTTATCCCATAACATTTATTTGACGGCTGTGGATACCAGACATCTCCACTTAAGACAAGCAAACAGATACTTGTATACCCAAACACAACACTCTCTCTCTCTCACTCACACACACACACACACACACACACACACACACACACACACACACACAAACCACTGTCGGAGTGACGTCAGAGCTGAGTGTGTTGCAGGATTGTTTCTGGAGAAGTTTCAAATCATGGTAGAGTGGGGGAAAGCCGATGCCAGGCAGTGTAGGGTTGCCCACTGCTCTTCCTCGACACACAGCAGCTTTCATTTACAGTAAGACACCACCTTCCCACCTCCCCACACACCCACCCACCCAGACACCCACCCACCTTTGCTTCCCACCCCATCCTTTCCTCAGTTAATCTCCTCACTGTTAGTATCTGAGCGTGGGTTTCATTTTAGGGAATGTTTACTCCTCTGGCCTGAAATGGCTGAACTAAAAAGCCTGAAATAGTAAGACTGAAACAGAGGTTAGATAAACATTTTTTCTTAGAGCGTAGTCTGTTTCCGTGGAGGAGTTCACTACAAAAAGAAATATCCCTCAGACAACCAAGTTATTGTCATTTAATAATAACACAACTCATGTTCTATAAGTTTACCTGTTTCTCGCTTTAACATTCACCGTGACGGAAGTTAATTTTCCCCCCTGGGCTACATCACAAATATTCCTTCACCAACTCATTTTCACGTGTTTCATATATCCCAAGGCAGTTTCTAATAGCTTAAATTGAGATTGTCTCTCGCTGTGCTGTGAGCAGTAACTGTAGCGAGACTTTCTCACACTGTGTGTTGTCTTTGGCTGCAGCAGCCACGGTTCATTTCCTTTTGTCTTCTGCAGCACAACTGCTGCCAATATTCATGTGAAATATTTCAAGAAAATGAGCTGCAGCAGAAATGAGTCTCCCCATCTCCTCCCTACGCTCTCTCACTTTTTCTCACACACATACACACGCACACACACGCACACACACGCACACACACACACACACACACACACACACACACACACAGACACACACACACACACACACACACACACACACTCTCTCTCTTTCTATGTGTGTGTGTGTGTGTAATAAGGTTACTTGTGATTCTGGAGTTTGGCCTCCTTTGCGTTTTTGTCTTGAGGATAATGTAATGATGGAATTATATCAACTGTTTGGGTTTGGCCGTCTATTATCACATATGGTCTCCTTCACTATAATACACTACACATATACAGTGCACTGCTACAGCACAAAATCTAACATAAGCACAAAATAACTCAGAGGAATCCCTTTTTGCCGCCATATGGATCATTTTCCTGCGTACCTAAGAGCTGCATGAACTTATTTTCTCTTAGAAACTGTTTACCCAGAAGAGCAGAATAGAATTTTTTCAGGTCATAAAAAAGTTGTAATAGGTCCTTTTCATGAGGAGAATGCAACAGCTATGAGGAGGAGGAGGAGGAGGGGAGCAACACAGGGTTGACAGCATTAGTCATCTCTGAATGTCTCAGTCTAATAGCTGGTATACTGACCCTGGATGTTTTTCGGCTACACTGAACCTCAGACGTCATTCCAGCTTGAGAAAACAGGACATTGCATCAGAACACTGTCTATGAAACGTAGTGAGAAAGCCCCTCGCATCCTAAATGTTATCCCTGTTGAGAGATTGTGTTCATGGGAGTAATAAACACTTTTGAATCTGCTAGTATAAACATCCAGGAGTGTGTGCACATACAGTTTGGGTGTGTGGGAGTTTCATACACGTGAAGGGACTTTAGCTTGGAAATTTGGAAATACACTTATCTGCATTCTTAGCGTCAAATGAGAGAATCAATATTACTTGCTTGTCTGTCTGTTAAATATAGAGCTACAGCCAGGTAGCCAGTTAGCTTAGCTTAGCTTTAAAAAGACTGGGAAAAGGGGGAACAGCTAGCCTGGCTCTGTCCAAAGCTAACAAACTCCATCTAGTTATCTCTCTACAACTCACTAATTAACAACTTATATCTTGGTTCGTTAATCCATAAAAACACCAGCGTGTAGAAATGACAAGTTGTTGTTTCACTGGGATTATTACCTTGACTTTACCTATGGCGTGGGTTTTTATCTGTAGCTCGGTGCTGGATGTCCCCTGTTGGAATCACCACTGCAGATGGGGCTTTAAATCTATTCTTTACAGTTACTGCACATTCTTTCTTT
This sequence comes from Seriola aureovittata, assembly GCF_021018895.1. Classification (NCBI taxonomy): domain Eukaryota; kingdom Metazoa; phylum Chordata; class Actinopteri; order Carangiformes; family Carangidae; genus Seriola; species Seriola aureovittata. Next base: position 8,887,153 of record NC_079364.1, read on the forward strand.
TTTTAACTTTGTAATACAGCAACAGTGGGCTGTGACTTATAGAACCAGTAAAACATTCAGGTAACTTCCTGTTTTGCCTTCTCTCATTACTCAAAAAGATACTACTGCTGTGTAATCACTGTATTTGTGTTCCTCCATTCACCATAGTGAGCTGTAATCGTGGTTGGCAAAAGGTTTGCATCATCTCTCACCATCAAGTCAGAGTTGTAATTTTTCGATTTGGAGCAAAGGAACGTACAGTAGCTGTGCCCGCTATTATAACCCTTTCACACACAGCTAAACTTGGCTGTAGACGTGGTGTAGGCTGATCATTTTTTAACCTTTGGAAATGACCAGGCTAGCTGTTTCCCCCTCTTCCTTTGAGCTAAACAAACCATCTCTTGTAACTTAAGATTTAACAGACAATAATGAGAGTGGTATCGATCTTCTCGTCTAATTCTCAGCAACAAGGCAAATGAATGTACTTCCCAAAAGGAACTATTGCTTTAATGACGCCCACTGATGAGGTAATGCCCCTTTGAAATACTACTACCCTGCAATGAATGCAATTAACCTTTTGAAGTTCATCATATACTTTCATACACATGGTGTTGATTTAACTTGCCTTGACTTGAGGGTGTAGTTAGAATAGATTGTAAGGTGTCCGTGTTATTTCGTCCACACCCTGTGTCTGAATACACAGATTTATTCAGGGTCTGTCCCCTGTGGGGCACAGTGGATAGTATTTTTGGCTTGAGCCATCCGTCCTGGCTGGTCTAGCCGCCCACGAGTCATTGTCCCCCCACACAAATCTGACCATCTTAGGGATGGAAAACATTCCCTGTTGAGTTTTCTCGCCAGGGGTTTGCCGCCACCATCTGTAAGAGACACTCAGCGCAGATGTAGAAACCCATAAACACACTCCATGCAAATAGACACACAGAGAAATATACTACTGTGCACGCCACACCAGTGTTTAAGTGATACCTTACCTTACCAAAGGGGTTGAGGAGGAGGAGTTGAGGAGGATGACAGAGAAAGCTATTTGGCCGGATAACGGTACAAGGTGACCAGTAAGATCACCACCAAATTAAATGTATTATAATAACAAATTGTTACAGTTCATCCTTCGGGGAAAATGAATGGCTGCACCAAACTCTATGCCAAAAGATGTTGAGATATCTCACTGGAATCTGTGAAAACTTTGACCTGCTGATGACTCTATATGAAAAGTGACAGCCAACTGAAAGTCTGGAGGATTCGTCCTCTGGGAACCATGAATGTCTATACAAACTTTCATGGCGACTTATAGTTGTTGAGATTTAAGTCTGAACGAAATGATAGATCAAATAACTTGCACATTTGAAGTAGGAGAAATACAGAAATTGTCACACTTTCTTTTGGCTTTTCAGTATTATATGTAATATGGTTTATGCATGAAGAAATATATTTCATTTGTTTGCCAAAAAGGGATTCACAGACGAAGAAATGTACAATATGTTATCCTGCATAGTGTTGTTTAGGGTCAGTTAGACCCCAGAGGAATCAAACTCCCTCTGATGAACAACAAAATTCCAATAACAGAAATCCAAATAGACTTCTTTGGGATTTGGGAGGAGTGTGTGCTGTTTAAAAAGTACAGTTAACACCAATCAAATATATATGAAAACCACCATGTTTTACAGCCGGTGTCTCGAAGACCTCAAAGAAATATAATGCATACATCTCTGTAGCAACATGTCATCAGTTCAAAATCATGTTTATAAGCAATTTTCATAAATTTGTGAAAAGTCATGATGTAGGTGATAAAACAATATTTGATATGTTTTTTTGAGCTGCTGAAGAGGCCCAGGGTCTCCAGGATCACGTCCAGCATGACAAAGATTCACTGAATCATCCCTCCTGGTGTTTGCTAGAATCCAAGTTTTGATCTCAGCCTCAGCTTGAAATCCAGGGGAGACGTGTGAGCTGCTGGCCAAAGCATGAGGGAACGGCAGAGGAATGGAGAACCAGAAGAGACCAACACTGGAGGGAAAGTCGCCTTTTGAAGTTGGCCAATAGAAAAGTTTTGATTCAAGTCTCCCACATCTGTCTGCTGCCTCGTGCAAGAATCCTGGAATCCCCCACCCCCTCATCATCACCGTGTCACACACACACACACACGCACACACACACACACACACACACACACAGACCCACACACGCACACACACAAATGCAGACTTGCTTCCAATCCACCGACACAGAGCATGAAAACAAACATTTTCAAGGAAGTTCTTAAGCCAAGTGGCAGATAAGCATGGCTTCTAACTGAACATGAACATGCACACATACACGCAACACACACGCACATGCTCACTAAGTCATACACTTGGAGCAGAAGCTAATGGTATGAACTGACACTGACCTAGTTTCCAAAGAGGCAATGATAAAGGGAGAGCGGAAAGTTGAAGATTTGGAGGAGGTAAAGAAACTCCGGGGCATGTTGTGCTTGAGGACACAGTGTGTTGTGCACGTGAGTGTGTGTGTGCAAGTGTGTGTGTGTGTGTGTTATGTGTGTTTCTGCTCAGAAAGGCCTGCCAATAGCCAACAGTCCACACACCCATCAGAGCTCCAGAGACGAGCCGTCATGCTAAGCCGGGGTAGAGGGCTAAGGCCTGAGAGCAGAGGGAGGTAAAAGCTCAAGCAGAGCACTGCTGAGGAGTGAGGCGATCACTGTGGGGGTTACACACACACTCATCTATTCTGCCCCGACTCCGGCCAACAGCAACTCACTGTATACTCATTTAACAGAGACTCTTGGCTCACTCCTCTCCACAGCATGCCCTCACTGGTTCCTGACTCGTGGAAACAGGAAACTGAACCAGGCACAAAAAGTAGTTGGTTTCTTTGTTTGTGTGTTTGTTTGCAAACCTCACTTGACTCACGTGTCTCCTCCACTCCGCTGTCTCTAGAGGAACATGCCTGTAGATTTTGGCGTGTCAGTAACTGCTGCAACACGGCTCAGTCAGTGACCAAGTCTTGTTTTGTTTCCTCTCAGATTTGAACTCTGTGTGACTCTGATAACATTGAAAAGAGGAACAATTTCATGCTCTTGTACTCTGGGCACTTTTTATGACTTTAATTGTTCCATTAAGGCACTTCAGGGTCTGGGAATGCTTTGTCATATGCACAATGTGTGTGTGTCCGTGTGTGTGTGTGTCCGTGTGTGTGTGTGTGTATGTGAGTGTTTGTGTTTAAAGTAATGCCCTCAGGCTCATCAGCACTTAAGTTTACTCTATAAAGGAATTCAAAAAGTTCAGGCTTTTTAATTCCCTGGATCTGAACCAAAGCCACAGAACCTGGAGATTAGACTGAATGTTTATCATTTCCTGTTTCAGAGGCTGTCATGTCACTGGCTGGGGTCAAGGACAAACACGTGGTTGTATAGATTAAATATCTCCTGTGGTTTTAGCTGCAGAGATTGAATTTTATAGATTTTGGTAATTAACCTACTGACACAATAATGTTTGCCCTGAAAGCTTAAAACCTCTTAATCTCTTATTGTGAAGGTGGACGGGAGAGCCCATGTGTAATAATGACTGCATTTAGTCAGTGATGTGTTTTAATTCGATTATCATAAAATGGGGATGCTACATTAGTCATTTTAATCACTGGTTTACACGATAACAAAAGTCATACAGTTGTTATGGATATTGTAAGTATGGCTTCAGCTAATGATTCGTTTTTCGTTATCGATTAATCAGCGGATTGTTTTCTCAATTAATTATTCAGAAAATGTCACAATATTCAATATTCAACACAAGTTGGCATTTTCAAATTTCATGATTTGTCTGACCAACAGTCCAAATCCCAAGATGTTCAGTAAAAGAATAATAAGTAAATATTCATAGTTGAGAAGCTGCACCCAGTGAATTTTTGGCATATTTGCTTAAAAAAAAATTACTTCAGTGGTTAAATGTTCAAGCACTGTGTGATCTCTTTGAGCTCATCCGAAGTAAAGGTGCCAAAAATCACATTAAACCAGAAGAAACCACTTGCCTTTTATCCTGCATGAGAATATTGGATTATCTGTGGAGAAAAATTAGCAAAATGTTAATAGATCTTTTTCCAAATGGTCAGCATTGGTTTTATACAACATAAACTGACTGCCGTCGAACCAGAGCCAAGGAAACTCACTCAAAAACTGACACAGCTTAAGTTCCTCCCAAATCTGCTTATACAGTAACACCACACAGGCTGCCAGCTGCTGCTCTGACATTAATGATGGTTCAGAGGTCGAACAGTGACCTCACACAGGTTTGACAACATGTGATCATCAGCAGGCCTCACAAGCGTGAAAGAATGGCATCACACACTAGGTCATTGTTGTTCTTGGTGAGTTGTTTTGGGCGAGGTCCGTGTGACTCAGAGAAAATCCAGAGGGACGTAATAGAAGCAGGAAAATAACTTCACTGGGCTGAAAAATCACTTCATTTCACAGTTATGATCGCTTTCATGTCAATAGATGATAGTTATATCTGATTTTTAGTTTGGGGAGAGACACTTTCAGTCTCTATTTGTTTACTGACTGAATCAGATAAGATGCAGATGTCATATTTAACTAGTGCAGGGAATTGCATAGGAAAGAGCAGAGATAACATTTCAAGCATGTTAATTTCCTGTTCTTTGTAACACATCAGGGAAGCCTGCTTTCTGACACCCCAAAAGATACTTCTGTGATTGCAACTGACAGAATTATCTGAACAAGAAGGCGTCTGAACAAAAAGAAGTGTTGTTTTTCTTTAGATACCCTCTCAGGGTTTATCTTGTTTTGTGTCAGCCATTATAGCAGAGCTGCTTCTTCCCCCCATCAGCTGCCAGTGGTTCCCCTCGATCTCAGCCTAACAAGCTGTGCTGAGGGTGATTAATGTGGGCGAGACCCTCCAAGCCTCTCTCAGAGGATGATGAGGGCCACAGCCTGAAAACAGTCAACCGCATACTTTCGGCACACAGTCATCTTTTACTTCAGCAAAATCTGCAAGTGACAGGCTGCGGAAAAAAACTGAGGGAGAAGTGTCGCAGCAGTTGTTATAGGCTGTTTACTACCAGTCATTTTCACTGCTCTTTCAAACACACATCTGTTTCAAAGAACACTGAAATAACCAGTGAGATGCAGGATATCATTGTAGTTAAAATCAGTGGTTTGAGCAGATATGTATTTGCCATATTTCATGAATATGTTCTATATAAGATAACTGAGAAATGCAATGACTACATAAACAAACAGAGAATTTTAAGAGTTGAGCCATAGATTATCTGACCAATCAAGAAAGCATATTTTGATATATGATGAAGGGGAAAGAGGTCTTGTAAAGACTGATAGCACCATCTTGTGGCTTAAGGAATCCAGGCTGTTTCAAAAAAAAAAGGTTCAATATGTGATTTTCAGAGTGATTATTTTTCCATGTGCAAGATCTCAGGGCTAAAACTACTACTCCTCATAATTTCCCACTGACCAAGGTACATCTTCAAATGATTGTTTGGTCGGAACAACTGTTCAAAATCCAAACATATTTAGTTTCCTATCGTGTGTGACAAAGAAAAGCATCAAACCCTCACATCTGCCAGCTAGAAACAGCAAATATTTATCTAATTCTCTACTATTCAATTAAATGACTAATTGTTGCAGTTATAGAAATCTTTATGAAAGAAAATGTATTAATGATGACCATGTGAAACAACTTCATCTTTAAAATCACAATTCAAAAAACATCTGAAATATATATAACTTTTCTAGCAACCTGGTAGGGAAAAGAATGAAGTACATGCTATGTATTGAGAGTATTGATGGTGATTTCTATAGCCAATATCTGAATTTATTACATTTTACAGAATTGTCAAAATTGAATTCTAACCCAAAGGAATGATAGTTTTTATTTTACTGTACATGTATGTTGTGGTTATTTATAATCAAACATTATTTTCATTTTATCGAAGGTGCAGTGATTTGCTAAGAAAATGCCAAAATGTTTTAGAATTGTGTAATTCAATTTTGATGGTGTGAGATTCACATCTTCAGTCTCCTGATTCTGTCTTTTGATTACTGGCAGATCCTCCTTGCATTTCAACAATGCAAGGCTTACCATAATTATTCTTTCAATTTCTTCCATCTTTTTTTAGTTTGTCTGAGATGAACAAAAAATCTGTAATGAATGGTAATGAGCAGGATTAGGGCCAAAAGAGAAACAGATCATGTGACACAGATATGTGATTATCACAAGGGAACAAAAGGCCTTACACCGTGAAGCAATCAGATACTGCAGCTTTAAATTTCATCACAATACTACATCTGGTGATTTCTCAGGTCGACACCATCTCTTTTACTGTTTTAGTCAGTAAAACACTTGATGCAGTGATTTGATCAAACAACCTGAAAAGTTATGGGCCTCTACACACTAGGTTCAAGAAACCTGTTCTGAAGTTGTTGTCAGATCTGCATGAAGTTTCTACTGTTGCTATTGTCATACTGACCTTCAACATGCAGTTCAAAGAATAATACTGCTACTTTCACTGCATGGCAAGTTGCTTGTGACAACACATGGAAGTGGAGTCACAGTAAGGTGTCCAGTCTCCTGCTTGCAATTAAAAATGTGAGGATTTGTGCATGTTTCCAGAAAGCTTACCTGCAGGCTCTTGACTCCATGTGACCCGGGTCACACCATAGGCAGAGCGAGGGGGGTGGCTTATAGGGCCAAAAGTTTATTATAACATTATTTATATTCATAACTTCAACTTGGTGTCATTTCTTCTCTGTCTCTCTTACTGGATTCAATCAATGAAGCTCTATTATTACTGTAAAGGGGAAATATCTTCTTTGAGCTTTTTTATTTCCTCAAATAATCGGCGCCAAGTAACGTGCACTATGTTAACGGTTATAAGATATGAAGTGACAGAACCTGGTTAAGGTGTTTGATAGTATGGCTTTCGGTGTTGAAACTGCTCACTGTTAATATGCAGGCTACGCTAACGTTTACTACTAAAGCAGAACCTGTTGACAGTAAACAGTCATGTTGCAGGCTGAGGGAATGAAAGCACGGTTCTGACATTTCATGAAGCTGCATTGTAAACAGACCACATTTCATTCCCATCCAACCTGTAAAGAGATAACTGGTGTCATTTCTTTACCATTGACTTTATTGTAATCTCTGTCAGTTTGCTGTTTACAGCATAATTGATATTTCCTACATGTAGCCTATACTCAGTTGACAGTTATCTTCATTTGTCCTGTACAGTCACTGGAACAGCCGACTCATCTCGTACAGCTGGTAATAGTAAGGAATACGTCATAATGCACAATATATACTTAATAAATGAAAGAAATGTTATAAGGTCCATGTATTTATCATTTGACACAGGGTTGTATAACAACATGAGACTCCACCATTAAAAATATTTTTATGACATATTATTTATTCACTGATTTACAGTATATTTTGTTTTGTTGAGATGGAATAAAGGGAACTGGAACTAGCATTTCTCCATGTACAATGTCATAAATATCCAGTCATAGATGATTTAAAATAAAGATAAATATTAAGATAGATATTAACATTGTTAATGTTGAAATGTTAGACTCAGTGTTATAATTTAGAAAAGATGTTTATTCAGAAAGAATAAATTAAACTCATCATGCAAACATACACTATACAAAAAGAGGTCACTGTAAATGTGCATTTAATGACAAATCAAAACGAGTTTGTCATGCATGAATACAAGTGTACATAGTATACATTACACCTCATCCTAGAGAAACTCCCCAGTGGGAAGCACCTGTTAGGAAAGAATACTAACAGATGTCAGTTAGACATACAATGCATTTAGAAAGTATTCAGGCACTTTTTTTTTTTTACATTTTCTTATTTATTATCCTTATGTTGAAATTGTTTAATTTATCCATCAATGTAGAATGCCATGAAAAGTATGGGTGCTAGTGTATTAATTAACTGTTATTTTATTCCAAAAGTCTTAAAGAAAGAGAATAAACAGAAGCAACCTGAGCTTGAGCGCGGGAAATCTGTGCAAGCAACTATATACCTGAGTGCAAGCACACAGTTTGAGCAGGAACAGAGCAAAGCAAGCAGAGGCTATTTGAGTACGAGGGCAGGATTTTGAGAGACAATGTTAAAAAATCTGAACGTGAAATCAATAAATCATGCCCTCAAATTGATATACCACGCTCTTGAATAAAGATAGGAAAAAAAACCTCCATTAAAAAGGTACTGTTAACAGGAATCCTGGAAAAAATTTTAAAAGTTGGACTCTGTGATTGGATTGTCATTGTCGAATCAGATTCACATGTAAAAACATGGTCAAAATTTGTACTTGTTACTTCAGTGTCACAGTGTGGGAAATACGAGCACTGTTTTCTGCTCTTTATTTATACAAATATTAACAAAAGCACTTCATCTTTCACAGTGTCTTTGTGAAACCTCAGCACTGATATCATTTTTTCAGATTTTAATCACACCATTTTTTAACACAAACATATATATCCTTGCCACAAGCACAATTGTTTCTAATGCAAATTTATTTTACAGGTTTACAAAAGGTTGATTTACAATTACCAACTTCAGAATTACCTGTGAACATCACTTTACAAGCTCAAACTCAGTAGGACCCTAATTTGAGCCTATATGGGAATGGGGTATAGTCATGTGCATGACTTACCAATTTCTTGCTTGTTGTGCTGGTGTGGTTCTGGCCTGAGGTGGATTCTGGTATTCCTAGGAAAACATGTAATTATATTAAATAAAATATATTCCATTGCAGGGCAAACAAGGACATTTTAAGCAGCTCTTCACAATACAATATTGAAAAACATTTATATTTACTTAAAACTTGTTCAAGCACAAACATCAAAAGGTGAGGCTTTTTATTTCTTAAAAATGTATAAAGCGTTTTTCCAAAATCATTTTAAATTTCCATGCTCTTTGCCCACATTACAAGACATTAAAGTCACAAAACATAAAGTTATGCATGTGTGAGTATTTGTGTGTGTGTGATTATGTATCCGGAAGGCACCACACTTCAACCAAAAGTTGCTACCACCAGGTGGTACACCAACCACCAGTAAACATAAAAGGAGTAAAGATACAGGTGAAAGCAAAATGCATCATGTCAGTCAAGAATGTAGCTCAGGCTAAAACTGACTCTTTGCTGCAGACTGCTTACTAGGGATCGAAAATAAAGGAATGACTGCAGTAGACGCAACACCCGGATGAACCCGCTCATTTTCACCCCTTTCCTGCTGAAACATCTTTCAGAAAAAAGACTGTAAACACACCTGTCCAGCCCAGACCTGCTGTAAAACACCGCGGCTACATTGCACTCAGGGATGAAAGAGTAAATGCAGCCTCGAAATTAGTTTCTAAAAACACATATTAACCGATCGGAGGCTCCGACACTGTTATAGGAGCACCAACCCGGAGATGAGATGTGACAGATCGGTTTTTACCAGTTTGCATGGCGGCTAGGATCACAGCTAGGACCTACCTGTAACCAATCAGATGAGACATCACACACTGTTTCCACTGATCAGGTGCTGCTGTGATGCGCAGAAAGCTAGCCGGCTAGCCAATATTATGAACAACCTTAAGACAGGAAATACAACTGCTCACGTCTCATTCCCATGGCAAACTGTTAACTAACATGTTGTTTACAGACAATTTTAACAGAAAAAAATGGAAATTTGATTTAAATAAAGCTATTATAAGATGATGCAGGCTGCTGTTAACACTGCTTACCTTCTACCGTGAGAGAAGAAAACATTAAACCAAGATGGCGTCCCTTGTGGAACGCACATCGAAACTACGGTGTCCCACAGCGGTCAAACACCAAAACCGGGATTCACCTGGAAATAAACATCGCAACTGCGACACACAGTGGCTTATTTAGGCTACTGCCCTACACATGCATAAGTATGTATCCATGTATATACAGTACATGCCATGCATGATAGTATGCATGTGTGTGCAAGTGCTTAATACCAGTATATTTGTATGTGCAAATGAAGTATTCAGTTTGGGCCTAGCAGCTTCTCATAGAATTTTGTGAGAAGAATTGAGTGACACACGTTGATATTGTGGATAATAGCAAACTGAGAAGTAGATTTGTTGAGCACAGAATAGATTTTAGTTTTCTCAGGTTTTATTATTATTATTATTTTAAATTCAGGTCAGTAAATGTCGCACTGTTCACATTATGCATCAAAATAAATTCAAAGCCTCAGACGCTGTCGGACTTACTTCCGGTACCGGGCAGTTGATTTCTGCAGACAGCATATATTGCTTGGTGGACGTTTCAGAGTGTTTTGACCGTGGACTATTCTCAGAGCCAGGCATGAGCCCACTGCGACATTCCTGCTTTTTGTCTCCAGTATTTAAAGCAAAGGTGGCACCTTTCGGCCCAATGCCCGTATGTGCGCAGTCAATTAAAACAGACAGATGTGCGAACCTCTGGTTTTTCCTTGCACGCCTCGTTTCCTGTTCGTCCGATTTCCGAAAATGGATCGACCGGGTCTCGGCCGAGAGATCCGGCTGAAGTGCGGCCCGCCATGTTTTCGGAGTCCAACAACCCACAACCAGGCTTGAAGCACACCACACGTGTTCTGGCGATGGGCCTGAACAGCGTTTGTTAATTTCCTGCTATTTTCCCCATGCCAGCCCTTTCTTTGGACGAAGGATGGAATCAGATTACATAACATACTGTTTTATTAAAAGACACATTTACACAACACAAATCCTCACATTCTCATGGACACAGAGTAAACCAGCATGAAGTCTTCAAGCAGCAGCAAAAATCCATAAACTGCGGGGGTAGGCGAAGGTAAACCGCAAGTATAACTCCAACAGCAGCTGTGCAGGAAGTTCAAGTTATTAATAAATAATAATCACAACGTTCATAAACATACAGTTAATTAATTTGAAAGCAATTTTGACTAAATGAAAGGCTTTAATGTCACATATGTTACTCCTGTGCCCAAGGACAGTTAAGTCTCAATTATCTGTCCTAAAGATAGAAATCAGAGAGAATCCATAGATTAACACAAGGGGCGCTGACTTTGTGAAGAATCAACAGATGTGTATTCCAGTAAAATATTGATTAAATGGCAGAAATGACAAATGAAAATATGGAATGCAAGAATTGCATTACTGAGTCTTGGCTACTGAAGTTATATAGCTGAAATTACTTTGAGTCAATAAATTCCCTCACTAACCCCATAATCTACAGTAGCTGTGTAGATTAACCCCTAACAGGTCTCATCCAGATTCTGAATTGGATATAAAGCTTAAAATTTGAAACACTAATTTTAGTGTAAGAAATAACACAAATATTTTATGGCCTTGCAGCATCAGAGCCCCATTCATTGTTATAGAGCAAACTGGGATGACATTGCACATTTTAAGGTTCTCCCTTTGGCTTCTTACTTTAGAGGAGAGTGCTGCACTTTCACAAATATTCACCAGTTTTTTTTCTGGGGCACAGGAATAACAAATGTGAATTCTTAAAAAGGGTTGGATTCTCCTTTAAATGCACAACACATGATTATAATATGGTTTTCCATTATCAAAGCATCTGGAAAAATAACAGGCTAAAATTATACAAATTAAAGGTACTATAGAAGCCTATTGGGGAATATTAAGATAATCATGTAAACTTGAAAATGAAAATGTAATTCCATGACAGCAATGTATTTTTTCACAGGTATTCTGGGATTACACTGGACTTTACTCAAATTCATCAAGTGTGATGAATTTGAGCAGAGCAGCAGAAGCAGTCAGCATGACATTTCCAGTGATGGATGAGTGAAGCTGATAGAGTGAAAGAAGAAGAAAAGAGGAGGGACTGTGAACAGAGTGATCTGGAGTAGATCAATAAAATACTGTCTGATAATATTACAGTACATGTCCATATTGTTTATCCTATGATGCTATTCTTTAAAGAAATTTCATTAGAGTAAATGTTCTTCTGTTGGCCTGATATTCAGTTCAGAGTCGTGAAGACATTTACTTGGCCCTGTAGTGGGTCCATGACAGTTCAGTTAGACCAGCACATATTATTATGGTCTGGATTTAAATGTAGATTTCTCATCTAAACATTAAATCTGTGAACTCTACTCCTGCATAGTGTAACAAAAATAGATCTCAAGATTAGTGATGCTATTTATGCCCAATTCATTCCCCTCTATGTCATTTAAATTCAAAATAGTAACATCAGATAATTTTTGCCTCTTTTTATGTGGCAGTAGTAAAAATTAGTCATCTTCAAAATCTGTTGTGTTGTGGTTTCAGAATGATGGAGACAGAGAACAATTAGATTCAAAATATGATGCAGGTTTAGGATGATTTTTTTCCTGGGCAACTATCATGTTTTTCCCAAATGATGTACAAATGGCTTGATACAGTAAACAGTGCATGTAGCTGTAAATGTGATGAATCTTCTTTGTCCAGTACCTTGCATTGAGCATTTTGATTGGCTGTTAAACACAACAGGAAACAGTAACAAATTGCATCTTTATACCTCAACTACACACATAAACAAACCCTTGACACAATAAAAAGTTTATATAAGTACAATTTTTATAATCTTCAGATATATTTTCATTCTATCAACTAATTTTGATATGCAGGTTCTGACTAATGTTCGTGTGTAAGTTGCTTGCTGAACTAATCATGAAATTGCAAACTGCTCTTACAACCTCCCCAGAGCAGTTATGTCCTTTTACCTTTGTACTTTTTGTTCTGTTAAGATAGAGTAGCCATACCGCAACTAACTGCAAGTGAAAAACATCTTCAGACTAATGCCTTCATTGACCATGTGTTAACACGAAAAATATTTTGCTAGCAGTATGAAATAGTTCATCAGTGTTATTACCTTTATTTCATCAGTAGAGATGAAATCCAGATATCCAGTACCTACATATGACAATGACGTTGAAAGGTTTTGAAGTGTTTACAGAGAAACAATACAAGGAAGAATTTTTTTTCCTACATGACAGTCACTTGAGGTCTTTTGTCTCATGAGTTGTTGGATTTGTGTCTCTATTTGTGTCTTGTATTGTGAAGCTGATTGCTGACCAGCTAGTGACAGTGAAGAGTATTGCAATTATTTAATAAAAAATTATTAAAAAACTGTCTTCAAGCAAGTTGTGTTGTCCACAGGTGCTTGTGTGGTTGTAGATGTTAACACAAAAAAAATGACAAAGTCCAGTAATCCATTCTGTAAAAGAGCCAAATATGTATTTGAACACTTAATGGGGAAGAAAAACATTGCTATTTGCATATTCCCCAGTTTATCTCAGACTAAACTGCTGTGGATTCAGGTTACAAAGAGGACTTGAATCCCATATTCAGAATGTAACAAATAATTGGGATGAAAAGTTATTTTCAAAAGTCCAGCACGGGAAATGGGAACACAATACAATAACAAGTCTAAACAAATGAACGCAAGACAAATTTAGCATATAAAAAATGATTCTGAAAGCCTGCCAACATTCTGGTAATTTCCTCCCGACACCAGTGATTGTGCTTAGACCTTGAGTGAACACCAGCAAATACAGCCTGAGAGAGAGAGAGAGAGAGAGAGAGAGAGAGAGAGAGAGAGAGAGAGAGAGAGAGAGAGAGAGAGAGAGAGACAGGATGCTCTGCAGGCCAGCAGCTATTCTCAACACAGGGTGAGGCACAGTGTACACACGAGTTTACTTAAGTGTTAGGAAAATCAAATTGTTCACTGCACATATACAACACACTGTGTGTAGATTAATGGCCAAATAATAAAAGATTTTCTAGGAAATTATGTCCATGTTAATTTTTTTTTTTTTTTTTGCTTAGGTTAACAACCACTGCTGAAGGCTGATGTATGCATGTGACACCCTATGTATGTTCATTGGTGTCTTCTTAGGATTGGTTGTTTCAGACGCAGCTCACTGCTTCCAGAGATGATTGGCATCTGGTTGTCCATGTGGAAACGCACCAGGTGACCAACACTCAGAAACACCTGATCACGGGTCCGGACCTGTTCATACAGAAAACAGACTTATGTACTGAGGCCATTCTCCTCTCCTTATGCATTCAAAATCCAACAGCACACCTTTACCTGTCCGTGAGGATCGACCAGCAGTAGGTGCCGCACGGTGGCTCCTTCCATCCCACTGAGTACATACTGACCAGAGGCAGAGCTGCTCTCTCTGACCAGGAAATCCCCACTACAGCTGAGGAGTGACTCTGCCTGCTTTCTTCCTAACCTGGGATGAAGGACACAAAGTTACTGAGAAAGGAAGAGGGAGATATACATTAGCAGACAGACACATTAAAGTTGGGAATTAATCGATAGTGAAGGCCCAGGGATGTTGATCACCCACCTGCCATGGAACCAGCCTTCCTCCTGGATCAGGTCCCGGATCAGTGACTCAGAGAGAGGAGTACACTGTTCAGCACTGACCCCAGATCTCACTGAGTCTGAAGGAGAAACAACAGAGGAAGAATAACAGGATTGTACTATGGTTTATTTTACTATTGTGCTGCACTGAATCTTTAAATGTAATGTTAAATAAACAGGTTGAATTACACTAAAAATTACTTTTAAATTAGCTTCAGATTTTAAAACTTAAATAACTTTAAACTGACAGTCGAGGTGTTTTAATGGCTAATAAATCTATAATAGAGCAAACAGTATGTTGACTGAAGTAAACAAGTTAACTGAACCCAGTTGAGTATGTTGTTGTTGTTTTTTATTCAAATGTAGTTGCTGCAGGATATAGGTGACGGCTTTATTCACAGGTCAGTAATTCAGTCCAGGCTCATTTATTCTGGTTTCTTTTCTGTTGTTCAAATTAATATTCCACTTTGGTTTAAACCATTTAATTGAAACCAGGTTTTAATTGAAATCATGTGGCACCGATGGGAATAAATTTGAATCTGGTTTAATAATTTCAAGTTTGCATGAACTGAAATTATACTCTAATCTCAAAACTATACTACTGCGCAGAATGCTTATGCATAAAGACATAAACAGTATATTGTGGCTTGGACTGGGAGTGCATTGAAGATTTCTTACCTGCAGGTGGAGCTGGAGTTTCCTTTGTGATGGAGCAGTTCTCATACAGTGAAACAGGCCGAGGCAAAGAAACCTGCAACAGCGCTAGATGAGTCATACACACAAAGACAGACATTTTTGCATGTGTGTGTGTGTGTGTGTGTGTGTGTGTGTGTGTGTGTGTGTGTGTGTGTGTGTGTGTGTGTGTGTGTGTGTGTGTGTGTGTGTGTGTGTGTGTGTGTGTGTGTGTGTGTGTGTGTGTGTGTGTGTGTGTGTGTGTGTGTGTGTGTGTGTGTGTGTATGGCCTAAGGGTTAGAGATATGTGCTCTTGACAGGAAAGTCATGGACTCAATTCCCAGACTGGCACAATGATTCTGGGAGGTGAGTGAGAAACGCTTGTGCCTTCCCTATTACCAATCACTGAGGTGCCCTTGAGCAAGGCACGTGAAGCTCAACTGCCTCTGCTCAGCAGGCGACAGATAAAATGATGTTGTACAGGGAAGCTCCAAGGTGCAATTGTGCGAACATTTGTGCTCATCGAACTTATCTTGGATAAAGAGAGAGTATGAAAAGTATGTGTCTGTCTATATCATATTTAATTATAATGATATGATTATGAATTTCTTTTAAAATGTAAAATTATCTTTTATTATGGTTGTCATGGAAGTTCACTACTGAAATATAATGCCACACATATGAAACCATTGTAACATTTACAACAGCACAGTGAAGACACAGTTGGCTGTACTAAAATATATGCACACATTCAAGGACTCAGGCTAAGGACCTAATGGCATTGGCTCATACGGACTAAGAATTAGGCCACAACACAAGGGCCATCTTGCTTGTTGTGTATGAAGCTTTCAACCATATCTAATGGCCTTCCTCAGTGGATGGAGTTGCTCAGTTGCGATCATTATATAATAGCAGCATCAGAAGTTTCAACCAGGACAGAACAACAGCAGCCACACAAATAAAACATGACTAAAAACCAGGGGGCAATGCATGAAGGCTCAGTTGAGCTAAGAACAAAGAAAGTTACTAAACAATTCTCAATGTTAAGAAAGTTCAAATGAACTAAAACAAAGACAGTTAGTTAAAGAATCAGTTACCATAGAGTTTACAATAGATCTGATTTCATGAAACCAAGTTCCCTCAGAAAAGAAAAACAGAAAACCTGAACTTCAGTCTTAGATTCTTCGAAAGGTCATTGCTTAAAAGACATTCATCAAGCCAATCACCAACATATTGAAAGCAGGTAACAACGTCTATTTTCTCCCTCTGAGTTGTCACAATAGAGCATATAATACAATATATTATCTATGCTAATGTTAATACATTATGTCTTTATTGTATTTGGTGTTAGTGCTACAATTAACTCTTACCCCCTTTATGTCAGCATCTTGTTTGTTCTCCTCCCTTGCGATGCGCAGGTCTTCTATTCCACCAGGAGGTGGCTTCTTTCCTGGGATCACATTGTAGTAGTCACAGCGCTCACTGACTTCACCTTCTTGCTCGGCCTTCTGGTCCATGATCGTCTCCTCTGGGCTCCAGTTGGGACAGATTCTCACTGCTGATCTGTGACCAGAAAAGTTACATGATGTTAACCTCACTTCAAACAAATAAATACAAAAAAATACAGACACATTCTCAAATTACAGGCATAGATTGCTTTGAATTTGCTCAGTATGTCCACATTGAATTTCACATATAGTGCAAAGCAAATAGCTGCAACCAATGATTATTTTCATTTCTGAATAATTTGCCAATTATTTTGTCGACCAATCAATTTTTTTGTCTATAAATGTCAGAAAATAATGAAAAATGTGACATGTGACATGTTCAAATTGCTTGTTTGGTTCAACTAAGGACAAACCTCTAAACTATTCTATTTACTACCTATTTATCAACATATAGAGTTAGAGACCATGTAAAACCCCCATTTGAGAAGCTACAACCGGTGAGCGTTTGTGCTTGAAAATGACTCAATAATAAATAATCAATTAATTTTCAGGTTTACACAAATATAATGAATCTTGGATCAAACTCCAAAGGTTCAACATTTACATTTGAGAGAACTATGATGTTCTAAAAGCCAGTGAAAAGAATTATTGGCCGATGTAGAGTGAGACATTATTAAACTGCACTTCTGATCAGATGGGTTAAATATGCAGTACATTAAAATAGGATGTGTGGCACAGTGCTGTGTCACAGCAATAAGATGGCTGTTGTATACAGCAGGACAACCTGGGATTGGTGGAAAGGAGCGATGGCGTGTGGCTGAGAAGTTGGCGGAAACGAGTCTCAAAGGCCTGACCGATGCTGTTGATGACCTCGCAGGCCCGACCCCGGGGACACTCCAGGATGTGACACGCTGACAGCAAGAGAGAAAGGGAGATGTTTTGTCCGTAATAATGACAAGTACAGATTGTATCAGAAAGTCCAGCTCACTATAATGATGAATTTAGAGAGTCCTTTACCTCTCTGATTGGTGAGGTCCTTGGCAACGTAAGCGATGTAATCCGCCATGTCCTGTGAACAAATTGAGAGAAATATAATATGCTAAATGCTAATATATACATAGTGTATACATTGTTTAGGAAAAGCACACGTAAAATTGAATCATAAAGTCAGAAAACCAACAGCAGCATCCTTTCAAGGTTTGTTAACATAGCTACCATTAACCACCATAAGTGTATTAAATTGAGCAAAGGTGGATTTTATTGCCTATAAATTCAACTTTCCATTTGTAAGAGCAGCAATGTTTCATTTTTTTCTTTCAAATGTTACTAATAGTCACCTTTCAGGTATCCTCTGTATTCCTCCACATGTCTGTGTATGTGGTCATTAATACAACTCCTGACAGTGCTGTTGTGTAGTTCAGTTTATAACCTGTACATCTGGTGGCCACTCAATTCATAATTTGAACATTTTTTCACATTTAATCATTGAAAACACAGCTGCCATTTTCAGTTAATGGTCATCAATGTGTATTCTCTGTCTAAATTAATTCACTCTCTATCAGCCGTTCTCTGATACTAATACAAGAGGCGAGTCGGCTGCATATGTTTCATCACAAAGCCTCTGTGGCAGATTGATTTAAATTCTCCCCGCTATCTTGCATGTGTCCAAGCCAACTGAGCGAGGCTTAGAGTACACTACAAGATTATTTTAGCTAATTAATAACAGCAAGCTATAAGCTTCTCCAGAGCAGTTCACCAGAGAGAAACTACCGTCCTGTTCTGTCTGATCTTAGACAGTGCAACCTCACAGTATCAAAATAGCAATGTATTTTTGTATTAACATTTTGTTTGAGTTGAAAAAGTGAGTTAATGGATTATGGCTTGACCTAGACAGCAGCTAATAACAGACATGGCTGTTCAGACAGTAACAGGGCGGCATTGATTTTTTTTCTTCTGCCTATTCATTATAGACATTCAGGCAACAGGAAGTTTTTCACTCAGGATGAATCACCCAAATTCTGTCATATGGAAATAATGCGGGCATGGTGGGACAGGGAAGGAAAATCAATAAGAGTTTATTAGTTCATTCAGACATGATGAGGTGTAAAGATAACCAGAGCGCATACCGGCTTTGATGGTTGTATGAAGTCACAAGACAAGCTTTCATGATTTGTTGCTTGTGCTTCATCCTAAGACCTAAGAGTGATCTACAGAGCCAACTTAGGAGTGGAATAGTTATTTGTGGAGTGTGAAGAATAAGTTACTCAGTAAATTTTAAGAGCAATGTGGTCATATGATTAATCACATGTATCTTACAATATGTTGTTTTATTTGTGTTCAATCCTTAAAATGCTTTTCCAGTTGAGGGCGTATGCTCACATCTGTTTCTACACTGCAGGCATCTAGAATCTACTCTTCAGACACCTTTGAGGCTCTCTTAACTATTTTTAAGTAGCCAGGAAATTTGATAAATGGCTCTTATTCAAATAGGAGTAAAAGTGAGCGATATTTATCTTTCACACTTTCATTTAAGTCAAAGATTTCACTTTTAGTGACTGACAAATATTGATCCTGACCTTGCAGCACCAACTAGAAGCGTAGAGGGATCAAGAGAGGAAATAATTCAATCCTCCACAAATGGCAGCAAACCAAGCAATAATCAAACAAAATCAAATTACTCACTGTGTATGTGTGTGTGTGTGTGTGTGTGTGTGTGTGTGTGTGTGTGTGTGTGTGTGTGTGTTTGTGCACATACTACCCCTGTTTGTGTCCTTATCTGACCATGAACTTGTTTATACATGTGAAACATTTGACATTTAAGAATATGAACATACTGGGTCTCCTCCTGAGGCAAATGAAATGGCCTGCATGGGGTGGTGGGCAATCTTCTGAGGAAGAGAAGAGAGGAAGAAAAAATAAAAATGAAAACAGAAGCAGGGACGGTTTTCACTCCAAACCTCAATATTTCAGATATATGACGATTATAATGTGGTTTAGCGTGCTGAAGCTGTCACCTGTAAGGAGGAGGCAGCGATCAGAGTCACACTGTCTGTGGAGACAGTGAGGATGATCCTGCTCCCAGAAAACTGCAGGTTGATTTGACCCAGAACAGCAGAGAGACCCTTATGTACAGGCTGATGAAGAGAAAAATCACAGTTATTCTTCTTGTGTTGATTGCATTGGTGTGTGTATGTGCATGTGCATGTGCATATGCATGTGCATGTGCATGTGCACGTGCGTGCATGTGTGTGTGTGTGTGTGTGTGTGTGTGTGTGGTGGACCTAAATCTGTTTACACAGTCATTCTTATGGAGACAAAAAAGCAAGTCCCAATACTGTAAAACATAAAATTTTAAGGTGATGACACGGTTCAGGGATTAGTGGTCGGTTGTTATGGTTAAGATCAGAGCACATCTGCAATCATATCCCTATTCATATCCAGTCATTATAATGTCTTGTGAAGACATGGACAGGGCTAAGGGTCAGGGACAGTGTGTGTGTGTGTGTGTGTGTGTGTGTACCATACCCTTTTACTTCTCACTGTTGTCTTGGCTGATGTCTTCTCACACAGTCTACTGATTGCCTCTCTGCACACACACACACACACACACACACACACACACACACACACACAGATTATAAACATGTTCACATACAGACCAAACAGAATGCTAACATGTGGCTTGCATGTGATCAACAGTATACCAGGGAAATAAAATATGCTGTAAGAGTAGCACAGTTTTACAGTGGTGCAAAGAAACTCAGGGACTGTACGTTGGTACATTTTTGAGCTATTTGTACTGCGTCTGTACTGTGTCACAAGACAAATCTGAAAGGGCTTGACATGAGTTCTACAACACAAATCTAGGCCTACTATATTCTACGCATTAAAAAAAAATGTTATCTACTATTTATCTGTTTTGATATTTGTTGTTATAGTGTATTCATTGCAATTATTTTATCAACCCAACATTTTTTTATTGTTTTTGTCAACCTTCATTATTTTCTTCAAATTTAATCTAATTCATTATAAGTCTTAAATGTTTTTTTAACCTCTGTGCTTGATGTTCTATGTGGTGCTGCTTTCCTAACCATGTATCAGTGAGCCCTTTCCTGGTCAGATAAAACATACATATACATATACAAATATACATTAAAGCAGAGCTAGATTGAAAAAAAAAAAAACAAACTGCAGTGACTGGCATACTTGTCTTCAGAGAGCTGATGCTCATTGGGTCAGAGAGGTCAAAGAAGACAAACACCCACACACAGAGAAGTAACATCCCACTAGGCAGCAAGGCTTTTTTCCAGGAAATGCTTTTCTTCTCCTTGAAAACAAATTGTATGTAATGGATTTAGGCTTCTTTCTCTCTCTCTCTCTCTCTCTCTCTCTCTCTCTCTCTGGGTCTCTCTCTGGGTCTCTCTCTCTCTCCTGCTCTCTCTCTCTCTCTCTCTCTCTCTCTCTTAATAAGTCTATGAGATATCATTAGGAGGAAATTCATCTAATTGGATTTTCTACCCCATCATTCAGCAGCGTTCCTGTGAACAGAGGTTGCTGTGTACATCAGTGTTTTGGCATCCTGCACTAGGATGTCAATATCAAATGATGAGGAGAAAGCCCCAGTTTATGAAACATGATACATTTAATTTGATTTCCCCCCTTTGAAACATTTTTGAAATAAGCCACACATGTCTTGATTGGCAAATATATGTTGAATGAATTCAGTAAGTCGGGGTAAAGAACTTTCGTCTTTTCTGTTTCCTCTTCTATGCAGAGGCGAAACATCAACTTATCCATGCATAGTTTATCCTGATATATCATATCAGTAGTTAGCTGTTCTTTCTCAGGTATCTGTGTGTGTGTGTGTGTGTGTGTGTGTGTGTGTGTGTGTGTGTGTGTGTGTATAGTGCAAGGACGTCCTACCGTGTGACTTGCATTCTCGTATCAAAGTCAAGGGTTCTCATGGACTGGGTCACCTCCACGCTGCCCATGTACTTTAAAACAGAACAAAACAGCAGTTATGCACCGATTGCAATATGAAATGACACCTCTAGGAGTGACTTTAGACAGAGTGCGGATGTACAGGGGGCAATGTGTCTGTCCCATTCCTCCTCAATCTAAATGTCCCCAACAGGACTGAAAGATAAATCTAACAGACTGAGATGATTAAATAGGAAAGGAAAGGAAAAAACTTATTATTTGCTGTCTCTCTTTTACTTTTTACTGATTTACCTCTGAATAGCTTTCTCCCTTCAAACCTCTGAAAATTATGTAGGAAAATGAGAGGAGGGGAAATTACTCTATAGTAGAGTTGAAGAGTTCATGACCTATGTACAGTACACATGCAACATGTAATGACAGATCATTGCATTTCGTTTTTAAGGGATCAAAAATCAATAAGCCTGGAGACCACTGAACTGCATTGTACTGTGCTGATAAATAGACTGAAACATTTTGTCAGCCATCAGCTGGAGTTTTAGTGAGATATGCTACACTGATTTTACAGCAAATTTTGTGGCCAAAGCTCTGCTAAATTTTTACACCATGGTATTGAAGGTGGATATTATGTCAGGCATAATTTTACAGTCAAGAATGGTCAAAACGTTCATATAATGCAACTCTGAGCATTCCCCAAGTTCTGTTAATTTATTCCCTGGTCCTACAGGGACTTGAGAAAACAAATCTCAATACAAAGAGGACAAAGATACAAGGTTGGAAAATTAATGATGATTATTTACATTCTCTCCAGTTTTAGATAGCTGCTTTGTTGGATTATTTATTGCGCTTCATTTTGTGCACAAACTGTAATGCAAACTATTTACTTTGGTCTGAAACTGCCACTATGCAGATGACAGCCAACTGTGTATCTGTAGAACCTGATGACATCAACAATCTAAACTGAATAACAGACTATTAAAAACTACACGAGGAGAATTAAAAAATAAAAGTGTACATTCAAAAATAGACATCAAATTAATTAAGGGCTTAAAATAGTGATACCAGGGTCAGTCTGCAGCAAAAACTTTAGAGATCATTTTAGATATGGCTTTTTTCCACAAGGCATATCTTTGTAATCAGTAAAAAAGACTGCAGCTTGTACAGAGTGCAGCTTGTTGAGTTTTTCCAAAATAAGTAAACAAGAGTAGGAGTCTGAAGCTATGCTAGTGGCTCTGTGAGGCTGTACCAATGCTAACGCCAGCATGTTAACATGCTAGCAATGTCAATGCTAACATACTGATGTTTGAATGTGATGTGAATTTATTTAGAAAGGTTTATTGCCAGTTTTGAAAGATCTTAATATTTTTAGCACCTTTATACAAAGGTGACTGTCTCTGGCTGGCTTAGGTGCTGGAGCATTGGTTGTATGAACAGTTGGGCTTATGGACCAAAACTGTGGAATAGCCTGTGCATAGTTATCCAATATGCAACTTCTGCACTTAAGGAATAGTTTTGGACATCCTAACATGTAATTGATTATAAAGATCTGAGGAGGGTGGACGATCGGTTAATGCAACCAGACAACGTTGATGCCTTGTGCTCAGATAAGCTTTGGCCAGTCACATTTTAACTCGTCATGAGCCTCAGCAGAGCAGACTCTATAGGCTGGACACAGGATGAGTAAGTCCATTTCTGGAGACCAGACTTAAATCAATACACGTGTGTGTGTATATGTGTGGGTGGGGTGAGTGGGCAGGAGAGTATGTATGTGTGTGCTTGTTTGTAGAGGACAATCAGACAGTCCGTTCTCATTTCCATCAGTGGACAGCTCACAGGCCCTGCTCCTAATCACCCATGCGGACACACCTCCGGTTCTAGGACAGCATGGGCTCTGCTGATACCGGATACATTCACACACATATGCACTCATACACACACACACACACACACACACACACACACACAGACAGACAGACACACACACACACACACACACACACACACACACACACACACACACACACACACACACACAGACACAGACACACACACGCAAGCAGAGTAGATCTAGAGAGGAGCAGAGAGCCAGGATGAGTCACTACTGCCTACACAGGAAGCTCTATGTGAGAGGGAGGGGGTGAATGTACGAAAGTGAGTGTGATAGTGTGAATAGAGCACAGGGAGACAGGAGAGTGTTTTTGTGTGTGTGTGTGTGTGTGTGTGTGTGTGTGTGTGTGTGTGTGTGTGTGTGTGTGTGTGTGTGTGTATTGACACTGGTCGGAATTAAACTGCGTATCTCAACTCTGTGCTGGGACCCTGGATATGAGGTTAGCTGCACTTTCTTGCATAGTGTAAAGTGAAGAAGCTTTACACTGACGATGTTACACAATCAACATTAAATTGTAATGTTCATGCACATCAATAATTTTAACCAAATTGTCAAAGTAAAAAACACTAAGATTAGTCCGGCAAGGAAACTCCTTGCCTGTGTATTCATGCAGCGTTATTGGTTTATGTGTGTGATAGGTACCTTGATGTCATGGTGAACTGCTCTGTTTGCTGTCCCCAACTCTGTACAGTCATCTGCTGCAGAGGAAGTCTGCAAACAGCACAGAGCATCTCTGCTCAGTGAGCAGGGAGAACAGCCGGGGGTCCAGGGGAGGCTGGCCATCCGATGCAGAGTGATGGGTCTTTTTGTGCAGCGCAGAGCCGAGTGAGTGAGGTTCTGGCCAGTGGATAGGTGCACATTAAGGGAAGGTTGGCTACAAAATCTCTGATTAGGTCCTGATCCCCATTCTGTTCTGGACAATGGTCTGTCAGTGTGTCCATCAATGGTTCTCTCCCCAGCTGTGTTTCTCTGTCCCCTCAGGCCCCGCAGGGAAATTGGACTTTGCAATCGGATGTTGGCCACGCGGGGGATGAAGTCCCTCAGGGTGGACAGCCCATGGTGCGAGGGCGTCCCAGGATCCAGTTGGGCAAAATCAGAGTCTAAGTGAAGTTCACTCTTCAGGGGCAGCATTCTTTGGGGACAATCCTCTAGAGACGTCAGTGAATCGTTACGCAGACGACTGTATTTGGTACGCTTCAGCATGCCTGTAGAAGATGGTGTCACAATCAGATATGCAGCACAGTGATTTCCATTATACTGATTATGTCTATAATGACTCCAATGGAGAAGGGCTACCTGGTAAGAGTCCTGTCTGTGATTTGAACCTGGGTAAGGTTTGCTCTCTCATAATCAGGAAACTGGACGAAGGAGAACACCGGGACAAAGTAAAGAAGAGAAGAGGAATACCTGCCAGGAATGAGATCACACACAGTTAAACACAGAAACAAAAGGTGAGACATAAAATGCATTGAGTTGATCATTTTGGTTGAACTGCTAATCATCTGATCTTTGGAAGACTATCTGCCGTACTGTGTCCTCAGATTATTAGATGGGATTCCTACTGTACATTACACCAGATTCAACTCACCTGCGTGGGACTGGGGATGTCCTGTGTAGTCTAAAGTCCAGTCTGCTCCGCTCTAGTCATGCTGAGTACAGTCCCATCCAACTGACCCATACACTTTCTCAGTCAGGTTTCCAGCTCTGCTTCACCTCCACATCAACTTTCCTCCCCTCTGCCTTTTCTTTCTGAGGCACAGCAGAATTGTGCAGCTTTTATGAATGAACTTTCTCTCCCTTTTTTTTTTTATGAATGAGAGCCTCTCGCTCACTTCCTCTGTCTCTCTATGACGGTGCATGCAGATGAATGTGTGAATGGAGCGGAGGAGAGATTGACAGACGGCCCCTAAGGCTCTATCCCCCTCCCTCACCCATAAACTACCATCCAATCACAGGCGGGTAGGGTGACTCATGCTGTACACACACACACATACACACACACACACACACACACACACACACACACACACACACACACACACGCACACACACACTTATACACTGAAGCAGAGCCAATACAGTACATGAGTGCTCTAATCTCCTCTTCTAACATCACTTGCACCTTGGAGATGCTGTTAAAGTGTGTTATTAAGACATTATTACCCACAAAAAATGTTTTCACCTAATTTCAGAAAATGATGATTTAATATTTTAGTAAGTATAAGTAGTAATTGTAGAATTGCTCTGATTGACTTAATTTATACAACAAAAGATATTTCAGAGTCTAGCTAATTCATGTAATATTCAAATGACTGGCATGAACACTCAAGAGGAAGGGGATTTAACTGAAACATTTGCATTTCTGTTTGATTGTAATCAGAGCCATATGCTAGACGCCAGCCAGAGTGCTTTACATACTGTACCTATTCCTGATTAAAAGATTAATATCTCTCAACAACAGACAGCAGGCAGAGTGTGGCAGTGTTCCATATTTCATATACGTAAGTCAAGACTTTTCAGAGCTAAGAAGTATTTCTGACTTTAATTTTCCTCAAAACAAATAACTTAATTAGAGATAACTTGAAAAGTGTTTTCTTTATGGACATAAGATGGATGTGA
The DNA here is from genome assembly GCF_021018895.1 of Seriola aureovittata. NCBI lineage: Eukaryota > Metazoa > Chordata > Actinopteri > Carangiformes > Carangidae > Seriola > Seriola aureovittata. The sequence goes on from NC_079364.1 coordinate 8,913,115, forward strand.
CAATAAAAAGACCAGACAAGTCTCTAAGTGTGAGTGTATAAAATAATGTAAAGCAGAGCTTTGTCCCTTCCTAGTGGTCATTCAGTAAAACTGCAATCTAGGCCTGCAAATAACCTTTATTTTTATGACCAATTCATCTGAATGCTATTTTCTTTATTAATCAGTGCATTTTTTTGTCTATGAAATAATTGGCAAAAAAAATGCCTGTTACATGTTACATCTTAGAGCCCAGCTTGACTTGTTGAAATTGCTTGTTTTATCCTATCAATAACCCAAAACAGAAACATGTTCATTTTACGATGATATACAACAAAGAAAAAGCATAAAATCGTCATATTTCAGGACTTGGAAGCATTTATGATTGAAAAGTGACTGAAATGATCAAACAAGTATTTGACTAGTTCCCTATTTGTTTCAGTTTCTACTGCAGTCTAGTTTGTGCATATGCTGATGAAACATAGTCAGCTGTGAACAGAAGATGAGACAGTGACATGATTTACTTAAACAACATTTTAATGATGTTAATCATCAGTTCATATAGGTTAAGAGTGATAACAGGATTATGAGAAACAGCCTCTAACAATGTTGCTAGTGATGTACAGTCTGAAGGAGACAGTCTTAAATATCCATATAAAGACGAGGAACACGCTGAAAAAAGTACTTCATTGAACCGTATTTTTGTTTTTGTTTTTTTTTGTTCACATTAGTTACAAGACCTTTACCAGTACTGTATTTACATAGTGCAAAAAACACACTTGCTGTCAATTAACATACTTCAAACACTTTGATGGAAGTCATAGCAACAGAAAGCCTACACACAGCGTACCTTTTATCAAACTAGAAATACTTTCATAATCCCAAGTAAGACATTCAGTACACTGTCATCTCCCATCACAGGGCTTTACATTGCATACAGCCCGACATACTGCATTTACACACTGCATCATCATAGACAGGCTGAAATCTCACTATGATTCACTATCAAATACCATTATCAAATTGGATTCCAACTGTTAAAATGTTAAAACTATCAAATGGCTTTAAGAACATGATGATTGTATTTTTTTTTTAATACAATGCAAAATCAAAATCTCTTTTGTACACTTGTATTTACAGGGGAGTATCATTAGCATGTGCATGACTTTGTGATGACTTGCTTGACTTAAGAGTGGTGACTGTCCTGAGGAGGGAGCTTCTCAGCTGTGGTGAACTGACTGCAGACAGCGGCAGTTGTAGCTGGGTGCCGACAAAATTTTGTCTATAGAATCTAGAAGAGCTTTGTAAGGATTTATTTCAGTTGTAAGCAACCATGTCTGTTTTGTTTGTTTTTTTTTGTCAATTTGGCCCCTTTAAACTTCATGAACACCAGTAAACACCTGCTTGTCTGGTTGGTTTTATTTGATTTAAATGACATTTTGAAAAGGAAATAGATTTTTGTAAATTGGTAAAAATGACAATTTACAACACGTTTCTAGTTACCCAATTCTTTACTATTAAGTTCTGTGTCCAACGGTATATTTACCAAAACACAAATTTCTCTCTGGACAGAGGGACTCAGTGTTGATTTTAAATTTGATAAACAGACTTCAAAAAAAGTCTTAGGCAAGCTACAGCTTGAGAGTCCCCCCCCCCCCAAATCAGAGAACGAACACCACCAAAGAGAACAGGAGCACTTTTTTCTTTATGGAGCACAGACAACATCTGGGAACTGAAGACAATTCCAGTCAGAGGAAAACAACCCCAAATAGTTTCACACTTAGCAAATCAATATGACACACCATTACATACTGTAGTAGAACCACCTAGATGAGGTTATATACACAAAGCTTGTTTTGCTTCTTAGAAGTTAAGTCATTTGAATCATCTGAATACAGAATGGGACACATTACTAAAACACTCTCTGAAGACTGAAGGGTGGGAGTGGTTTTGGTAGAAAGACAGAACCCCTGACACTGTAACATTCTGTGAGGAAAGCTAAATACCAACCAAGCAGTAATTAAGAAATGCATGCCTCTCTTTCCCTCATTGAGCAGTGAGGTGAAAAAAACACACATTATTTACAAAAATAAAGCTAATGAACACAGCAAAATAAATGCAAACTACAGTATGTGCCTGTAAATACACACACACACACACACACACGCACACGCACACGCACACACACAAATACTTGCAGAGCTGTAAACCTTGCAGGACTCTGAATAAAGTAAGATGGGAGCTGGAAGGTTCCAACCTTCCTTTTCTGTGAGCTACGGACAGCAGTTCAACATTTCTTGCTCCCAGAGAAGTCCTCGACTGTAAAAGAGTTCAGTTTCAGAGGAGGAAAATCCAAAACTTCCCTCTTAATTCAAGTGTAGCAGGTTATGGGCCGAAGAAGTGAGGGCAGATGAGTTTTTTTTTTTTTTTTTTTAAAGAAACGTCAATTACTACCCTTCAAAATGTGTTAGTTGTTGGTTGGTCTGTTGCTGCGTGTTTGTAAGTTCATCAGTTTCTCTGTAATGCGTTAATGGGTTGTGTTTGAGTGTTGGTCAGTTGGTTGGATACCTGAGATTACGTCTAGTGTCAGGGGTTAGAGACAAAGGAGAGAAGCTGCTGGCTGCTGTGAGAGCGACAGAGGACAGAATGAATGAGTATATAAGAAAAGAGGGAGGAGGAGAATCGATGTCAGCCGTTGACCTTCTTAGCCTCCACTTTCTCTTTGCCCTCCACCCTCGTCTCCGTGATGTCTGCTGAATCAAGGTCCTCCTCGTCCTCACTCTGCCCTCTCTCCTCTTCATCGTCTTCCTCTTCCTCCTCCTCTTCCGTACTTTCCTGGCTCTTTCCCAGCTGCAGGTTTTCCAGGGTCTTTGACACCCAGGATTCGATGCGGCTGCTGAGGGTGGGCACCTCCACAGAAATAGGCTCAGGAGTGTAGTCCTCCTCCTCCTCGTCCTCCTCCTCTGCCTCTTCCAACATCCCGGGGACTAGGGTGGAAGTGGTGGAGGTGATGGAGGAGTTCAGCGGGCCCCTGCAGCTCCCATCCAACGATCCTGTCTCCGTGCTCTGCTGTGAGGCCAGCTCCAATCGGTCGTCAACCCGGACCTCGTCTCTGTCACCGGCACCCTGAGTCAGAGGCCCCGCCCTGGGCTGGGGAGCGGTGGAGCCAGGCTGGGTGGTGTTGGTGGTGGCTGCCAGCGCCTCACTGTCTCTCTGGGCGGCTATGGAAGGTGCAGGGCGACTCGGCTCAGTCTCTACAGTCTCTGGGGCATCTGAAGTCTCCACCATACTTCTCCAGTTGGTCTCTGAAGGAATTAATACATTTGTTAGGAAACATTTATATAAACATTTATTCAAGTTCTGTACCTGAACGCAATTTTATTTTTATTTAACTGACAGCTGTAGTTAACTAACCCATTCACCCTTTTCAGATTAAATTCGTATATAAAAACATAACATAATCTTATAAAGATTAAGATTAAACCAGAAGTCCCCAAACTTTTTGGCTTGTAACCTCTTACTTGATAGTTATTAGCAATTCCACCACAGAGAGAATCCAAATCAGATGGTGTCATTTAAATTATAGTTTGAAGTAAAATCATGTAATGAAAACATTTTGAGTAGCAGAACATGTTTTTTCTTCTTATCTACCCCATCAACCATGTTACAACCCCCAGATTTGAAATCAGTATTAACAATAGCGGACACTTTTAGTTAGGTAAATAATCTTAATCCTTCTTCCACCACTAATTAGAGAGACAGAAATGAGGGAGCTTACCGTACTCCTTCTCGTTAACCTCTGAGATAGGCTCAGAGAAGATGGAGCAAAAGGAGATAGCAGAAGCAGCTGAGTGGTTACGGGAATGCCCCATGTGGTGTGGGACTTTCTTGTCGTTTTTCAGAGCCTCCTCGGCTTGCTCCTGCTCCAGAGCTGACACCATGTCCTTGTAGGCCTTCCTAGCCTCTTCTGTCAGAGACACCAGACGGTTGAAGAGACCCTGAAAGGCACAGAGGGAATTAACCAAGTTAGCAAGACACAAAAATTTTTAAAAAATTATTTAAAAAACTATGAGCTGCTTAGATATGATCCTGTGATTCCAAAGTCCCTATATATCTTTACTGCTCTATAACAACTACTGACCTACAATCTGGATTTTATTGTTACATTCACTCATCAAGATAGATAGTTTTAGTGGATGGGAGTGCCTTACCTCAGCTCCAGAGTAGTTGAAAATGCCAACCACACTGACAGGCACAAGTTTGTTGACGCAGCGTCCTAGAGCTTTTCTGCCCAAGGCAAACACAAATGGGATCTCCTGCTCCCTCGCCATGGCGATTACATTGTATAAAGCTTCATCCAAACCACCTGCAACACAGTAAACAATTAGTGATTCAAATAAATAAAATTTAAGAAAACCAATTAACAAAAACAGGAGAAAATGGCAATGACTTGCACACAAGAATGGGAAAACCTGCTGTTTTTGTAATAGATATGTCACTGCGGGATTTTTACTTCTTTATTTACATATCCAGAAGTTACTGAGAAACATCATCATTTGAAGTTGTGTTTCTGGCCACCTGATGGATGACAGTCCATGTTCACTCTCTGTTGACTCTGTTTCTCTGCAACTCCTGAGAGAAGTATCACTTAGTTCATCAGCGAGTCGCCAACTGTGTCTATCTGCAGTTTGTTGCTGAGCAGGTGGTGTGCAGTGGGTTTTAAAGGTTTCTTTCTGAATACAACACTACGCGAGCAATGAGAATGAACCAAACAGTAGAGTTGCAGCTGGACAGTTAAACAATGAGCTCAACTCAGACATAAGCCATGGGGAGCTGCAGATTTGTGTGAAACTTTTCTCCAGCTTCCTTTCGCATTGTCACGTTGTTTTCACATTTTTATTAGGCACATTGTTAAACACTGAAAAAATAATGATTATAGCTTTAAACATGTTTACAGCTCAGCAGGTCAGACCTCTGACAATTTCATCAAACATGTACTGGAGACAGTTTTGCTGCATTATTCACCTTTGGCCTGGATCTTCTCACAGTTGGGAGAGATGATGACACACTTAATCTTATGTAATTTCATATGCTTGGTGACCTCCCTGAGACCCATGACCAGGCGGCGTTTAGATTTGGCCTTGGTAGGATCCTTCTGGTAGACCCGCTCTTGGAAGCGAACCAGTTCCTGTAACAGCATAGTCACACTCTCGTCGATCTCTTTACTCAGCACTTGGTTACAGTACCTGCAGAAGAAAAGATGACAAGTGAGGGCACAAAAAACAAGGAGGTTACAGATGTTCAAAACATATTTTGGGTGGCTACCAGGCTAATGATGAAGGTCATCATTATTGTTAACTAGCAGCTCTGAAACAGTAGTAAACGGGGTGAAGAAGAATTGATTTCCAGTAAAAGTGTAACGTTATCCGATGTCAGCAATCTGGAAATATGTTACACTGGAAAGTGCCATCAATAAAAAAGCAACATATCCAGTATGCAAGGCTTTAATTTTGTGGGGGTGCCACTAGTGTTAGGACATTTAATGTAGAAATTTTTATTTATTGCTAGATTTTCTTTATGATTGTCAACTTAGATAATAAAAGAAAGATTGTATGGCGCTCATGTATTTGATATACAAAGGGTTTAACCTGATTCATGCCATACAACAATGACAGCAATCATATCACATCCTTACAGGGTCAGCAGTATACAGCTGTGAATTTTTCTTTTAACATGATGGCATGCGATCGGCACTCTATGGTTATACAGCTGTTCATGACAGCTTTGCTTAACTACTTGCTGGTTATGCTTATGCTATTCCACTTTGTTGCTATCAGACCATGAGATAACATGCAAGCTTCGAGTAAATTTGTGTTTTGATGAAATATCTATCAGAGGGACGACGTAGGGTGGTCTGAGGAACAAGTGTCCTGCTGGTCAGAGCTGAGAGGCGGAGCTTGTCAACAGAGGGTTTTTGGAGGCTTTAAATGCAAAATCTGTTAGAGTAGCGTGGGCTGGGACAATAGGCCTACAGCAGAGGACACAGAGGGACAAAGCTGTGTTTGTAACCACTGGCATACATTTTTGCTGAGAGGGGACAATGTGCTAGGCATCCTTGCCATACTCTACAATTCTTTATTGTACAGTTTCGCCCTTAAAAACACCCATTAACGCTCAGAGTGCGCTTCTCACAGCCAAGGCTCTGTGAGTTTGGAGTGGGACAAATATTTGCGTCGCTAACCATTTTTTGTTACCACACTGTGCGTTTTTGAGACATTCCAATGCCAGGGATTCCTACAAAAGGTCTGTCCTGTTCCTACTTCTGTTTCTCACTCCATGTGTGTTAAAGTGTGTGTTCTTACTCTCTGAAACGTCGGCTGTGGATCTTGGTGATGGCGTTTGAAGCCATGGGACTCCCAATGCCAGAGCTGGCAGGAGAACCCTGGGACACTGGGGTGATGCTATATGGAGAGTTCTGACTGGCCGGGGAAAGGGATGCATCACTGGGCACACTCAGACCGTTCTCTGTGGTACGAACAACAGACCAGAAATAACAATTAGACACTGGTGGATAATAAAAAAATATGAGTATAACTGAAATGTTTTCACTTCATAATTATGATTTGCGCTCACCTTCTTGGGAGGCGGGCTCTCGTGTAAGATCATCAGTAAAATGTAGGTCATCCCCATGCTCCTCCTGGCCTGATGACTCTTGTTCCACACTTGCCTTCCCTTTCTTCCCTTCACGTTCCTTCAAGATAATCTATAGAAAAGAGTAAAATACAAAAATTGGATTATACTTCCATGGTTCAATGACCCCCATTCCTTTTACAAACTTTTAAAGGGGCTAAATAACATCATATAACCACCTCTTCTAACTCATCAACTTGAACTTAAAATCACCAACCTTCTTAAGGGCTGTTGGCCGTTTCACTTTGGGAATCTCTCTCTCCTTCCCTCTCTTGACACGGGGTGCAGTGGAATCCAGGGCATTATGAGGGGCTGCGTATAGTGGCTGATGACCCTTCAACGTGGACGGCACATTGGTCGAGCCTGAGCTGTGGAACGGGGTGGTTGTTCCAACTGGAGAAAAGAACAACAAAGTTAACAGTTACTGAGATTATATGCACATGCAAGTGCAAAGGGGTTCATAATGCTGGGAACTGAATTGGGACTGTCAGATGGTTTTGTGTCAATTTAATGCTCCTGGTCTGGCCACTCAGTGGGGGGTGGGTGGGGGTGGGGGGGCTAATGTCAGTCACAGTTACCAAGTCAGCTACACGAATGAGTTCTATTATGTTAAAAAGAAATTAAGAGTATTATTATATTTTGTATATATTTTTAAATCATTATTTCAGTATATTTTTCAGGATTTCATCAGTATTTGTCAAAAACGTATTAATGGAGCAAAATCCTGATAACAGCTTAAAACCAGAGGAACAAGAAAACTAAATTTGCAAAGAACACTGGAAACAAGTAGACCACCACTAACACTGAATGAAAGACATTTAATGTGACATTATATACTTGAGATAATACTATAGCCTCAAAAAAGAGAGAGTATTGAGCTGAATTAACATTTTGACAGTATTTGACAGACAGCTCAAACCATCATTGTAAATTACTGCAGGGATATTGCATCATAAAATAGTTTATTTTTTCATGCCACTTGTTAATGTCGTAATGATCGTTTTTGAATACCTGTAAAAGACAGTGGCTTGGTATTGGTGAGTTGCCTGGCCTTCATAGCCTGCTGATGTTTCTCCAAAGCTGCCAGCATGTCTCCCAGGTCCAGCTCAACAGAGGTTTTACTCTTCTTCCCTGCAGCTTTGGTGAATGCCTCCTGCCGGGCGAGGACAGAGAATGCAGAGCAAGGTCATCATACCCATGAAACAATCAAATACAACTGAAGATCAGAATGGTACTCATAGGCCAGGTGGCCCAGTTGTGAAGACACGAAGTGATTAAATGCATCAACATTTAAACCCAGAACCTAATGACGTTCAGCTTCATACCTGTAGTTTCTTCTGCTCCATGCTGATTTCAGAGTACTCCTGTGCAGTGGCCAACGCAGCAGCCAGAGCCTTCTTCCTCTGGCTCTTGGCCCTCTTGGGAACAGAGGTTGTAATGGGGATGGGTGTCTGCACAATGTTGATAGGGGAGTTTTCTGGTAGGTTATCCAGCTGTGAGGCGTATAGAGACACAAACAATATTTAGTAGGGGTGTAAAGATTAACTGATACAAGAGTCAGTGATTAACAGATACACAACCACTGATCCCAAATTCTGCATCAAGCTTGGGAAAAAACACGATACAGCTTCAAGTGTCCACAACATTCACACGCTGGAAGAAATATGTTTACAACTGCTGCCTCATGTTTACATCACATAAGCAGTGTTCAAAATAAACAAGGGGCACCACACACTTTGCTACAAATTTCAGAAGTCGACATATGCGCAATGCCACTTCTAAGCTTTTCCTGGTTTGAGACAAAACTGTTATTGAAGCTACGTGCCATTTTATTTAACAGGGAATGCATACAGGCTATTGTCCAGTCAATCCATACAGTGTAATCAAAAATACCAAATTCAGAGTGATCACAATGACCCAGGAACTCTCTGAAAAATGCGGTATTTCTAATTTAGCATTTGAAATAAAAACTGAGAAAATAATAAATCAATTTAGTCACATTTACTATTAAAGAGTCAAATTGTCTGAGAGGGAGAGACACACACCCTGCAAACAGTCAGCACAGGACACAGAGACTGTTGAAAGACGGTCACCTTCAGAAAGCATTTTCTCTTACCAGGTTTTTGGGCAGTTTAGGTTGCGCGTGTGTCTGCGCTGGAGCAGATTCAGGTTTGGTATTGCGTTGGGCAGCCCCTCCAGTAGCAAGATCTGGAAACTCATCTTCATCCTGACGAACATGTAGAAAACATGTCAGCACAACAAAAGACTCTGCCGAACATGAATACACAATGAGAGTGATGGTAACAGAGAAGTCATTCCAATGAAACTTCTCTCACCTCAAAGTAGAGGGGCTCTGGAGTGAGCTCAGTGCCAGCGACCACTGCTGGCTGTAGTCTTTGATCCGACTGGTTGGGTGGCAAACGCCCTGGATAGCCACTATGGAAATCCTAGAAGGCAGAGAACGGAGGAGTCAGACAGGGTACCACAGCAATTCAATATGCTTATTACCCTCTATACTGTATATCTGTGCACATGCTGTCTGGTGAGAACATTGTAGGAAGGAAGGAAAGAGTGAAAACACCAAAGCTTCATTACATTAATTTTTCTTGCTCATGAAAACTTCCCAGTAGATTAACTCAAGTATACACCCCTGTGGTTGGCTGTTTTTTTGCTTAAATTGTTTATTGGCTGATGGAAAATACTGAATGTGCATTATGTAAGAGATGCGTGTTTGGAACTGATGACGAGTTCTGACAACCCTCTGCTTGAATTTATGAGAAATGTGACTGGATATCCACACCACATAAAGGGTTGGCTACATATTCTGAGAAATATTATCCTCAAATGCTAATGATTCCTGTAATTTTAATACTAAATATATGTTCAGTATTTCACAATACTCTCAGAGTGTTATCAGAAACAGAAGCCTTTAACTTAGTGTCTACTCAAGTGGGACCTATGGTACCTGTGAGAAGTTTCTCTGTTCAGGAGTCTTCCTCTGGTCTGCTCTGTGAAACTGACCGTTCCTGTCCCCCCAGGCCTTTGGGGGAGCCTGGGAGGTTACATTTACCCATGTACCTGTTACTGAATAAAAAAAAAAAAACATTGTAATTCTCACGTGAAAGAAAAATTTCCATCCATTTGGAATATATTAGATACAGGATGCATCAGAAATCTGATTATAAAAGCGTGGTGTGAAGACGTGTGGAAAGGAAGGATTCCTAACACCTGATTCGAACACATATTGCATCAAACTTACCTGTCATTACACCAGCCTCTACTCCCTATAGGACACAGAAAATATAAAAAAGACAAGTTAAGATATCTAGTGTATGTTAAATATGCTACTATATATTACACTGTGAGCGCAAAAGAAATGTAATTGATTCAGTTAAATGGGTATTCCCCCTGTGCACTGCTGTTCCAGAAGTGGAGTCAAGTATGTTATGGTATGTCCTAGTTGTTCTTCCTGGTATTTCAATGACGTCTACATTTGTTACTTCAAAAAACTGTTAGGGGCTGACAAGCGCAGCACCTAACCCCAACGCTAACCCAATTATTAATGTTCAGACTAAAAAAAATTCTTCAAAAATATGTGTTGGATCTGGAATTGACGGTAAGTAGCAAACATACTGTGGGTGCTGTTGTATTCTCTGCTGTTCGTTGCGTTACCCCAGCTGCCTGGTTGTGCTTGGGGCTACAGTAGCCACTGTCGCTGTCTATATCGGCCTCACTGGCGCCCTGCTCATTGTAGCTTTCAGCTGGATGGGACGCCCGTCTTCTCTTTGTACGGTTCTTCCACAGCAGAGGACTAGCCCGCTCAGCAGCACACCGCCCTGACACATCACCTGGGAAATCTGAGGACAGAGTAGAACTAGGATTTTAGCCTGGGTGTAAATGATTCATAGGAACAAAAATCTTTGCAGTCAGTCCAATATTGAGCAAGAACGGTAAACCCGGAACTGTTAAACAGCTGCTGGAACGAAATCAACAATGCACTGGCCCAAGTCAAAGTCTGTCCACTTAAAGAGCTTGTTTTTTTCCACTGACGAGTTCAGATTGACGTTTTAAGTTTCTGACAACCTCATGGATGTTACCTTTTTGTTAGAGAGGAAGATCCTTGTTTAACCAGAAACACATGTTATATAGCTCTGTTTAAAACTAACCAAACTCTATTTACAAAAACTTTAATTTTACCTTGATTGGTTTGTTTGTGTTACTGTTTGGTACTTTTACTTAAGTAAAGGATCCAAATGCTTCTTCCACAACTGAAAATCAAAATATCTGATCCCGTCAGTGGCAAAAACAGGCACTTTTAATCAATGTACTTTGATGCGGACAAATGTACCGATTGATTACATTGAAGCAGCTGTTTAGAGGTTCCGGGTAGAAGGTACAAGATTTTTGTCCCCATCAATCATCATCTTCAAAAGAGGAACTATAAATACTCTAGGTGATTCAATAGAAACTCACTGATCACCAACTTGGACCTGGATTTAACTGTATGACGTTTTTCATGCAACACAATACCACAACTGAATGACCAAAGTATTTACACAGGCTATTGAGAACAGAGACATCATGGGTGAAACCATGAGCTGCACACATGTTAACCTTCCCAACTGGAAACTCTGCATTCCAGTTCTTTCAGAAATTTAGCACAAACATCATCAACATCAACCTGTAAGACCAGACACTGCTCTTATCGGCATTGTGTCCCACTTCCTCACTGACAGGAAAGATTCTTGTTCACAGGCAAAGCATCTAACTTTAACAAAGCTAACTTTTAACAACGTCTGGAATGTTCTGAGCGTCAGCTTCCTTTCAGCCACAGGATTAAAGAACAACACTGGCACTGGCCACAGACCTAGCTGGAAATTCAAACTATGAATTTTCCACTGCAACAACAAACAGGCTTTTCATCTTTAATTGGCAGTTATTGGGAAGTAAAAACATCTGTTTACACCCTGCATGGTAGGACTTAAATGTATCTTTAATTATTGTCATCGTATTCTTACCGGTCTGCTGTGCTGCATCCACCAGCATGACTGTCTTGGTCCTACCATCAGGTCCCAAGGTGCACACCTCCTTCTGCACAGCTACATTCCTTGTTGGAGGCCGGCGACCCCGGGGAGGCTGGCACACACCCAACTGTTGCTGCAGGAGAGAGAAAAAGAGGCAGGGCATGCTCACCAAATAGACAGAGGATGAGGACGGACAATTTTTGGTGATACAAATAATATATAATTTAATATATATATATATAAATAAATATGACAATAAGGCTGTTGTCCTTGTGTACCTTTGGGAGAACATTAGGCCGGATCATGCCTCTCCCTCTCTGACTGGCCATCCCATATGCTGGCCCCAGAGGCAGTGGTCTTTCCCCAACATCTGCTGAAACAGGGTTGACCACTCCAGCTTGCACAGGACCTGCATAGGTGCCAGGGAAAGGCTGGTAGAAGCCCATCACAGGTGGGCACGGAGCAGGCATAATCTGGTAGTAAGCATAGTCATTGGAGACAGGAGGCTGGGGGGAAGACAAGATGGGGTAGGCCAGGTATGGACCACCAGGGGTAGGGTTAGGCTGCTGCCAGCGCAGCTCCCCTCCATTGTACATAGGATGTTGCCTGTGAAGCAGTAGAGAGGCAATGTGTTAAAGTATTACTAATATTCTAGTCTTTCAGCTTTAAAGAAAGACCAAAGTATTTGAAAAAGCTGGCATTTTCACTATGTGTTGCAGTAGAGGATTGAGTGTGTCCATATCCAATCCAAAATGTCCTGCCACAACATTAACAGAATCACAGTCCTCTCCCAGTGGATATTACAAAAGTGAATGGTACAAAATACCACACAACACAACAAAATGTTACGAAATGTATGTTGAAACCACAAAGGGAAGGCTGTGAATCAGGTTACATTCTCTTAATGCTAAGCTATTTAGCTGTCAAATGTTATTTTAACGGAGGTCAACTTTTGACTAAATGTCTAAGCCTGCATTACATGGAAAAGGAAAAGATGACGAATATATGTAAAATCAGATCTGTAATGACACATACTCAAAATTACAAAACTCATTCTCAGTTAAGAAAACCATGATCGCAATATCCTGAATTAATCACAGCATTGTGTAGAGGTTTTTGAACTTTGTGTCACTTACTTAAAGCACTTCTCAGTTTGTATTTTTTTCAAACATGCAATAATGTTGGGAAGACATTTTGTGTTCCACAAAATAAGATTAACATTCATTTAGCAGGAGAGAGGTGGTGCCTGGGTGGGATGTGGCAGTAATGTGTATGATGGTTGGTTTGTTAGGCTGTGTCACATGCAGAAATGTTGATAAGGATCCAGATGACATTTTCACAGCCAGCTTACTATAGCGGGTATTTCCTTGCATTCAAATAGTGGGGAAGGAAACAAAGGAACGGATGTGTGCAGGATACAGCAGATCACTCTGGACAAAGAAAGAGCCACTGGAAACATAGATTGTGGTTCCATGTAAACTCTGTAACTCTGGGGAGGTTTCCATTCATAGTTAAGCACTCTTAATCAACAGAGCAATCTAATGGCTCTAACTCAATACACTCTTTAAAGGATTTGATCGTGATCTCTTCTGTGAAGCACAACATCAGGGACACAGTGTTCTCTTCTTCTTATTTTAGTAAACAGTTATTCTGAAAATAGAAAAGTCCAGAAGAGAGAAGATTGTTCTTGTGCAGTTCAAAATGGGGGCACCAATCTTCCCACAATGCCACAGGGATTGGCAATATTTCTGCTAAAGTTGACACCATTGGCAAAATTCATAATTGAAATGAACCACTGTTAAATTAGGTTTTCACCCATTCCTCAATCTCCCCCTGCTGGGGCAGTACCTGTTGGGTTGGTTCTCTTGGACAAAAGGGTAGCAGGTGATGAGGTAGCTGGGTATGGGAGTGGTTTCCACCCCACCACCACCTCCTCCTATACCTCCGCTCCCTCCTCCACCACCCGCCTCTCCAGAAAGACTCATGCTGACCAGGGATCCTTCAAGACCTTTCTTCTGTGGGATGAACGGTTCCACTTCGGCTGAAAGCTTCACATCCTGCAGTGACAAATGAACAGCCATTACTGCCATACCATGATCAATGGCAGCCACTTAATGACTACATGGTGTCTTTGAAAGAGAAATAGGTCCGTGCCCAGAGAGCACAGACTGATTACTCAAATTGGTTAAAAATAAAAAAGTTACTCAAGTCAGTCAACACATTTTCTGTTTGTTTTTTATTAAGCGCGCTGTTAGCCTTCTCCATACCTGTATCTACACAGTAAAACAGATTGTATCATTTTATTACTCTTACTGCCATCCCACACATATCAAATGGGATAGTTGTAAGGTGGAAGCTGATATCAACTGATAACGATTACCCATGAAAACCCACCTACATTTTTCCATAATTTGACTGTACTCTTTGCGTAGGTTGGGCAGGTGGGCCTTAAAATTAAAAAAAAAAAAAAGTATTTTTAATATCAGCTGAAAACATGGTAAAAGTCACAACTGTATAAATATTAAATCTATACCAAGATTTTTAAGATATTAATCTGAGCACTGGATGTGTGACAGAGACCGAAGGAGCTGTACACAGTCTCCCAGCACACTGACCAACCTCCCATTCCTTTAGTGGTAATCACAGCAGAGCACTGTATTTCCTCACAATGCTCCTGTTGTTTTAAGGTCTTATGTGTCTACAGCCATCAGTAAAAAGGTAAAACAAGGACATAAAACCTTTATGAGGCTATAGATGACATAACACACAGCTGCCAGAGGATCTAAGCAAAGTACACAACATGTAAGAGAAGAGCTCCAGCCACTCATCCATCTTCTTGTTAATATGGTGAGGCTGATCTCTGTACTTCAAAGCCAAAGGGAGCTTACAATTTGTTTTGAGAGATAAATGCCATCAGCTGCTAATACCGGCCAGACACCAAATTACTTTTCAAGCGATTTCACTGTCACTGACAAATTTCCAATGTCGGAATAAAATCATGAAAGTTTTGTTTGAGTTGTAGTGCGCTCCTGTCACCTCGATGGTTTGGCGTAAGGTGGTCATCCGAGCTCTCTTAAGTCAGTCTTTTTTTCCATCTTTTCTGATGAAATTAAATATGTTTAAACTTATCATATTAGTTTTTAGTCATGGCTTATTCAAATACTGACATTAAAGTACGTGAACACTGTCACCTTCTCCAGCACCAAACAGGAAGCAGCAAACCGAGTTGATAGTGAGCACGGAGGCGACTCCGGGGAGGCGCAAGAATGTGAGTCGCTTGGTGTAAGGCCGCCATTAAATAGATAAGGGATGACTTGGTAATTGGACAAAAGGAAAAGAGTTTAAAAATAAAATAGGAAATCATAAATAGAAAATGCAAACAGAGTAATTTTAGATGTAGCTGCAACATTGAAAATTGATTATGTATGGTATAATAGACACACATTTAAAGCTTTTGTTTCAGGCCTTAAATGCTATGTTGTTCACTTTCCTCAAAGGTTTTGGCCTTTGAGAGCACCTGGGGACAAACACCAGACTCAGCCTTGTTATGAAACATATACTGTAAGTTAGGAAACAGTGATTAGTTTCTAACCACATCTCAACTCTCACAAAAAAGTGAGAAACAACAAGGAAACTGGACTAAGATGGAATCACATGTGCCACATGAGTTTTTGACCAAATGAGGAAATGAAGACAATGAATTGACCATTAGAATAAAATGAAAAAAATCAGTAGAAAGTATATCCCTTTCTGAAATCCTTATAAAGCAGCACAGAGGTACCCCCATATTATCCATAATGTTTATAAAGATTATGTATTATAATGATTATGTGATGAATTATTCACGGTACAATGATTTTATTGCTGCAAAATATTTCTTGAAAGGAATAAATGGGCAACCACATGAAAAATTACCCTTAAGTGCCACTTTTGTATTAAATTGCAAGCAACATAGAGGTTTGGAGCATTCAGACAAAAGGCCATTTTCTGTGTACAAATTACTATAAAGCTATATAAACAAATCAATAAAGCTATTCAGTCAAAAAGCTGTGACATATTTACTACAGGCACAGAAGTCACTCAAAGTCTTCTTCTAGTCAGTCTGGTTTTATGGGTCTCCAGATATGTGGATCAAGCACACCAAGCAGGTGTGTGTAGGTGTAGAAGTGTAGGCTGTTGTAGGAAATGATACAGTAGGCCACACAAAGGCCAAAGATTAGAGATATGGGGCACTGGAAGACAGGCTTTGGGCTGAAACACAGAAGTACTCCCAAACTCAATCAGCCACTTCAGACTATTGTTCTGCAGAAACCCAGAGACATGGCCTCAAATGGGTAGGTTATGCTTAGTGATGACACCAACTAATGGGCAGGCCTGTATCTCCTTAATACCTTAAAAAGCAAAAATCTAATCAGAAAGCATACCATTGTTTCATGTACAGTACTGTATGCTACATTTAAAAAATAACAGAGCAATACTTTTCATATTGTACTAATGCATGTTTTAACATAGTAATCCTTATTCTAAATTCATAATATTAACCTAATACCGTGTTTGTTAATGTCAGTATAACTGCTTTAACCTTCATTTCTTACATGCTCGTCAAAGTAAACTATCAAGAGTTTATTATCAAGAGTTATTGATATATGGTAAGGAAGTAAATGATATTAACAATTTGGAGCAACTGACAAGAATAACATAACTGCCCTCCCTGTCCTTTCCATTGCTGTCTCTGTCTGGAAGCATCTTTCACACCTCTGAGTACTTCTCATTTGACATAATGTCAGCATTGGTTTAATCCAAGGTGGCAGCTCTGTCCAAGGGGTTCCATTAAAATGATTTGCTATTGTGCATAGGATGAGGAGAGGGGAGAGGTGACAGGGTTCAGAGTACAAAGAAGCCCCCTCACTCTTCTGAAACAGTGGTCGGGATGCATGAATAGAGTGTCAGTGCAGCCAGTGGATGTCACACAGACAGCTATTGTCTCCCACTGCTACTGTCTGTGGGTGGTTCCCTCATTTTTCCTTAGGTAATCTGTAGAATCCATCCCATCTAAAAAAGAGGCATCGTGAATAGAGCATGTTCTGCCAGGCTAGTATAGAAGACCAAACTACAGATCTAAAGAAAGATTTTTTACAATCTCCCAGAGATCAATAGCAGCCTCATCCAGACTGATACATTTGCAAGGCTTTAAGACTACAGTAGTCGGTCTGAACCTGTATGATGGCACAGTATAGCTGATAGGGTGTTGTTATAGGATTAAGTTTGAGAGGATAAAGTAGGGACAGTACTACAGGATAAGCTAATTACATAGCAAGGCACAGCATGGAGGCCTCATGTGCTCTAATGGTGAATCTTCAATTCTGAACACTAGTGGACAAATCCAATTATATAAAGAAAAAAAAGTTTAGGAAGACAGAGCCTGTCAGAGGATCAATCTTTTGATTCAACCATGAGTCTTTGTGTATCTCTGTTAGTGAGAATAGCTGTGATTGTGAAAGAGGCAATGAGGTCAGACCCAGATGTGCATCCGCTGGGGATGACAGAACTCTGAGTGATTCGACTGGGGGCTACTGATCTCACAAGCCTCTGTTTGTGCAAGCATTTATTTTCACACCAGTAGCTCTCCAACACTACCAGACAGTATCTGTTTCTGCACTGAGAGCAGGGTGGGCTGTGTAGGTGACAGAATATATGCATTAAAGCCTTTAAAAAAACAATGCAGTCATGCAATAAATCCCAACTTGAAATTGTTTTAAAAAGGTGTTGATTCAACTTTATTATCATTTTGGAGAATGTAGTTTGTGGTGCTTTGTATTATATGGAGAGGTGTTTCTGATATTTTACCTACCTTCATTGAAACAAATGGGGTGGAGGAAATAATAGAAACACCTCTTGATATAACAGCACCAAAAACTGCAGCCTCCAAAATGACCATTGAGTTGATTCAATACCTTTCTGAAACAAATTCAACACAAACTAAACATTATAACCTTAATGTAGGTAGTATTTATGGAAGGGCTGTTGTATTAGACTGCATTTGTGTTAGCTAGGAGTAAAGAATAAACAGGCAACTGAGTGTAGATTACACATTTTTAGATGTAGTCCTTCGGGAAAATAAGACACTGATGAGTAGACCTAAGGACCCCTTGTTGTCAACCAGAGAACACAACCGTCCAGTGGTGCTAGCTAACATGTTAACCTGACAAAGATAATAGACATTGCCTATTCGCCTTGAACAACAAACCCGAGAACAACCAAACTAAACTTTCTGCATTGCTAACAGCGTCATAGGAATGCCATACATGCAGAAGAACCAGACATTCCCCTCATGACGGTCCACAAAACCTCTCCGCCTCCCCTTGACATCAACACTACTTTCATGTACACATTCCTACCTTACCGAAACCTTTATGTAAGGTGTAGCTCTCCAAGCTGTTACCAATCATTTCGATAGAAAAAAAGAAAAAATAATTCTGCCAGCTAGTGTCTGTGATTAAAATGACCAGTGCCGTCAAATGACAGCTGAGATGTTTAGCTTCAGCTAGCAAGCTAGCGAAGCTAACATTTAAACACAGTCCGTCTTTGTGGGCTTAACGCATTGGAATAATGTCATGAAAATACATCTAAGTCATTTTATAAAATGGACAAAAACACATGCACCGCAACAGAAGAAAAGAAACGATTTATCTGCTGTGTTTTATACGGAGCTGCGGTTACCGTTAGCTGTTTAAGGTTAGCTTACTAGCAAAATGAGATAACTGTTTGACTTGTTGTCTGTGATCAAACACCAAACCGTGTGGTGTTGTTGTCGATGATAATGACCTAAACAGGTAATTTTCGTCTAATTCAAGAAACGCTGCTATTTGTAATTACAACACCGGAATATCGGCTTTTTGAATAACATTAACGAAAATACAAATTTGGGCCTCGGCAGCTTAAACCAACGTTATGTTCCTTTTTTCCACCCGCTAAAGCCCTAGCAAGACCCCAACAAAACAGATAATTTAAAAATAAACTGTACCTTATTGTCACTAGCGTCCATGTCAGTCACCCTCGCCGCGACAGACCTTCATTGACCACAATGTGGACGTCAAGAGGTGGGCCCTTTTAATTTCTTCATTGTAAATAGAAATAATTACAATGATGTTCACCGAAGCCTTGTAGTGACTCACACCCAGTTCCTAGTAGACACCACCGCTAACTGTTGCTAGATGCTGCTGCTGCGTCAGCTGACGGGGCTCAGCACAGACCGGCCTGTGGCTGAGGCGCTATGCTGCCGAGAGAGAGCAAACTGCTGTCAGTGTGGAAATGGGAGTCACCTGGAACGGAAGCCGCCGAGGCCCAGAAAGCTTTTACTGGCTGGGAAATGCAGTACGTCATGAGGGCATAGAAATATCTTCAGTGAATTAACTCAAACAAAAGAACGATTTCTTCATGCTCATACAGTTAAAAACATTTTATTCGACTTCAACTCCACGTTCAATCCGTCACACAGTTCAAACGTTGTAGCTAGTCAAAGGCAGCTCAATCATTTTAGTGCTGAGAGAAATCTGTTTATTACCAACAGGCAACAGTATACATTAAAATACTGTGTACACGTTTTGATACACATTTGGACTTTTTTTTCTACACATCTGAAGCATTTGTGTGTTGCACATGGAAGGATCTGCCAATCAGGAACATGAAAAACAAAAAGAAGTGTCAGTGATTTCCTCTCATCAGGACAAAACAACACTCTGAACACGTTCTTGTGGTTCTCGGAGTCTTCTTCAAATTGGTGGCATTCTCAAAACCTGTGCTGTGTATCTTGTCTCAGAGGATATACTTGAAGAAGCACAGTAGCATACTTTATGGATGTATTCAAACATGCCATTTTCCTTGTCTCTTGATTTTACATGCCATCATGTGAGCTTGCTAACAATGGCTTGGTTCAGAGAGTTCAGCTGATTTGTCCATTTGTCTAAAGCTGTGTAGCGAGCCCCTCCTCTCTTCTGGTAGTCCAGTTCTAGTAGCTGGTTAACTTGGTCAATTCGGCCATGGATTGTGCTGAGTAAAAAGAATAGAGAGTGAGCAGAGAAGCCACACGTTGCATTAGAAAAACAGTCCAATCTCTCCACACAATTTAGTCACACTCTTATAGTTACACCTTGAAATGCAACTTTCCTCTTCCTGTAGTTACCTCTACCAAGGATGTTATGTTTTTATCCATGTCTGTTTATTTGTTAGCAGGATTACAGAAAAAAGTACTGAACCGACTTGCACCAAACTTGGTGGAGGGATGGGGAACAGACCAGGGAGGAACCCATTAAATTTTGGGGCAGTTTCAGAACATGTAGTCTGGTGTATGTTGTTTGACATTGACCTTAAAAAGGTCTGTTCTCCGAGTGCCCTTCTAATTAAACAGTATATCTGATCTCGCTGCCAATTGTACTGTGGGATAGTGCAGTAAAGACAGCGAACGACAACAGCAAAATAGGTGGAATAATTTCTTGAAAATCCCGAAATCCCAAATCCCAAAAGCAATCTCAAAGAATCAAGTATTTTTCTTAAATGTGGGGGTTGCACGTTTGTATTATTGAATTTGTTTGCTTTCATATGAGTGGCATTCATTTAAAAAACATTTTTAACATTTCAGAGCATGATGGCAAAATGTAAAAATTATTAATTTAAACATTTCACTCAGTATTTTTGAGTACATCTGAAGTTGGAGTAATCAAGTGTTTTCACTCCCTACCAAGTCATTTATATCAGTGAACCAGTACAGCTGATATATGAAGCTATAAATAGCAGATCACAATTATTACAGTACGACAATTAATTACATAAAAGATGTAAGTGAAACTGTCAAGTCATACCACCTGATTCCCTTAAGGGCCAAATGACACAAACTATGAGGAACTACGACTATTTACAGGAAGGGAGTAGATATTTTTTAGACTGTCAGCCACATGAGGGAGAAACTTACTTATCCAAGATGCACTGCACCAGCAAACTCTCCACATCACACACATCAATGTTCAGCTCCTGAAACACAAGGAAAAGAGAAAAGATTCATCCTCAAATCTGTAAACAAGTTGGCCGACTAGTCTGATTTTACATTTAGGATGCAAAGTGTTCAACACACTGTAAATCCTATTGTAAATAGTGTGTTAGGTGTGTTGCAGAAGACCTGAGGAGGAAGTCAGCCATGCAAGTATGTAAAGTAAGAAATAAATAAATACAGAAAGGGGTTTACAAAGTATTAACAGATACCATGTAGAGGCACTAGTGATGAATGGCACATGTACTGAGAGATGAACCCAAGTCCTGAGAAAAATACCATGATTATTATCATAATACTGCCTTTTTAGCTCCTCTTCTTTTGTTTGTGTTTAGTTTTGCTTTTCATCTGTAGATTTCATCATGCATGATTTATGTTAATGCTGCAACTGTATTTCACTTAACTTACTATGCTAATTAACCCGAATTGAGTAAAGCAATAATTTGCCATATTTGCCAATAATTGCTGGCCCTACAAAACAAAACCAAATCCTACAACATCAGATTCTGCTTTGACACTTGTATGACTATCTTTGTGCCTTTTTACAATAATAACTTTATCTTCATTATTGTGGAGGAATAAAAAGATCAAAGAGGAAAGATCACAGATGAAGTCACTGTACAGAACGCTTATTAATCACGTAGACTTACCTTAGAAATGAAAGGGATGTGTATTCTCGTGTACGGTTTGATGAGTTTGATAAGTACTTGAGTTCTAATGTTCCGCAGGAGCTCTGCAACACATCATCATATGATCAGCTACACTTTAGAAAAGACAATATTTTTCCCAAACACATTTATCATGAACGTGGAGTGAAAGTCATTTCCACCACTCACCCTCTATGTGCTCTCTAATGAAGGGGTCGTCCATTATGTTACTGTGATTTGTTTTCAAGATTTTCTCAAATTCAGTGATGTCATTGTTCTGGTAGGCGCTGGAAGCAAAAACATCCAGAGTTGTTATGCTATATACATTGTGTCTTCGTGACCCACAGAAAAACTCTCATCCTGATAGCTGTCAAACACATTGCAAAATATCAGACTTTTGTGTAAACACTATTCTTGTTACAGTTTTGGGTGTGCGTTCTTAGTTTCTTGTTTATGTAATAAAAATCTTAAATATATGCATGGAACCTGAGCAATTTCAGACAGCGCCTGTAACTTATGTAAACATGGGGACAAAAGAGAGCAAACAAGGAAGCAGCAGACCACTAAAGTCTTGGGAAGACAATAGTCATGTTCCATAATTTATACAAATACTGTGAAATGAACACTAATGTTGACAGAGCACTGTTTTGGCAAATTGTATAAATCGTATTAAGTCCATTACTGTTGTTAATGTATCATTTTGTACTAAGAGGAAATGATACAAGGCATGAATTCAAAGATGTGAACATCTGTACAGACCAAGCTGTTAGAATTAGTTAGTAACTGGGATAAACTGAATGAGAAACTCAGCTGAAATACTGACCAAAGGCCATACAGCACAGGGTATAGGTCCAAGAGGTAACCATCCATTCAAAACATTATGGGAACATTATTAGCACTCTGGGTCCATTTGTACAATTTTGGCCATCCATGACAACATATTTCTTGCAGACTTGGTTGTGATCCGAAGATGCAAGGCACAAAGCACACTCAAGCGCACTATGCCCAGTTTGCTGAGGTCATGGATGCACATGAATAAAAGGTGAGAGTCTGTATAAGTCATTATCATATATAATAACTAATGTGTTAGGGGATTGTGTCAATAATAGCTAATCACACCTCTCCTTTCTTCTCCTGTATAAGTTGTTCTCTCTTCACAATGACATAATGAAGTTTAGTAATGAAGCCTGCAGTGGCTTTGCCAGACATAACCTTACAACAGAGTGCATGGGACAACATACAATCAGACAGATTAAAAGTCAACTGTTCAACCATATTTTCTAAGCCTATGGAAATAAAAAGTGAACCATATATTTTGTAGCCAAGCAAAACATTGTTTTAAACATTTTAGATGTGTACTTCGCTTAAAATAGGTTAAACAACTGTCACTGACGAAGCCTTCTCACTATTCTCGTCATTTGTCCATTTTTGCTCCTTAGTAAAGCTGTGACTGCTGAGATGGTGTAGACCTCAGAGTAAACTTGGCAAGTAAAATGTTATACGAGATAAAAAAAACAACCAACACTAGAACAAAGTGTGATGTACACAAACATTTTTCAATTAAGAAATGAATCCATGCTTACCTTACTAAGTTTGTCATTGCTAGGATCTCGGGGTCATTTTTGTATGGTTTGGCCTTTGGAAAAAAAATATGAAAAGTTATTCCTGGCGCTAACAATGAAGTAAACGTCTCCCACAATAGTTTAATAGTTCAAAATAGTTTAAACACATTCAAGTCGTGCTTTATCAAAAAATTCAACTGCAAACTGCTCAAACTTATGTGGTAACTAGCTGTCTTGTTCTCTCCCGTTACGTATTCTGAACAGTTATCAAACGCAAACATTTAAAACAGTCACAATTATTTTCATACCTCTTGAGAGTCAAAAGGGTTTATTCCTGACTTCATCAGCATGTTGGCTAGGACCAGGTACTTCAGGCATGTTGTCCTTCTTGGGCTTCCAGACTCATCATAGTTTTTAAAGGCCTCAAAGAAGTCTGTGTGAGCTTTCTCAAACTCACCCTCTCTCAGGTGCATCTTCCCACCACACTCTGGTCAGGAGCAAACAAGCACACGTCTTTCAGCAAAAAGCTATAACAGTACATAATGAGAAAGTATCACAACGCAAGGCTAAACAAATGTTCTGTGAATGAAGGAGGTATGTACACCATCATACCTCTGATAACTCCCATTATGAGTGGGTGAGGAATGGCAGATTTAATATGAAGTGACTGTTCATATAGGGCTTTCAATTTCTTGTTGTTTTTTTGTGCTGTGTACATCTGGATCTCGAGAGCATAGATCTCCAACAGCTGCGTGCCCTTCTTAAGGTCATCCTCTCCATCATCTGTCTGTAGTTGACATAAAATCATTTATTAAATCATTATCATAATTGATCGATTGTTGCTTTTAAAACCTCATTTCTTGTATGAAAACAGGGAAATTTATTATTGCATATTCAATCAAAAAAGAATTAAAAAATTGACCTATTTACCTGACATGACTGGTGAAGTTGCCTAAGGATCTTTTGCAGTTTCCCATACTCTTCTCTCTCCAAGTACAGCTTCCCCAACTGCAGGGGAGAAACAAAAAAGAGCATTTTTTTTTTAAAGACCTGTTTTACATGGAAATTATCACATAAGACTGCCTGGAACCAGTAAAGAATCTTTGTGTACCTTTGTGTTAGTTTTAAACCACAGTCTGTCATTTTTTGCATCTTTCAAAGCCTCCAATGTGGTTTCGTAAAACTCCTGTAGCAAGTCCATCTAGTAAAACAGGAAACACATTTCAAGAAGACACATTTAAATCACCTGGTTTTCCGAGTTCCAAGGACACAACATATGTAACTGCCAGCTGGAGTTTGCTTTGTCTCACATTGTCTGTCGATACCTGTTTGGAGGTAGAGATGTAGTCCAGAATGGAATTGATGGACTTCTCTGAGTAGTTCCTGGTGACAGCACTTCTGATGTATGTAAGGAGCTGCTTGTACCTGTTCATCATCTCTGGAAAGTTGGTCTACAAGGTTGAGAAACGCACATACATTAAAAAAAAACACTCTTAATGCAAAGATTAATTCTGGTGGGACAGGCATAAAAAAAAAATAAAACTATGGCATGTATTATATTGCATACCAACTTGAAGTTGATTTTGATCATCTGTTTCAGTGCTTTGAATCCCCATTCTCCTTTCTCTCCTTCTAGTTCCAATACCTGAACACATAGCAAAATCAAGAGATGTAAATATATCATACTTGAAAATAACGTCGGCTAATTTTAAGGAGCACTACTCCACCTTCTGGAAACTGCTGAGTGCTGCTTTGGGATCATCCTCCTTCAAGGCTTTTGAGTTGTAGTACTGGTTCTCCAGGTCCACATTTGGCTCTGAATTACTGTCCTCTGAGTATTCCTAAAGTTAAGCATGTGCATGTCAAAGTGCAAACATAGAAGTTACATATTTAGAAACAAAACATGTCAGAAACTCTTCGCTAGCTAACGTAAGGCTAAACATTGCAAAATGAGTTTTCATATTATTCTGCAAATATGAGCCTTGTGCTAACGTTAAGTTAGCTCAACGCAAGGGCTTGGTGACTAGCAGGTTGGCTTGTTTTTCCTGCTGGCAAATTAAATCTACTGGCAGCTGAACGCGTGTAACCTAATATAGCTAACAGGCAATGTTAATGTTCATTAATATTAGCCAGCTGCCTAGAAGCTAAAGCCAACTACCGTTAGCTAGCTAGGAAGCTAACGATAATCACCCACTCTCAGCTTGATGTTAGCCAACAAGCTAACTAGCTAAACAGCTAACGCACTGTCGGCACTGCACTGTTAGCGCTCAGCGGACAAAAACGTTGAAATTTAAAGCAAGGTAAATAATTTCAGGTTTAAATACCAGGTCGTAATCTTCTTCATCATCGCACATGAAATCGTCTTCCATGTCAGACATCTTGATGGTGTTCCTTGTCCTTATTCAGAGACAGACGGTAGCCCGGCCTGTGCTGTGTTTTGCAGCGGCGGTGAGGTGGTGTGTCAGGGCGGCAAGAAGCAGGAACCTATTTCCCTCCATAGATGGCGCTATCGGATCGTCTCAGCTGCAGTCCTTTGCCCCTTGGAGCATGACACGACTGTGAGATGCATCTTTAAAACAATGTACTGGAATAATAGATTGTACAAATCAGTGGTGGAAAGTAATTAAATGTACTTAAGTACTGTTCCTGAGTACAATTTTAAGGTACGTACACTAGAGTATTTCTATTCAATGCTTCTCCATTACATTTCAGAGGGATTTTTTAAAATACTTTTTATTTCAGTACATTAATCTGACACCTGCAGTTAATAGCTAGTTACTTTCCAGATTCAGATCTGATATTGAGTCAAATTAACATCAGAAAGCTACAGCATCAAAATTATTAAGACTAATAGCATACTCCAGTAATATGAGGTGACATGAGCCATTTTGCTGCATAATAAGAACTCAGCTATTGATACTGTAAGTAGCTACTTCTTGCTGTTAATTCTTCAGTACTACACATTTTACTTTGAATGTAGGATGTTTACTTGAAATGGAGTATTTGTACATTGAAATATACTTACATACTTAAGTATTTAGCTACTTTCCTCCACTGCATTGTCATATGGCTGGTTTTACTTCAAAAAGGGATCTGAATACTTCTTCAACCACTCCTGACACAGCAGTTCTGTTACAGAAACTAAATTATATGTTAGGCTACTGCATTTTTCTGAAATAGTATCATGGGAAACATTTGGATGAAACATTACATATAGTATATACAGCTCCGGAAGTTGGATATATAAGGATTAAAATATTAATATAAAGCTATATTCATAACAAGAAATGTTTCAGCTCTTTTTGGCCTTTAGCTTCTTAAGCTAGGGAAAGTATATATGACCACAAAGAAAAGAAAAGGAGAGAAGAAAGAATATATACTTATAAAATGTATGGATCATGTTGCAAGTTGGAGTATTTAAATCCATTACTAAGCATATTATGATTGTATGTTGTATTTTGCATGTCAAATTAATCAGCTAAGTAACTTCTAACTGTACCTGTCAAATAAATGAAGAGAAGTACAGTATTTCCCACTAAAATGTAGAGTATAAGTATAAGGTAGAACAAATTATAAAGGCACAATTGCTCCAAGTTGTACTTATATACAGTACTTGAGTAAATGTGTTAATTTCCACCACTGTAAATGTCCATGAACTCCAGTTTTGCGTGTCAGTTTTCAGTCAGCCCTGTGAGTCAGGTTCACGTTTAATGGATTTCGTGACTGTTCTCTCAACAATCTTGGCTGCCATACAGAGAGACCATTGGCAGCATCACATCAGTCTCTAGCGTCTCTGCTTAACTGGGGGGGGGGGTCATTCCACATCAAACCATATGAAAGATTTTATTACTGAGGACATTACTTTCCTGTTCCGAAAATTTACGCAATCTGCTTGTGTGTCATCAAGTTATGTGTCATACGTTTATTTCCAAAAACTGATGAGTGCGGGTGAAAAAGTTCATCATCCTACGCAGACAGTTTGGCCATAATATTTACAATATCCAGACATGAATCACCAACACCAATGCTAGAGGGAAGAATGTATTCACAGACTGACTTATTACTTTAAATGCATTAAGAGGACCCAGAATAATATTACTTTTGCGAGTGTGTACAAAGGTGTCATAGACAGTGCACTTTTTTCAGCCATATTATCTTTAATGTGCACACTGACAGATTTATTGCATCTCTTACATAAAGCCACGCAGCGGCTGTCTGCTGGCTTCACAAAGAAAGCAGAATATTATAATTGTTCTGCATCAGCACTGGGCTGGTGACCTGTGTGTCTGTGAGTTTGTCTATAGTTACAGGATACAGATGTGCACATCCATTTGTTGCATGTATGAGATGCATCACTCTACAAACAGTGGTGCGTGTGTAGTGTCTATCAGCACTTCATGAACTGCACTGCATCAACACAAAGACTTAACAAATGAGCAGCGCTTATCTACAAAAATCAACAACACCAGAAAAAAGCTGGGGGTCTGTGACAAAGGACACATGGTTGCTAATACACCCTGATTCACCATCACAACACCCACACAACATCCTGAAATGACATGGCATCAGGCTTTTTCACATACCTGAAACACACCATTATTATTATACTGCAGACTGGCTAATGTGTCAACACCTTCACAGTTGCTTAAGAGTGAATTTCCCAGCTGTGGTGGGGAGATGCTGCAGTACTTGAAGGGCAAAGGAGGACCCTCCCAGCCCAAGCTCAATACAACTCTATCCCATGCACCAACTTGGTGCCAAAGACTTTTATTTATCTGACTGAGTCAGGGGGATGGTGTGATAAACACAAGTTCACCATGTTTAACCTTGCCATGTAAACCTACTAACCTTATTTAGAGATCCAAAAGTATGGTATTAAGCCCTATAAACACCTCCGAGCAGCCCTTCTCCTTTCAGATAATCTTTGATGATTCATTTGATAAAATTAGTACATTGATATTATTCCCGTGGCGTCAATGTATACACTGGTCTCTATAATCCGTTTAATTTTTGGTTGCCAAAAATTGTTTTATGCCGAACCTAATAAGCTTAAAAGAGTTAATATAATCTAATTTCTGGCAGTTCCTTAATCATGAGACAAGAGTCTTTAATATATCTCCAGCATGGCATCTGGCAGCAAAAGCCTGTGTACCTCTCTGAGCAGGCTGCCTGCTTGTGTACTCTACGCAAAATCTCACCACTAAAGTGCTCACATAAGGGTGCGAACCCTTGTTGTACTGCTGCCAACTCCCTTGAAGATCATTAGTCATGCATGCTTACACGGTCACACACATAGCTGTTCATATAATGTATATACACTGTTGCTCATAAAGTTGGAATAAAATGTTTTTTACCTCTTTCCATGAAATTATTGTGCCAAAGTGATTTATTCTTGATGGATAAAGTGTATATCTTCCCAAAACTTTCCACTTTGCACCTGGTCAAAAGTGATGCATTTAAATAGGAATAAACAGAGGATTGTGTCTGAAAACAAAATTATTCCAACTTGTTGTTGGGCAACAGTATATATATATATATATATATGGTCTAATTTACACACCTGCTTAATCGTGTGCACCTCTGCATGCACATAATGGTAAATGGCCAAAAAACCTGAGCAGTTGCCAACCTTGTACAACCTTCCCTGAGGTCATCATAGCTGCTCTCACTTCTCAACTTGTGCAAGATGCGTGACTAGCCATTTTGTTTTTCTCTTTTTATTTTTTTGTTGCTGTTTTCATTTTTACAAGGTATGTAGAAGCGTGTCTCAATTTTATGCAACAACTTCCATCAAGTGGTGCTGTTATTACAGATCAAATCCAACTTTCAAGAGCTGAACCAGCCGCTGCAGCCAAGTCCACACGCACCCCTTCTGCATCACACGCTAGCATAATGTGGTATGTATGTGGGCTATAGTTTGAGAGTGTTGGGGTATCTGGAGAGTTTGTGTGCATTATAAATGTATGGGGGTTAGAAAAATACTATCCAATGACCACTTTTATTCTAATTTGGTGGAGGCGTGTGGACACATTTCTAAGGACGAAACAATCTCAGCTCAATTTGCATTGTGATAGAATCAATATAAAAAATCCTAAATTAAAAGGAACATTTTGACACTTTGTAGCATCATGCATATACCTTCTTGCCAAGAGTTAAGAGGAGAAGATCAATCACACTCCCATTTCTGTACATACGTAGCTTAACATAAAGACTGGAAGCAGGGAGAAACAGCTAGCCTGCCTCTGTCCAAATGTGACAAAGTCCCTCTAGCAGCAACAATAAAGCTCACATATTAAGATGATATATATTCTCTTAATTTGTGCAGAAACCAAAGTGTGAACAGACACTTAGTTTTACGAATGGGTTATGTGTCAAAGTATTTCCTGGCCAGCCGCAGAAACTGGCAACAAGTCTCCTGGAAGTTACTGCAAGGACGTGTTTCTTATTATGTGGAACTACTCTTTTAAGGATGACTGCACCGCCAACACTCATTAAAAAACATAACAAACATGAAGTCACACGTGGTTTCTGTCAACCAAAATTCCCTAAACATTTTTAATTGCAGAGAAATTCTCCCTACACAATCATTGAGTTAACGGTATTACTTGTTTGAGTACAAGGGAAATTGGTAAGAGTTTATTGTTTCATAACTGCAACCATGTCACGAAGTCCAGCCGACCAAAGCCTTCCCTGCAGCACAAAGCACCAGAATATCCCACCCATGCTCAATGATGTGACTGCCCTCCGACAATGGCAGGCTAACGGCTCTAAGCTGCCCTGTTTTTATTATTCTCTTTTGTGGCTGAAAATAAAAACAGATGTGGCCCAAAAGCGAGTTCAGCTTTTAGGTTAGGTCCGGGATACAGAGTGCAGGATGGGTCTCATCACCTCTCCTGCCCACTCCTTTCTCCTCCTCCTCCTCCTCCTCCTCTGTTGCCTCATGCCCTCTCCCTTTTTCCTGGTGTACTCATCCCTCTGGGTTTGGTTTAGAAAATCAAACCAGGAGACAGGGTATATTTAGATGCCCTTACATATTTCAGATGCCAAGGCTGAGGCTATGGGGCTGGTGGTTTCCAGCTTCACGCTCATGCAAAGCAAGAGGACCACATTCAGTACCAGACTGACAGAAGATGTGTGACCCTTTAGACGCTTTCATCAGCACGAGATAGTGTCAAACCCTTCGACAGACAGGATGCTGGTTTTGCAGAGCGAGCGCTTAGCGACGAACTAACCTTCTGTTGTCACACCGCTGACCTGTCAGAGAACGCGGAGTGATTTATGCCCTAAGCTGACAGCCAAGCTCAGAGGAGCCACGGCTGTGAGAGCACTTGTCAGAAGTGAAGTAATAAAACCTCTGCTTGCGCATAACTCATCTGCTGTTGAAAGGCTTGCATGTGTCTTCAGCTTCCACATACAGTATATATAGATTGAATACGTAACTATTTCTGGAAGCTCTCGGCATGCCTTCTAACGGTGGTCTATTGTCTTCTTCAGGGTCTCTTTCTCTTTGTACAAATTCATCTAGTTTGATTTTCTGTGTATTGTCTTTCATCTCTTTCTGGTCTGCAGCTGTCATGGCTTTTATTGTGCCATCTGCTGTGATTGTGACTCTTTCGCTTGAAAAGAAGATGACAACAGGCTTGGGAAGAAAATACTGCAGCTAGTCCGAGGAATGTTTTGTTGTGGAAAAAAACTACAATAACAGTAATGCTCTTACAAGCTTTACTGTAGTTTACACTGTCTGCAGAAAGGTTGTAGGAGCTGTTTCTTACCAGCGTAATGAAGGTTTAGAATGAAAACAATACTGTAAATGATATGCTTTCAATGTGGTTTCCCATTAGCATCAGTACTGATGGGTTTTTTTATTATACGTTTCCACATGTAGGTGATAGATTCAGTTTTAGGGAATTCGAGTACAGTTCTGACTGTGCTCTGCTCTCTGCAATGCACCATGTGTTGTCTTCACATTGTGTGATAAATACTGTAAATAACACTGAATGACACCAACACTATGAGTAATATTAATACCAGTGTCTACTAGTTTGCTACTGAGTATCAATACATGTTTGGATAGATGAGTGAGGAATTTGTTCTTCAGGAAAACACAGTTTCCACTATTGCAAAATTCTCCAGACCCCCCCATAATGGATCCTGGATTCAACCTGTGTCTTTTTTTGCAACAAATAATGCAACCTTTTGCTTCTAAAACAATATTGTACACACATATGTATGCTGACAACCTTACTTGGGCTTTCTAAGCTGAGAGAGAATGAAAGATCTTAAAAGGTCAGAGCAATAGAAAGTGCAGAAATGTTGCTGACAAGAAGTTTCTTCTTTCAAGAAGAACATTTGGATGCAGTAACAAATCGCAATAAAACAGATATTACAGTGACTGAATGCACTGTATCTGTATTTGTGGCAGAGAGGCTGTTATAACTGTGTGTGCCTGACCTGTTGTTACTCCAGCAGGCTCTTATGTCTGAGGCTAAAGTCTATGAGCATCCCCCAGATCAGATAAAAGCCCTCAATTTCATCCATTAGGATCTACTTTGTTTATTTCTCCACTAGTGAGTCGCCAATATTCTGCGCTGAGACTGGTGTACTACCAGGAAAGCATGCAAGATTTTCCACACTCAGTCACAAATAGTAACTTTCCATTGCATGGAACCAAGGTCCCTGCTGAGAGATTACTTTAATGTACCTTATCTGTCTCTGAGCGCCCTAAATGTTACATGGCAACAAATTATAGTTCTAGGAAAAGCAGAGGGTGTTTAAGTTGGACGAAAACGTCTTAATCAGAGTGTTGATTGATGGCCATTCATTGGCTCTAGCCTTGTTTACGTTTGAGATGACTAGTGTCCATGTATGTGTCTGTCTGAGCCTGTTGGTGCACACATATGTTAGCTGGTGCATCGATGTCTGGATGCAAGTTGTGTGTCTGACCCTTGTGGCACAAACTTACCAGAGACAGATGGAGCACTGTGACCTTCCATTTCCCACACTTGATGAAATCACTTCTATTACAAGATAAAGAGCTGCTGCAGAGGTGACACACACACAGCTGTCAACGCTCTGGCCACTGATGCAAGATAAACAAATAACTCCACTCACAGAAATAAGTTGGATTGTCACAGATCATTGTAAACATAGATATTTAACAAGACACATGATCAAACCCACATTAAAACCAATTTTGTTTCCCCTGTGCATGCAGTTTATGCATAAACTACCACAGATAATGGTGTGGTTAACAACATTTAGGCAATCCCATAAGGAGGGGAATGAGACGGAGGAATAGCAATTCAACATTCAGCATTTTTTTCTTACTTCTGTGGTTCCAGATGAGTTAGGGCCTGCTGAACCTGAGATAAGGCTAAGGAGCGGAGAAAAGCCTGGAGAATGGCACAAGTTGGAGCAAGATTGGAGCTGAAGCCGGGTCCAAGGCATGGGGTGGGGCTTAGGCTGCATGGGCATAGTGATTAGGATACTACATGGGCCAGTGCTGCATCAGATGACACTTTGCATGCAGATGTTTCTTTACGAAATCAAACAAAATTTTTCATATTCAGAATTTTCCATATATATGAGCACAAGCTTTGTGCTAAGTATAACAAAACAAATGTTATTTCACATATCAGAATCTATTACTTATTTAGGTGAGGCATATGGCTCAGGTTTAGTCGTGACCACAGCAAAGGCTGGCCGCCTGCCAATGCTTCCATGTAATTGTAGACTCTTATGCTTGTAAAGGGGAAACAGGCAAACACTTTCCCCCTGGAGTAAACCCATGGACTTAATGCATAACATACAACACAATACAGTAAATCTATATCATTCACAGTGTTGTCTACATATAAATTGTCTATGTTATGTTGAAGTCTGCTAACCACATATTTACACAGAAGCAACAGGCTATAGCATAGCGTGGGTATGTTCTGAAAAAGCCATGCAAATGAATACATGTGACCTAACGTGTGAGGTTTCAGCCTGCAAGAGATACATATATTTATTTGATTGTATTTTTTTTTTCTTTGTTTTTTTTTTTGGTCTGTCATGACCCTCAGAAAAAAAGGGTCAAGAAACTCAACAGAGTAACCTAATATAGAACCAAACTTTTACAATCTGTAAAGAGTTAGGAGGCGGCGGAGAAGAGGGTTAACAAATGGTTCTGGGCACATTTCCCACAAAGGCGGGAATTCCATCCTGCTTCACCAATCTGGACATGTTTACCTACAAAATGTGGAAGCATGATGCAGTGTCTATGTGTCAGTGTCAGTGTGTGTATGTGTGTGTGAGTGTTAGTGTTTATCAGCGTGTGTGTGTGTTTACAAGCGCATATGTGTGTGTGTGTGTGTGTGTGTGTGTGGTCGTGGTCAAAGGAGACCCTCGGCTCTCGTGACTCTGGCTTGGGATAGGAGCAGGGGGTGGGGAAGATACTATCAGGCCCTGATTTCTGTGGTTATGATGACATCCAGATAATAGCAGACACACACAGACACACGCACGCACAATAGATATACATGCACAAGCATCACTTCTCTCCGGGGCCCGCCACCACTGGCCTCTCACACACGCGCGCACACACCAAAACACAGACACACACACCAGAGCTTGAAAATTACAGCTTAGCATGCAAGCGTTGAGCAGATGGGTTGCCTAATGACTGTTGTGTACAGTGCAGAGGGAGTGTGCTGCTTTCCCATTACACGTCGCCCTTACAACTTACTAGACCCCAAAGCGCAGGTCTGGCTTTCATTAACTTTATGTCTTAACTGGCACTAGAATGACATATGTAAGTTGCAGGTGGTCAGACTATGAAAAAAGACTGGAAACATATTGGAGACTGCTCTGCACTTGCTTTTTTTGCAGGAGGTGGAATCATCGCTTGTCAAACGTGATGTGAAGTTTTTAATTTATGGCATTCAATCACCTGATTAAGTAACATCATCTACTTACTTCCTTTGTTTTTATATCTGTTTGCTTTCAGATGCAGCATAACATGATGAAAGTCTTTTATAGTCAAAGTGTCCACAAACAACAGTCCTTTTAGGAGGCTTTAAATGACATCAGTGTGTTAGCGTGAGAGTCGGAGGTAGACTGCTGAGGATCCTTCATGATTGCTGTCAAGGGATGATTACTTTAAGATGATCTCATTTAATGACCTAATATTTTAAAAGATATCGCCCGACTCTCCTATCATTAAAGGGGGATAATGTGCCTCTTAAAATCAACCTGGGCTCTTTTCCTTCTCCTTGGAGAATACTTGGACAATATCCTCCTCGCGTATCAGAGGATTTCCAAAGAATAGAATCAACTGAACTTGGAAACATTCAGAAACTCTCCATTATTAGAGCTAACACAAAGAGACAAGACTAAATTGACCGGTACTGAACTGTATGATTTACTCTTTGAACAGCATAGTGGTCCTATGCTGCAAAGTATTCACAAAATTTTTGTGCAATTTCTTCCATTTCAACTCAACTTTGACAGACAGATTTGAAATAAACTGACTGAAACACCTGACCTGACACGACCTGTCGCACAGGGATTGCCGAATATTCTAGCTATTGTATCTTGGTGATGTAACCCTTCAGTTTAATGATGATACCCTGATGGAAAAGAGCTACTCTAATTATATCATTTAGTATAATACATCATGCTTTTTTTGTTTTGTTTTTGTTTTGTCATAGATATAATGCACAACGTGTGCAAGGGTCATCTGATGGCGCCATATCCACAAACAATGAAACTCCACAGAACTTGCTACCCACCAAAATAAAACACATCAAAAGTAGATTTTTTTTATAGAGAAAACAAAAATAGATCAATCTAAGTTAGTAAGGGTTAGGGTTAGTTAAGCAATTTAAGGGTTTTGTTTTTATTATGTAATTTTATTGTTTAGGCTTTTATGGTGGAAGCTAATTGGGAGCCAAACAAAGAAAAGCATTAAAGAAAGTTATGTATGAGGGCTGAGTTTACACACTTCCATGTGAGTCATTGCTTCTAGTTTTCTTTCAACTTTATTATTCTTGTTTACCTTAATGTTTTTATCTTTTTCCAGATTTGAAGAAACAGGTATAGTAAGAAACGAGCTGTCAGACATGCACATACAGCTCAATATTTGTAGAGTTGTAATAGTATTACTTAAGCCAGCAATGCCAAAACACAGTGTTCCTTATTTACACTACTGTCACTGATGATCAATACTGTATATAAAATACATCCAAAATATGTTAATATCTCTATAAAGAGAAAGGATTAACTGACTGATAAGGTTGCATCTGACCTGTACCCCAGAAACAGTCACACAGTTATAGAGCCAAACCCATAAAAGCACTCATCAGGTCACACTCACAGATCTGAATTTACACACACCTATCTATATTACTGGCTGCTTTTAAGAAGCACCAGCCAGCAGCTCGCTCAGAGCCATATGAGTGCGTGACTGATGTTGCCTTCATGTGCGTGACCCCTCTTTATGCATGTTCAGCGGGTGCGTGAGGAAGAGACAATAGGGGGGAAAGGCCTGTCTGCCGGCTCATCTATACCTAATCTGCTGTTGCATGCAAAAGGTGGTGTGTCAGACAGCCATGAAGGTAACTTCAGATGGACAAACGGCCGCTCTGAATTACATCACTTTGTGAGGATGCTTTTGTTTCTGTGAAACCAAACACATCCACTTGAATGACATGGTGAACTGGCTGTAATTGAGATGTCAGTGCAGGAAGGCGTGTTGAACTTCTGTTAGTCTCAATTTCTCCCCTTCTCGCACGATATCTCATCCATGATACCGCCCTTCCCCATTCTCCGCTCTCTCCCCCTCCATCTTCATCCTCATCACTCTGTCTCTCTGTGAGGCACAGCGCTGTGATATCCTATACAGTCTGCACTTTTGACCAACAGTCCTGGATAATGGTTTTCAGATTCTTCAAGGTGGCCTGAATCTGTGCCAGAGCTGAAAATGGAAAGCAAACACGAGTCCACCACCCTCTGTTCCTACTTAGCTCCAATGTAAGCTGATTATTCAGGTTCTTAGAAATTTCTGTCATGCTTTTTCATGTGAGACTCCCATCGTTCAATGGCCCCACCGACTGAACTTGAGTTTGTTTTAGGACTGCCGGTCTTAATGTAATACAGTCAGCTATGGTGGAGTCAGTCATTAGTTTCAGGGAGAAACGTGCTAATGCACGTTAATGAAACCTCTACATGCGTGCCCCAGGTCTGTACGATGAGGTTAGCTGTTGTACAGTAGGTTGTATGTGGATCATTAAACACAGTGCCAGAATCTCACATGCATTATAGGTGCTTTAACAAGCTCTCCTCACATCCCACATGGCCTTGGTGTGTGGTTCCTCCGCAGAACCACAGAAATATGTTTAAAGCCTCATCTTTTCTTGTCTTACAATTATTGCGGTTTTGGAACAGCCCGAGACTTGTCTAGCGATCCATGATTCCACCATGGTGTTATTATTGGACAACAGGAAAAGTGAAATTAAATATTATAATGCCTTGGTGATATCTTTCATTGGTTTGGAATTTGCTATGTAAACAGCCAATATCTCAATCAGATCAATGACACATAATCCCTGTGAGGTCGTGGTGGCTGTGCAATCACTAGACAGATGGGGCTATTTTCTCTGAATGTCTGGGCAAAGCCTGAGATCTCAGACTTGTTGATGACTCCACCAGAGTTGATGTGAAACTAAAATTAAGTGAAAACATCCTGCAGTATGGCAGTAGAGGAAGAAATAGATATGAATCACTTTTTGCTTTCATTCAGTTCAGTACAAAGATTTCTAGTCACCGACTATGCAGCTGGTTCATTCTTCATTTTTTATGTCTTTTTTGTTTGTTTGTTTTGCTAAGCAATTGTAACGCTGTTCCAATACGAATATGCAGTTGTACATCTGTAAGCAATTGCATGACTGTTGAAAACGCTTGAATGTTATAGCGATGCTTCTTGTGGTCTTCAGCTCAGTCTTGGATTCTAACTATGATCAGTCTAATGCTGGTTCAAACTGTTTTACTAAGTTCAGCACAAAACTAGACCTATAAAAACACCATTTATAAGGTTAATAGCTCAGCAACCACCTATCTGCAAAACAGTTATTGCATCATGATTGTTTTTGTTTGTTTTATGGCCATTGTTTGCTTATTATAGAGCTTCCAGCAGAGACAGAGGGAAATGAGGAGGGAGAAGGCAAATGGCACACAACAAAGGACCCCAGTCGGATACAAGCCAAGCATGCTGCGGTCATGATCAGCACTTTAGCCCTTTAGCCACACACCTGCATCATGATTATTTATGTGGATTTCATTGAACCTAATAATACATCAAGAAGTCACAATTATAAGCTAAACTTATATCACACAATGATGATCTTTTGTGTCTTTACTGGACACAGCCATTAAACCTTTATAGTGCTGGTGGAAAAAGTAAGTGAACCCTTGGATTTAACAACTGATTGAAGCTGGCAGGTAGCCGCTGATCAGATCTGCATAAATTTGGCCCATTCTCCCTTATACAGCTGCTTCAGCTGACCCATATTCTTGGGTTGTCTGGTGTGAATGGCTCTCTTCAGGTCATTCCACAGCATCTCTACAACCAAAGCTACTGATTCACCCTCAGTTCAGCTTGATGATTTTGTGAAAAGGATTCATTGTTTGTGTTCTGAAAGCTTCCAAACGAGAAGGGTGAGAAAAGTACTTCCACTATGTGAATTGCCGCTGTCTGAAATCTCCCAAAAGTTCTCAGGATCTTCATCTAGTCACGTGATTGATTTGACCCCCTCTGTTTTAAGAACACGCAGAGCACCATATGTGCACTGGTTTCAAGGGCTAGCAGGTTTTGCAACATCATTGTACTTTTTTCCTCTATGGCCCCTGAGCTATACTCTGCTTTTCGGTACAGATGAGTGGTGTGACCACAGAGAAGTCACACAGCAGACACTATATCGATGAGCTCTGAAACTGATTAATGCATGCATTCCATGTTACAGGATGACACTGAACTGGGGAGCATTTAATCTCCAGGATGTGAACCAGGCCGGCGGTGGGCTGGAGAGGGAAAATATAGCTCTCTGGGCTTGCATAAATTGTGAAACGTTAAAGATCAGATAGAGCAATAACTTTGAAGCATGAATAGCGCATATGAGAAATTGTATTTTTTTTTAACCACAGACTCACATTATGTCAATGAAAAAACATCTCTTAATGAAGTCTCTTACAACTTGTAGTATTTTATCATTTTTGAAAACATAATGTATATATATGTATGAGGTGAAATAAACAAAATTATACTTGCATGCTTGAACTTTTTTTTTTTCTTTTACTTTTTTTACGTGAGCTCTCTCCTTTTCTGTGTGCATGCCATCAATATGTATTTTTGTGTGGTTTAAATATTTCACCATGTGAACCCCCTCCCCACACACCATCCTTTACCTCACCCACCCCCGGCTGTAAAGGTGTGAGGTGTGTCTCATAGTGTGGCGGGAGCAGGGCAGGCGTTCCTACACTGCTAAGAGGTGTTAAGGCCAGTAAATCTGCGCTGAGGGGTGG
Source organism: Seriola aureovittata (assembly GCF_021018895.1). NCBI lineage: Eukaryota > Metazoa > Chordata > Actinopteri > Carangiformes > Carangidae > Seriola > Seriola aureovittata. Next base: position 8,951,615 of record NC_079364.1, read on the forward strand.
TCTCTGAGCCTGCCCCAGCCTTGGCAGGACCCCTGGGCCCAAATTGAAAGCAGACGTGTTTGGAGTTCATTCTCTGAGTTACTACTGTTCAATTGTGATTTACAAGAGTGTGTGAGATATGGAAATCTCTCACGCAACTCAAGATATGGGCTGAGTGAAAGCACATTGTGAAACAGGCCCCTCCGCCCTGTGGGAAGGACTAATCTGTAAACTCATGCTATCCCTCCATTTGGACAAGACTGTTTATTCAGTGTTTTCATCCTTTCAGCCTGTCATCTTCTCAAGTAGGGGAACAATGTCCGCTTTGGCTAATGGGAAAAGCATGGCTTTTCCACGAGGGGTTCTATCCTCTACGAACAAACACGTGTTATATGATAGTATCTTCTCTGTTAATGAATTCATGAAAACTATTTAGTAATTAACATGTCAGTGCTTTCCGGCAAACTCCTGCACTCCTGCTAAAATGTCAGTGACTAGGGCACCATAGTCTCAATAACAGTGTTTATATCTATATCTCTCTCTGGTCGATGCTTTTGTCCAAAGAAACATATAATTGACATGACATCCAAGTCACCGTAGCTCTATCTGGATCTACAATTTTATTCACTTTTGCAAAATTAAAGGAATAATTTGTATACATTTCTAAATAAAACATTTAATAAGAAATTTACTTAAAATCTATTGACTAATATGTCATCAGAAGTAATCACATATAAAGTTGATAACCACATGTTTTTTTAGATTCATCATATTCATCTGTGTGGTGGGGTATGAGAAAACACAAAACCTGGCAGCCTGACCTCCACACTCTACCATTACAGTTTTACACAATTGTTTACACACTAAAATTGGAAGTTGAAATGCAATCACCAAAACCTGAAACTCATCTTCCAAATCCCTAAACAAAGTCTGCAAAATTGAAAGCACAATTTCTTTTTCTTTTCTTTTTTTTTATTTATATAACTCTAAAGGCCACGGATGAGCTCTCCTGGTCACGGGGAAAATGGAGGTCAATGGTGAAGCAAGAGCTAAGGGTCAAGGAGAGAAAGTAAGAGGAAGAAGAGGAGGACGAGGGAGGGCAGTCGTCTCAGATGAGATCGTGGGCCACATCGATTGACCAAGTGCTCAACCATGGATTAATTATGAAGGAGGCTGGGCGAGTTATTATTTATTTGAGTCCATATTACTGTAACCAACTGATCAGATATTCATAGTAGTGTTTTGCGTTGACCGCATCACTTTGTTGTTGTTTGGTAGATCTTTTCATACGATGGCGTGTGTAACATTTTGATGTAAAAGGAAAGAGAAAACAGTTTTAAATGCAGTGTTTGCTTTTGCTAGAGATTTGTAGAGTTTCGCATTTTGTGTTTTGTGTTTAGAGTTTTGAGGAAAATGAGCCACAGATTCAGAAAATGTTTGTAAACAATTGTGAAAAGAGACATTTGCTCAGCTTGTCGAGTCGCATCTGTCCCGCTTGACAATGCCAACAAGTGTGGTTCAAAACAGAGCAAGCACACTGCATATCACACTATGTGCAATGTAGCTGGCACATTTTCCAAGTCTTTGCAAAGGCTGACTCAACTAAACAACAGGTTTCAACACAACCAGCAACAACATCTCTTTCCTGTAGTTCCTCCACAGCTGAAATAAAAAGTAAGACATAGAAAGTTACAGATTTCAACAGTAACTGTAATAAAAAACTGCAATAAAGATGTGTTAAGCAAAATTGTAAGTGATAAAATTAATATCCACCTTTTAATTTTCTATTTTACATCATCTGAATACCATTTACAATTACCTGGAAAAAATTAAGTTCATCTGGGTTAATTTGTTAATTGTTTGAATACTTTACTCAATAATGTTAATAGTTTTCACTATGTGTGCTTTGTTACTAAGCAGAATGGCAGTAAAATAAATGTTAAGTGCTTTTATGACTAATTCCCTACAACAGATGTCACAGGTAAAGAGAAACACATGTCACCCTCGTGGGTTTAGTTTGTTTTGTTCAGGTGGATGGCAGCAGCACACCTTTGGTTATAAACCAGGCCAGTTCAGGACATAACTGTTCACTTAAGTTATTTCCTCTGGCCTGTGTCCTGGCCTCTTGCATGCATGTTGCCTCACAAGGGTCTCTGCTGGACACACACACACACCCAAACACATATACACAACACGCACCAGGCTCCTTCCTCCAGACAACACCTGCTCTCCACACGAACAGTTCCTGTTCATCCATCCTTCTCTAGCCACAAAACTCTCCTGCCCTTATGGGAAGTCTCGGCTTACCAGGCGATAGAGGACTTTAATGAAACACTTAGAAACTTTGACCTGTGACCTTGCTAGAATAATGCTCACTCAGTGACGCTGACCGATGTGAGATGGAAGGTCAAGGGATAAAAAGGTCAATGGAGTTACAGACATGAGAAATGGAGGCAACCCTGCGGTGATGCCATAATGTAGACTACCATCTAATTTCCTTGCAGGTTCAGGGCCAATCGCACGGTGCAGACAGATAAACTTCCTGGCGAGGTAGCTGCTAGCAGGAATTCATAAGGGTAATGTGTCTGTTCTCCTTCCAACATCGGCTCCTGTTGTCCAGCTCTGCTATGCTTCTCCCACCCTCACCATTAAAAAGACATCTATCCTTAAAATGAGACAGAGAGGGAGGCATGACAGAGATTGAAAGGCACTGTTACCTAAAAGCCGCAGACAGTGGTGCTTTACTTGTCAAAAATAAAACCACATGGATACATCACATGGACACAGACGAGCGTTGGCATGTGCGCACACTCAAACACATTCACAGATTGACTTCCATTTGACGTCTGCATAGATGATCCAGTTAGACAAACACTCATGAATGATGACTAACTTGCGGATGCAAATAAAAGTGTAAATATTATGTTCAGTGTTGAAAGCAATATACGTAAACTCGATAAAAGATATTGGCTCCATGTTTTGAGAAATCCTTGCATATAAACTCCTCGCTGTGTATGCGATGTGCGTGTGTGTGCGTGTGCACTCATGAATCCATGAACTTGTCAGCCTTTTGTAATGAGGGTTATGAAAATAAAACACAAAATACTGGCTCTTGTTACCTTCTATCATAACACATGACACAGACATTCCTCTCAGAAGCCAATGAACAGTTGAGTGACTCAGTGTTATGGTTATGGCTCCACTAAAGCCAGTAGCTATGAGAAGATTAAGGAGGACTTCAGATGGATCCAAAACGAGCTCTGCCCCAGAAGGAATTTTATTTGGCCTTTCACTTGTGGGAGATTAATTCTGATCATGAGTCCTTTTTGTCTGCTTATTATTTTCACTAATTACCATTACTAAAGTGAAGGACAGCTGATTAGTGTGTGTGTGTGTGTGTGTGTGTGTGTGTGTGTGTGTGTGTTTCTCTCCACTCACTGCCTCCCTCACTGGCCTCTCCTGCAAACCACACCGCAGCTCAAGTGTTCCATACAAGTGATTCACAGAGCATTCGCTTTCTTGTTTTTTGGGCTTTGGGTTTTTGAAGTAAATCTACTTTCAGGGCACAGGTTTCATTTTTGGATTTTAAAACTTGTGAAAAAAGTGAAAGTTATAAAGGAGAGAGCTCTTACGGAAAATTACATTATATATACTTATCTAGACCCAGGAAGCTGCTTATAAACAACAATTTGTTCTGTAAAAATCGAAGACAGATCAAGACCAATCACTAAAAATGTACCTCCCACAGAATCATTATTTTCCCATGGTACAATGTGCTTGGCACTGACTCTGTTTTGTGATGAAAGAGATTCAAATATTAGAGTAGGCAGTTCCTGTCAACACAGGTAAGTCAATGTGGTCTCAGGCAAATTCCAATTACTTCACCTGTTTTCTGCTGAGACGGTATCTAGCATGACTGACGAAGTCTAGCTGAAACTGACTGCTGAATTGATATCCTGACAATGTACAGCTTAGATCAATGACAGCTGAGTCCGACGTGGTCTTTTAAGGCCACTGTATAAAGAATTTTGACAGCATGGACTTTCCTCCGGCAACAGAGACCAAAAATAAAAGTACCCTGTGGAGTCTTTGAACCACTAGAAGTGAAACATGTAACAGTTGCCCCCACAGATTTTCAATCATCTCACAGTTTTGTTTTCTGGTATTTTAACCACAGAACACAGAGTTTCCAGTATGGATACAGAAGTACGTTTTTCAGTGGTTTGGGTGTGTTGTCGCAGGTGCTGCTGGTGGAAGTGGTGACAGAGACAAGACTTAAAAGGTGTATGTAAGTAAAAATAACAAGGTGCACAGGTTGTCCCGGTTACTAACCAAATCAGCCACTGTTATCATAAATGTCATCCCAGTTCAAGTTATTCATCAGTAAAATTTCATTTCACTATCGAGATCAGTTGGTGTTCAGACAAATAAAATCGTATTTACCTGCAGCTCCTGACACTAACAGGTAAAATACAAAGGAAATGTGTCCAATATGCTGTGCTTGTATCTTATTTCTTACCTGGCTTATTTAACAACTCCATTTTCATGCGCATTAAAATAACAAACATAGATGTGAAATGAGTTATTGATTAAACCTAATTATATCAAGGTGGGAAACGCTATCACAATGTATTGATAAAAATCTGCACCGCCACTTCTGTCAACATATTTTGCAGTATTACACAGTATGGCACCTGTATAACATTACTTTAGTATCACTGTAGAGAATTAAAAGTGCCTATCTGATGGGGTTTATAGAGTTTTCTTCCTCCAAGGAATGTCGTCTGGCATTGTCATCCCTGCACACAAGGCAATCGCAGTCCAGACTTTTCTGGTCTGTGGTTCCCAGATGGTGGAGCGAGCTACCAAACGCTATCAGAGCAAGGGCGACTCTGTCTGTCTTCAAGAATCTCTTGAAGACTCATCTCATCCAAGAGCACCTCCCCTCCTAACATTTTCTAAGTCGTACCTACTGTGCTCTCTCAGTGCACTTATTGCATAGATGTAGTACTCCTACTGTACTGGAGCTTTAGTGTTGTAGCCCACATAAGAATATAATGTCTGACATCATTATAATAATTGCAATATAATTGCAATTTGATAAAGGAGACCCCCAACAAAATATGTATATCTTTACTGATAACAGTCTGTGGTGAAGTGTCAGTGACCAAGTCACACAAGAGCAACTCTAGAAAGACTGCAAACAGCTTTGTCCCCAAAGCACCCCCACCCCCCCAGCATACTAGCCCTCCTTTTCACATTCCCCCGTCGATGCCAGATTCATGCCAGGTTCATTAAGTGCTCCATTTAGCTCAGTGAAGCCCCATGCATGGCTCTTTTCATGAAGTTAATACACTTGGTGTGTTTGAACCTCACACATGTTATTATCACTGCACCCTGCTGTTTGAATCCCCCCCACTTTTTATGATTAGACTAGAATGTGCTGCACCTAGATGAACCATGGCATTTTATTAGCACGCTAGTTGTTAGTCTGTTTTTAAAAGAATGTTTTGCAAGGGTTTTAACATGTTATTATTGTAAAACAACCTCCACTCCAGCTGTATGGCCAGAGAAACACAGACAGACTAACATGACAAAGAGGCAAAGACTAAAGAAAGATGGTGAGAAAAACAGAACAGAGAGGGAAATGCAGACACTCAGAGTAATAATGAGACTCATCTGGAAGTACTTTGTGCCAAAGAGGAAAGCAACTGTGGTTCTGAAAAAGGTTGTGACAGCAATCTCCTACAGTAAAGTATTATCTGATGTATTTAATTTCAGATAATTCTTTAAATAAAGCTCTCTTTAGATAAGACATGGCTGTTCAGAGTAATTAAGATCATAATTTATTTGGAGAGTCAAGTTCCGATACTCAATTTACCAACAAATTATGACGTTTTTTTCAGTAAATATAAGTATACAAAACAAACACTATACAATATAATTCTAAAAAAACTTGAATTATATGTATTATGGTATCACTTGTTTATTAACTACTTTTTGACACCTGATAGTTAATATCAGAACTGCTCAAAAGCTAAAATCAGTCGACATCAGCAGTCCCTTTAATTGTTGTTGATGATGATGATATGTGTTTTAATGTAATCCACATTAAAACCGCCCATTCTTTTGTAATTAGTGGACACAAAAATACCAAAACTTATGGTACTTATAGCACAAAATAAGAGCATTTGGACTCGAAATATTAAATATTTCTCCTGGATGAGAAGAAAGACAAAGTATCCTTGACTTGTAGTTTAAGTTTAGCACAGAACTGGCTAAACATTAATTATTTTCATGGTTTTCTCAAGAGGCATATTTCATATTAGTTCATAATGGTGTCGCTAGAGGAAGTCACAAAAATCATTAGCATTCATCTTCTCCATGAACATCTGTACAAAATGTCATAATCCATGTATTAGATACTGTAGTTGAACTGGGAGCAAACTGGTGGACGGTCAACGAATCCTTTGACAAACAGCAGTGTCACTAATATGGGTAAGAATGTGGTGTCGCTCTCTCCAAAACATTCATCCCAAGAGTATAACAATTTGTTTTACTTTAGGTGGACCACACCAAAAAGGATAAAAAGGATGTTAGATGGTTAAAAAAAAGTCATGTCAAGTGGGATTAGTGCGACAGATCTTTACTTGAGAGGTTTTAAGGTGCAAAAGTTTGAGTTTCCTCACATCGCTGTTGCATCTCTGAAGACATTCAGTGCTCACACTGTCAGAATGGCAATGACATTATGATATTACAGTGTAGCAACAAGGTTCATGTCCTACAAATCAACTGATCAACAGCAACTGAAAACAGCATCTTTTCTTCATGCATTTATGCGCCAAAATATAAATACAAACCAAATTAGATGCTGCTATATAAACTGTCCACTGTTCTGGGTCAGAAACTCAAAGTGCTTATTTTAGAACGTCTTTCTCCTTTCAAGCCACTAAGGCAGAGCCTGTTTTTATAAGTAAGGCTCTGCTTTTTCTGATACATGAACAGATATGGTGAGCAGTTAAGACTGTGATCCCTAACAGCTGTTCCTGCATTAGATGGGATCAACATATTCCCCCGACAGTGAAGCACAACACCGGTTCACATTCTCTAACAAGGCCGATTACACTGGCCCTAATGCACTGCAACTGCCTACAACATCACGAAGTGTGCCTACCAACAAATCAATGCATGTTATACAAAACATTTCTGCGATTGACTTTTGGGACTCAGTTCTACCATAGTAACATGGAGCCGTGATGTTCTGTCATTAACTATCCAGTATTTTAATCATATCAGGTATTAACTGACATTTCACTGTGATCGAGTGCGTTCGCCCCTCTCCCCATATAAACTGTAGGTTCCAATGAATGGAAACCTCAGAATATGAAACTGAATAGACAATGTTTAATGCAAAGATCTTACTTTTCATATATGTAACCTCTGTGAGTATCTGTTTATATTTACAGGATGTGTGCTGTGGGATTATCATTGATAGACAATAAAGAAACTGTTATCCAACACGATCAGAAATATTATGGATATTATTCGGTCAGACATGATGTCACAAACTTTTTTGGAGAGGTTGTCCTATATAATAATAATATTTAATTTCGGACGAAATGTGATTTTATCATTGCTTTTGTGTTTGTTTACATTTGTGCATATAGATTTGTTGCTTGAATACAGCCTGGGTAACTGACCTTTAGGTATAAGTTAACAATAGATTTCTAATGCAAACGATATCCTCTGTGTGGTGTTAACATCAGGTTTATATATTTCATTCAACACACTCAAGGCTGTATTCATAAGAAAACCCTGTGCGTAAACACATTTATCGAAGGAGAGCAATGAACATTAGCAACTTCCATCTCACACATCAGAACAGAAAGCAGCAGTGACAACCGGAGCTGTGAAACACGTGTCATCTTTTACTGCACTAACACCCAGTGTGTTAGCAGGACCCAGGAAGAGACGCTTCAAAGAGCCGAGAAGAGCGGCTGTGTGTGTTTTTGTGTATGTGTGTGGGTCACACTGTGTATACGCGTGCAGTGTTAACAGACTACTGCAAAGCCTGCCGTCACAGACAAAGCTTCACTATTCCCTTTGTACACTACCTTAAATGGTGAGTACAGCCTCAACACTTGAAACCTGCTTTAGTGAGACGATATTTAACTTGTGAAAAATGCATTTCTGGACACATCTGATCCGTATAAAACAGTTTAAGAGAAAAAAAAAGAGTCTAAATATAACTAAATATATGGGAACCTAGACCATATCTTATTTGCTGAGAGTTTTTCTAAAGATTAAAATATCACTTTTCATCTCATTCAATTCAATCAAGCTGACGGCTTGGCTGCATATCATTGAGACACATGACACTGGCTGGAAAAGTACAGCAATCCATATGAATTTAGCATTTTATTTCTGATCTGTTCCCATTGAACTGAACGCATGTGACTTTTTGAATTGAATTGGTTTTACAAGCGAGTGTGTGTATGTGTGTGTGTGTGTGTGTGTGTGTGCGCGCATGCTTTTGTGATTGTACAGTGTGTGTGTTTGTAAGCTATAGTTATTTATAGTTGGAGCTAATGTTATGAGGCTCCATCCCTAGAGATCCCCAATTATCATGGAATTTAGAAAGCAAAAGCTAAACCCAAACAGTCTAAAACAGTGCTAAGAATAGACTGACCTTAGACATAATCCATTCTGCCGGCATAATGCAGTCATATCACTAGAAAACAGGGTAAAGAGCACGTGCACACATACAGACACAGAGGCTCTTCTCTCTCCAGGAATGCTTTTAGAGTGCTAAGAGCAGACACCGTGTGTAGGCAGATGTCTCGGCAGTAATAGTGGAAACTACAATAAATTCTGGATTCATGTGCTAACACTCCAAAAAGTTCTTGAGATACAACAGAATGATAAATCACATAGCAATATTCCTGTCCTGAGGGGAAGGGATCGGAAACAACATGCTGAACAACTGCTTATCTGGTTAGCCTTCAGACAATGAAGTGGCGTGTGATTTGCATGACAACATTTTAATGAAAACAAGTTCCCAGAAAGACAATCCTGCATCATTGTATTTCATTCAGAAAAACAAACTACTAAAACAATGTCTTTTTCTTTAGTTATCTCTATGATAACTGGTAAAATGGTGTAGGAAAAGTTAGATATAAGCCTAATGAACACTTAAACTTCACAAAAAGCAGCAATTAGACCAACTGAATGTCACTGTGAGTTTACGCAGGCACACACACAGCAAAGCTCTGAGACTGGAGCTGGAGGTTTGTCTGATTCTGGAGTCAGACTGGGATTTGAGTTCATTGTGAGCTTGCATGTTTGCGTGTTACACTGCAATCATCTAAACCCTCACTGACTCTTTACTGGCTTCAGCAACATTCAACATAACATTAAACAATGGGAATGAATTAAAAGGAGTTGTAAGATTTTAAAACGCTGACCTCGACTCGTCAAAACAGCAAATAACTCAGACAGAAAAAGAGAGAGATAAACAAAATAGCGGGACCTGCTGATGGGAACGAAGGCATACAGTCATTGAGATTTAAAGAGGCTCACTCACGCAGGTCTGGTGTGCCTGCCTCACGGCCACTGCACTTCCTATGCTACTGTAAACTCCAGACAGCGTATGGCCTTTGATCCTTGAACGGCAGCAGGCAGCCATTCAGGCTATAAAAGCAAACTACCTGCACACACATACCTGTATGCACGCACACAATTGCACACACACACACACGCACACGCACAAGCTTCAAATGAAAGTAATTTCCAATAACATATAATGTATAGATGATGTGTCAACTGAGGACACACATGCAGCTTTTAGGTCTCAGTTTCCTGAAATGCTAGTACCTCTGTGAAGTAGCGTTATCATACCTTTCTTGTGGCATTGCATTGTTCTACAGTTTCACTTCTATTACACTAAGTAATACAACTACCTCTACTAATACGACTACTACTACCACTATTTTATTATTGCAATAAAGATAGAAGAAATAACAAGAACCGACTCTAGACGTGATTCTCTGAGCTCTGATGGCAAAAACACTTACAGTAAGAGAATTTTGAAAAGGGTAAATGGGTAAACTCAAACATCTTTCAAGAATAAAGTGACAGAGATACAAAGCCTAAAATGTTAAAGAGAAGTTCAAGTCTGTCAAGTCTGTCCCACCCCCATCATGTAAGGTTAATGATGCTGTCCTTAACCTGTGAACTTGGGAGTCTTGTAAAAACGCTATAAGAGGTACATTTAACCGCTGCAATCAACTATTCAAGAGGTGTTTCCAGCTTCATGCAAACATGCTGTTGGACCTTTCAGTGACCTAGTTTTTAAAACCTTTAAACCTACTTTTTCACATGACTCGGTTTCCGATTACATCAGCAAAGTTGTTAGACGTTTCAAGTGATGCCCCTAGATATAATTTCCTTGTCCCAACTGACCCAACCAAGGTGAGAACAAGGGTTCAACGACTACTTAACTAATGATAGATACCCTCCATTCTTCCAGCCTTGCAGAGCTATCCATCTATTCATTTTACAATGCATACAAGTCCCACTGGGGACTCTTAGAAGATCCTGAGGTCTTTCAAAACCAGATAGGATACTTAATCCTTCAAACATGTTCTTTGGAACCAGAAATGCCTCCACAGGGAGAAATAATCATCACACGCCACTCAACTCAACTGACTCACTTCAAAATGAAGGACTAACATTTTCTAGACTGAGCTCCTTTGGATATCACAATGCCTGACTCTAGATATTTTGTGCATGGTGAACTGTTTGTATTTGTGATCTTATTCTATCAGTTGGTGTTCATGGCCACACAGTAGGTGAGAATCAGAACATAGAAAGTCTAGTAATTTGACTGCTTTCATGGTTATGCCAACTCCACAGAGGGTGGTGTCAGTGTCCTCTCCAGGACACCACCCAGAGAGTACAGAGACACAGACAAAAGTCAGAGTCTTCCCTGAAGGAGTCTATAATACAGCAGTACTCATCTGGTACTCAAAAGGAAAGAGTTCAGCCCCTATCTGGGACTTTTTGCATATGAGCCTAGCTACTATGGTCTCGCGCCTGTAAGCTGCCCTTACTGGTTTGTCTACAGGAGGGGGCTCCGCTTTCCTGATTCCATGCAAGGTTAGTCATTTATGTTGAGGCCAATTCAAAAGGGTTTTGGAAATGCTTTGTTTGGCCCCTTAGGGAGAAATTGGCCTCAGGGGTCCCTACCAGGTGCTACCTGCACGTGACAACACAGCTTCTAAGGTCACGCAAACCCCTCCATCTTGAGAAGGTGGCAACTTATGGATAATGAACCTATAAAATTCTCATAAACTGCAATCCATATGTTTGCAAAATTAATTTTTTATTTAGGATTTAAACAAAGTATTGCCTTCAATGTATATGTACAGTACCTAATGGAATTATATGTCAATTTATGTTGAATTGTTAATTTATGCAAATCCTTTAACATCTAATTGTCTGGTATTTGCAATATGGTGGCTGCCAGAGGTGATGTGTTAAGTGATGTTTCCTTGGCCCATGCATCCAAAAGACAAGTGTGAACTGTGTCTGAGGTGATAGAAGGGACAAATGAACAGGCTAGAATGACAGGTCAGGCCTTTACGACCACCAGTTTAGAGATGAGAAGGAGACCTTCTGTGGCCAGACGTCCCCCTCTCTCTCAGGCCTGCAGCCCTGACCTCCCTGGGGGAGCACGTCATTAGGGCCCATATAAACTTTTGAAGTAGTGAGTCCAAGGAAAGGCCAGGTATGTAAGGCAATAAATTGTGACTTTAAATACAAACACGAAAAGTGAAAGAGTGCACGACCCCTGACACGGAGATGACTACTTCTGAGCCGTTATGTCTTCTGTTTTTCTCCCCTTGGATGGATACCTGTCAGCCATAACTTATTACTTCCCACTATTACACTCAATAAGAATGAGAACATAGGAGTGTCTTTGAAGTTTTTTACTTGAGTCAATAAATCCTTACCAATGATTCAGCGCAACTATGTAAAACCACTAATTAATTGTGACATTTAAAATGATAGGGAAGAAATTCTTCAAAGCTTAGTCATTAGAGCAAATATCTTAACCATCAGTTAAGTGAATGTGAGTCACTGTGAGCTCTGTAACATGCACAGCACAAACTTATTTAAGTGCAACATGTTTCTTGGAAAAGACAGAGAGTTTGTAATAAGTTCTGCAAGAGTGAGTCTACATGCAAATGTTTTTTAAAGTATTTAGGAGTGCATACCAAGGAGAGCCTGCTATTCTAAGAGTTTATAGCTCCCTCTCATGTCCAGAGGGTGAGTGACAGCGAGAGGCAGGCAGAGAGGGTGTTTCTCCATTGCATCTCAGCCAGGGACAGCTGACTGGTTGGGATCTAATTGCTCTCAAGTGAGGTCAGCAGGAGGCATTTATCTAAGCAGAGTGCACAGCGACAGTGGAAGATGCACAGAGTCGGCCTGCCAGAATCAGGACGACATCCATGGGAATTGACAGAAGCTCCCAGCTCTTGTTTAGTTTTACTGCATTACTGGACTTGGTTTACAACCCTGACTTCTACAGCAGTAGAACTTAAGAGTCTTCAAATTAAAACTCTTGCTGAAAGGGAACACCAATCTGACAACTCCTGTCATCCCTCAGAGCACATGTAAGTCATTAAACTATGAACTATAAACTATTTTTGAATAAGACTGGCAGCATAGTTTGTTTGTCTGTTTGTAACTACATAGTGTATGTGTACTGATACAGCGAGGGTTACAGACCATAGACTTGTGAAGCAATCCAACAGCACTGTTGCAATATTTCACTGTTCCGAGTTCGATGTCAGGGAGACGTGTGTCTGTCACAGTGCACCACAGACAGTTAGATTTACTGCTAGAAAACGTGCAATACATATTCATATGAACACAGAAAACCAGAAGCTATTCGAAAGCGGTTTGAAAATTTATGGGAGCTCTACTATGGTGCTGGGTGAATCACTGCAATCATTTATTTTTTGAAGCTGCTTTAACAAAACTCTTTCGACTTGGAAGTGTGAGTATAACAGTTTGTTTCCAACTGCATTAAATAGAATTTTTATTTTTTATTTTACAGTGACATCGTGCATAACATTTCCTGACCTGGATTATGACGCCCCTTGTTGGACTATGGTCTCAAGAAGATGGAGAAGTCAACACGCACCGTCACTGAGGACTAAAGCAAGACCTCATCTCATAACACTGTCACCCGTCCTCTTCTTCAGACCACTCTAAAGCTTCAGCCAACCCCAACCAGCCTGTCACAACGTCCCACTAGGACTAGGACTGCTGCAGAAACAGGGTCCCGGAGGTCGCAACACAAGGGTCACAAGTCAGGGTTCAGGGGGTCGCTGGGCTGAGGAATAGTGCACAGATCTCTATCTCACATTTCAGTATGTTGTTCATTGATCCCCACTGCATTGTATTATAATGCGCAAATGGATGCTGACATGGAACCTTCAAAATCTCTTCTCGGGACTGTACCTACATGCAATCTTCCTATTTGGCAGTGTATGTGTGGTCTACAGTGACTGCACTCCAGAGCAACTTGCCGCCATCATGAACTGCTCCAAACATGAGCGCCACACCAGGAACTACGACTACATGGAGGGAGGAGATGTGCGTATCCGTCAGCTGTTCAGCCGCACGCAGTGGTTCCTAACAATAGATGAGAGAGGCAATATCAATGGGACTCAAGATCCCACCGACTGCTACAGTAAGGATGACTCTTTTTGTCTAGTTATAATACCAATGGTTCAAGTTCCTCTGCATTTATTAGCAATAAAAAAAACATAAATATATTTTTCAAATGTGAAATAACTTAAATGCAGGCAGGAACTAGAATTTGATGCAGTATTTAGTTGCGAAATCTTTCCACTGAACCAGTAAAGAACCTTTGGCCTGTCAGGTTGACAGAAGCACATGGGAGGTGTTATTGTACAGAGCTCTCCACAGTGTAATCACAGTGTTAATGGCTGATGTGTCTCTGTTAGGGAAGCCAAAGTGACAGAGGTAAAATGAAGCAGGTGGAGGTTTTGGCTTGTTAAACTATAACATCATGTAAACACAGGCTGTAATGAAGTAAACCAAAGAGTCTCAGAGACCGATGGATGCCAGTTCTCCGCAACCTCAGACTCACACTGGCACAGACTCACGTTTGTTCAGCACGATTTGCTTTCCCAGTGTCAAAAAGAAATATTGGGACAAAGAATTGGCATGAATATCAGAAATGGAAAAATTATGAAAAAAGATATTCAGCTTCTGATGAACCTATTGTTAGCAACTGACATCTCACACACAGACAGCTACCATAATGTGTCCCGTCCAAAATTACTGTTCCAACTGAAAGTAAAATTTGTCAAATAACACATGCTCGTTATCTACTGAATGGCTCATTTTATTTGCTAGCCATGGTAATTGTGTTTTAAGACTGTAAATTGTTACAATTGTAGCTTCAGAGCCAACATTTTTCTAAAGCTCATATTTTTAGATACTACTTGGAATCTCTGTCATGGTGAGGATGTTTTAAGTAGTTATCATTTCCTCCTATCAGACAGTGCGGCTGTGGCTGGAATGTTGGCTTGACAGAGAGATGCCTCATGGAAAAGATGCTTGTGCAACAACTGGCAATGAAAGACAAAAAAATTGATACACCCATATGTGGCTGACGATCGCACGCTAAAGACAGACAGAAATGAACCCAATAAGCCTTAGAAGAGGCCAGCGTGGTGCTGGTATATACTACGTACTTTTTGAGTGTAGTGAACAAGACGTTTTAAGTCCCGAAAAGCTGATCGCATAAGGAGAAAACAAAAAAGAGGAATGAGAAACGTGGAGCTGCATTATTTTTGGCTTCCACATTCTGTGTGTCTCTGCAACAAAAATAAAGGCTTACATCCAGCGAGCTCATCTCTTGCACCACACAAGTTTGTTTTTTTTTAAACTTTATTATATTTCAAAGGGTTGTTTTTACAAAAAAGTCAAAATGTATCCAGTGCGGATTTTGTTATTTCATTGAAGCTTTTGTATCTACAGTGTACAGAGAACTAAAACGTCACACACTGTCAACACTGATATTGGGCAACATATTCAAAAACAGCTGTTCTGTAGAAATGTTCCTGAAAAAATAATGTGTTCATTCTGCGCAGGCAGATTGCAATAGTTTCTAGTACAAGTTTGTTCTGAATCTGTAAACAAATCCTGACAAGAAAACAAACCCATAAGATAACACATAGATTTAATTCTAATAAAACAGTAGATGGTAATTACAAACACATGTAGGTTTGTGTCGAGGTGAAACACCATGACATCGCTCAATTTGAATTTTAACTGAAATGATAAAAATGTTAATAAAAAGATATGTTAAGCCACAGCAGGTAAACAACTGCCAATCAGGCAATCAACAAATTCTAAACCACAGCAGGATGATGAGAAAACAGGGACTTCAAAGACAGTAACTATACATAAGAAGGTAGTAATCGTTTAGTGCTCTACTGTCACTCAGATTGTAACACACCTGGTGTCAGGTGCAGCTAAATTAAAATAACAGAGACTTGCTGTATTCTATATCCACTTTAAATTCACTGTAACTTGGTAAATGCCAAACTGTAATACAGTATTTTTAGTTTCAGTGCAGATGAAATGAAACTTGCATTTGACGACAAAGGGAGTACAAATAATTAAAATCAATTACATGTTGGCAAAGGTCACGCCTGTGTGATTACATGGCATTTAATATGAAGCATGTCTTTATTTATCTTAAATGCCCTATTCCTGGCAGGCTGTCTCTCAACATCCTCACCCATGATTGTAAACAATCGATTCAGTCTCTGCTCAGAAAAAGCTGAATTAGGGATTACCCTCAAGTTAGTTTGCTTAGCCAGGGACTGGACCAGAAAGTGATGACAAATCTGTTCAAGCTGAGGATAGCCTGAGAGGTTATCCGCATCAGAGCCACAATGTTAACAACATGTGCGTGTGCATGTGAGTGTGGAAATTCGTTCCATCTTTCTGCAGCAGACCAAACAACTGTAGCTGTTACATGTACTAATATGGGAATAGCACTTCCATGCTATAAGAGCGTGCTATAAGATGATATGCTTCTTAACAACCATAAAAACACACTAATCACAGCTATACACTCGAGACACGCAATCGCATCTGAAATGAACGTTCAGCTGACTCTGACTGTATAAGTGGGGGGGTTTACAAATTAAGATGAAACAGTGTTACTTTGAACTCTGACATCACCTTCACCTCGAGTCATGATAAATAAAACCAAACGGGAATATGAGCGCACAGCCAAAGGGCAGTGATATTAAGTCAAATATCAAGTGCAAGCAGAGCACAAACAACATTCCAAGATTGGGAGACTGCCATCTGTTTGTGATCTAGCAAACGCTAAAATGCAGCATGCTCAGTGTCAGTCTGAAAAGCTTTAATAGGCTTTTTCCTCTGCCTGTCAAATTAAAATGAAACAAAAATAATATAAAAAAAAAAAAGAACAGCAAACTCTTTTATAAAGTTTAAAACACATTTCTGTGTTAGTTTTTACTGTTATATGTACATTTTTAATTTCTCATTGAGCTGAGTAAATGCTGCTGGAATAATGATCAGTAATATGTGTATCTGATGGATTATAAGATAGAGTAAAATTCATACTTACTTTAAAGTCTTGATGATAAGTAATTAGCTCTTTCAGTTTCAAGGGAGGTGAAATATAAGACTGAATCCCTATTAAATGTTGTTCATTTAAAGACCTTTTTCTTATGTGGTGTAGACACAGTTCTGTATACATGATCTGAATTTCTGTCTTTACAGATGTAATTAGTTTCGTTCTATCAAAATGGTACTGTGGCCTCTTTTTTCTTGCATTTTCCACTAAAGCATCCAGACTTAAGAAATAACATTCATTGTTATTCATTGTGCTAGTACTATTTGTTTCTATTTGCAAAACAGTGTCTTTACTCTCCAACAGATTTGAAAAGCAGGCCTAAAATGTAGCGTGCAAAGCACATGCAAGGAGGTAGTTCTCTCAATCCCAGGAGAGCGAGGCCTAATCTGTCTCCCATATGTGCTATGGCATAGGTTGTGGTTTGTGTAATGGCCACCCAGGCCAGTTAACAAGGCTTGAATAAAGCCAGAGAGACCACAGACTGATTAAGCACAGGAACTTCCACCCTGTTTGTTAATGAAGATGAATGTTGAGTGCAGTGTAGAGCTGGAATGAAGGCTAGATGATGATAGTGTCTTATCTGTCCTGTAATATGTCTCATTTTCTTAACTGTTTGACTGTCTGGCAGGTATCCTGGAGATCAGGACAGTGTCTGAGGGGGGCATACTGGCCATCAAGGGCGTGAAGAGTCAGCGTTATATCTCTATGAACAGGGCTGGAGTACTGCAAGGCAAGGTAATATTTTTCCTCAGTGAGATACATTATAAACCGCTTTTCAGCTAATTGATAACAAACAGAAATAAAAATATTGCGAAACATCCATTTGAATTTGAAAACCAAGGAATGTCAATAAAGGCAAATGCTGGCAACTTTAGACTGTACTGTATTAACGCTTTCACATCTTTCCATCACAGGATACCTACAACGAAAACTGCAACTTCAAAGAGGTTTTCCTAGAAAACTACTTCAACGCTTACTCGTCTGCAAAGTGGACTAAAAATGGCAAAGAAATGTTCATAGCCCTGTCTCAGAAGGGAAAGCCAATACGAGGGAAGAGGACCAGGAGGGAGCATATAGCATCTCACTTCATCCCTATGAAATGCAGGGAGGAGGAGAGGAGGGTGGACTGAAACAGCACAGGACTAAGTCGCAAATTGTGCATGATTTCAATCACATATTATATATGTTAACAGACACATGTAAACTCATTACCAACATCACTCTCCACTCTCCTCAAGTTGTAGATTAGTTGTGTATGTTCCATAATATGTTGTCATTTTCATATGAGAAAACAACAGATATCAGATGGGCACATTAAAGTATTTCAAACATCCTCAAATAAGATGCTGAAATAAGAAATTTCTGAAATATTTGAAATAGCTTCAACCGATACACAAACTGTAAGACCACTAAAGTCTACTCAATGTTATTGTTATTTTGAGTTAAATATTATGTTTCCTTATAAAACAGTTCAGTGTTTTCTTATAAAACAGTAAAATATATTACGCACAGTCAGGACTGAATCCTTTTCCAAAAATGATTGACACCCAGCCAGATGAGGAGACCTGTATGATCAACATAAATGTGCAGAACAGAGATTTGGCTTGACTTAGATGTGCTGAAGCAAGCTGGACTTGTCTTTTTTAATGGTACAAGTGCTCAGAGCACACAAAACTGAGGCACAATAAATACGATTACGACAGCATGTTCAGGAAAATGAGAGTTTTCGTAGGATGATCTGTTTGTGGATGACCTGTTTTGATCTGTCTGTCCTTCCTGCATTGAAAACCAGACTCTGGTCAAATGCATTGTAGCTGCTCACTGATTTCCTCTTCATTATCAAGGTGTGATTTTGAAATGCTAAAATGTTCTGCTGCTGCTGAAAAGATATCCAGATTAAAATACAAAAGTGAACAACATAATAAATGTGTATGCTATGCAATCTCTTTCCAACAGAGTTAACAATCCTGTATACTATTGAATACTTATTTATAAGGAGATTATTTTTGGTTTCAGTTAAAACATCACCATTTTACTAAGTATGAATGAAAATGTACCAGGAGATCCACTTCCACACGTATCCAAAAAGGCCAACTTTCTCTGTATGATGTCACTGTAATATCCCAATACTGACTACAACATTACAATACCTTATAATTCACAGTTGTAAGTTATTTGCTTTATTTATACACAACAGATGAGTTATATGTAAAAGCATCACTTTTCATTACAATGTGATTGTTCCACCTGCAACATTTACCGTGCAACTGCTGAAGCACAGAATTACAGATCGCATTCACTGTTTTGTTGACCACTAGGGAATATAAAAGACTCCACAATATACTCACAGGAACTAGCTCATCACGTAACATGTTAACAAGCAATGCCCTACATACACATCCTTTTTACGTAATTTTTCCAACATTCACAAGCACTTTCTCCTGCTGTGGTCTTGACCTTTTGTGAGGAAAATATCTGGTACTCGTGGACTTGCCAAATGTTCAACCTTTGTGTAAGCAGTCACTCTGCACGTCACCGGAGCATTTCCTCACACCACACACCTGGTAATGTACAACCCACGTCTGTGAGCAGTGTTGATTCTTTGTGGATTTGACAGCAACTGAGCTCTGAAGTAAGATGAAGAGGGAATGTTATTCTATAAAAATAATACACCCTCATTAACTCAATAAATTGGACTGGAGAAATAAACAAGTTTTTAAGAAAGATGACCTTGTTATTTAATTACATATTTTTAAGTATCTGTAATCTCAAGCCTCATATGGCCTAATTCTTAGAACATGATAAAACTGTACAAAATGTATGATCTCTGATTAGTCCTAATTTAATCTTTGAATATCATTTGACAAAATTATTCAGCCTCTAATGCTATAATTCACACACGCCTGTAGAGAAAATGTAATACACATTAAGCAACTGCTGTGTTTCAAACTCTCATATATTACTGCAGTCCTCTGGAGATATTAAGCAGCCCATTTCTCAGCTTAGCTGATTTAGTGACAAGATAATCAAATCTGTTGATGTTGTCTTTAACAAAATTGAACACACATTGCAAAGAAACATTTGGGAAAACTTTAGTGTTCTTGGACAATCCTAAGCACATGATATACATGAATATGATCACTCAGTCTGATAAGGGAGCGTGAGATGTGGTAATACAGCTTGAGGATAAATCTATTAATTTATGATGGAAGATAAAAATACATCAACAAGGTCAAATGTTGCACTAATTCCCTCCGAGTTTATAGTGTATTGAGAATAACTGGAGTCTTGCCAGTGTGAAAAATATTGTAGACATATTGGCAGGAGGCCTACACCATACGTTCAAATACACATACATACAAACCTCTGCGTGCAGGCGCACTAACACACACCAACACAGAGCACGAGCTTTACCTTTCGCCTGGGTTCACATCTGGCTTGGAGAACCCCTGTCAGATAAAGACAGTCAAATTGAGAGAGCAAACCCCTGAAATACGTTTGACCCAAACAATATCTGAGCAAGGTGAAGGCTTCTGCCAAGTCACGCAAAGTTAGTCTTAGCAGATAATTTGTAACATGCTCAAAATGTAAACACATTTCAGACTCAAGGCTGTGTATTCCCAGCAGGACGAGGAGAGGCTGACGCCAACAAGAGCGAGAGAGAACTGTCATAGACGTAAAGCTACAGACTTCCAAGAGAAAAGACGCAACATATGTATGCCAGACACATGAATTATATGTACAAGGTGATCCAAGACCCACAGATGGTGTTTAATAAAATGCTCCTGATATAACAAATAATTTTAATACTGTTTTTAATACTTTTTTCTCTTTTTACAAATTGTGGGATTCCTGCACTTGTCGTCATCTGCTGTGTATTAGAGTTATCAAAGAGTCAAATTATGAAACTGGCAATACTCTTGCCAGCAGTGACACAGAGTTTCTTTACAATAATATATTGTGCCTTGTAATGTCATCACTGATTGAACAGTAGACTGGTTAATCAGGCTGAGTAGTTTTTATTTTGTATTATTAATAAACATATATCAGTAATTGCTTACCAGATGTAGCCATAATTTAAAGGGATAGTTCGGGTTATTTGACGCGGGGTTATATGAGGTACTTATCATAGTCAGTTTATTACCTGCAGTAGACCTGAGCCGGCAAGCTCCCAGTTTGGAGGAGCAGACAGGAGTACGGGCACAGAAGCTCAGCAATATACTGCTTGTGGAAAGGGAGAGCAAAAAAAAAAAAAGAAAAATCATATTTTAGCTACCTAAAAACCAATATCAGGTTGAGTGCACGCTATAATTTGAATATTTTCACTGCTTTATCTTGTTGTCAAACAGCCCTTCCCGTGGCACTACATTTTCTAAACCTCCGAACTTTGTTGTTTGAGTCATAAAGAGCTGTTATCCACAGTCCTATGGATAAGTACCTCATACAACCCTATGTCAAACAACCTGAACTAGCACTTTAAGGTCAAATGTATTGGTTAATAATCATGGAATCCAAAGCTCTGTATTAGCAGATAGCAAATCAGTAGTTAGAGAGGTCTACTAGGGTTTTAAAGCACAGCAACTGTACAACTTTGCAAATTTTAATATCAGTTTAGAGCAGTGTTATTGTTTACAAGGTTATGCGTCTTAATTTTCCCTGCTTAGAAAAGTAGCTAAAGAGCTACTGTGCAGTTTGATGGAGCTCCTGGGATCAATAATTATTCTATGACAATGATTTACTATTTGTTAAAATACTTTAAAACATCAGTATTATATTTGCATTTGTGTGGAAGCATGAACACAGAAAACCACATGTCCCATATTACAAAGAGAATGTGCAGACAACGGCAACGTTTGCAGGCAGTTTGACGGAAGTCTGACACTGGCCGTGAATGGAATGAGGCAAACAGAAAGGGGGAGGATGAGAAAGTAAGGCAAATGAAGATGAACAGGGCAATAGGCTGGGGAGTCTCGTGCGATGTGGAGAGGTGGTCTTGGGGCAGCAGGAGAAAGGGGGAGGCCCCGGGGGGAGGGGGAACACGCAGCTGAACTTGATACATTTCAGGGCCGTAAACCTTCATTTCCCCAGAGGAAATCTGTGGTTATGCAACTTGGGGAATTCTGTGTTTACAGCCTCTAGCACGGTACCCCCAGAACACAAGATCATTGTGAAAGAGGATCGGGACCTCCAGCAACTCACCACAATATCGCACTTTCCCTAACAGTGGATTAAATCCACACAGAGAAATAATAAATTATGATTAAAAGAAGATGTTTATAATCCACCACAACATTTGAGAACACCATTCGGTCACCAAGTCCACCAAGAAAGTAAAAACACATCTTCAGTTTCAGCTGGGTTTTAAAGGCTATTTTAAGTATTGTACATCAAGAAATCATTGTAGACCAAGAAGAAATAAAACAAAAACCTCTAATGTCCAAATACAACACAACAAGAGCAAATAATACTGTTCAACACTCAAAATTCTACCTGACTAGCAGAAATATATACTGTAGATAGATATGATATGATGCTAGATATGATGACCACATTTGTAAACATGAACCCTGCAAATAGGTTCAAGGTTTTTACCTGGAGCAGGTTGCAAAAGTCAGTAGCTGACAGGCTGGACCCACAGTGAAATACTATAGTGTCTTTCTTCAGTTTTCGAATATAACACTGATGATGAGACGAGAGATTGGCCAACTCTATGTTTATGAAAGTTCACAATGAGTAAACTCCACAAGAATGACCATGTTTGGGGGAGTGTCTGCCTGTGTGGTGGCTCAGGTAGGACGGTTGATTTATTATCAAAGCAGAAAAAAGTCCTACAAATGAACAGAATCAAAGGAAATGCAGGATAGTCATCCTTTAACATATTCATGATTGTAAAACTTTCTCAAACTCAGTGCAAAAAAAAAAAACAAAACAACAAAAAAAACACTTTTGAGGCTCAAAATGCTTGTGTGTGTCTCCTTTGGAGTTCAGTTAAGTCAGTTAAGCTGAATTTTGTGGCCACTCCCCAATCATGACAAAATAGCCATGTCATCAGGGTAGCTTAATACCAAAATATATTGGTAATTAAAATTGGAGAAGGCTGTAAGTAACTAATTCCTCTATCATCACCTAAGCTAAGGAGAACCAACACTTGCTAACACCTGAGCGTCACATAGTACATACTACTACCAAATGCTACCAGAGCAGGGCGTCCCGCTCCGTCTTCAAAAATCTTGTGAAGGCTCATCTCTCCCCAGAGCACCTCCTCTCCTAAAACCTCTAACAACCTAACATGCCTAGCTAGCATTTACTTTGCCTCTGCCAAATGAGCGAATGTAAATGTACATTACCAAGCCAAGCACAAGTGGCTGCCCTGACCTAGTCCCCACTCCTCACGTCACATTTTTTAAATATTCTGCCTGGGATGAGCCAAGCAGAAATCAAGGATAACATACTATAAAATAACAACAACTAACTAACAAATAATCAAATTTGTGCATGTATCCCACTTTCGGACTTTTAGAAAGTAGTTGTTATTAGGCTTTCAGTAACTGCGTAGAGCGTTTGTGCCCATGTGGTATGCACCCTAACCACTATTGCTATTGGGTTGCCCCCACAATTTTATATCTACAGAACTGAGGTGCTCCATTGTGTAGAAAAAGCAAAAACCATTTTACAGCATATGTTTTACTCTACGCGGTTGTGTGTTCCAGTTGTTGGGAAAAATATACATTGGTAACAGCAATTGCAGCAAGAGAAGTAAGTGAACTGAGAACCTAGCTTCTGGATCAAAATTGGCTGCATGCTAACCTGAAAGTGCTAAGGTCAACATAGTTGCAATCATTACTTGAATTTGGATTACTGTAAGAATTTGGATGTACTGAGCTTGACAGTTTGACTGTACTGACAAGTGCATAGTTTTCAGTGGTTATTTTAGGGGTCCTGGGAGTGTGCATACAGCAATTCCAAAATTTTTGAACCCTGTTGATCCATTAAGGTTACTGGGTTGGAACTAAGAAACATTTTTGGTATTGATTTTTTTTTTTGAGCAAAGAAATTTTTGTTTATCCCCATTGTGCTGGGTGTTTCAAACAGGATAGGATTCAAAACCCTTTTGTGTTTCCAAGGCTTGATAGCACTTGAGAAAAGTGAAACAATTGTTGGCATGCACTTTAAGACTACTGTATCACTGATGCTGGATTTCCAGTTCACTTTCGCAAATATATTATGGTCACATGGAAGCTTCTTTAAAATTGCTTGAAATTCTTCCTGACTAAAACTGGTATGGGTTTTAAGTTATCATGGCACATGTACAAATATGAATGTACACAAATACATGTATGCACTAGTGGGAATACACACAAGTGCAAATAACACAGTTTGAATTTATCTCTCACCATGAGCAGGATTCTTCTCTTTTATTCTTTATTCTGTTAATTCTTCAGGATTTATCTCCAGCTGCTATACTGAGCCTTTTGATTCAGGCAATGTTCAGTAAAACACTATGGTGATTTCTTGGGTTGGGCAACCTGGATGCACCTGAAAAACAATATTTTAGATTCTTAAATTTTCATTTGTCTGACGGTATTTAGAATTGGAAAAAACATAGAATACAGAAGAAAATAATGTAACACTAACAGTCGTCTTTGAACTTTATCTGGACTAATGTGAACAGTAAAACAAACATCCCTGAAATGTGGTCAGACAGTTTGTTTTTTCATTCCTCTGTGTAAGACTAAACAGGAAATGACAGAAAATAAATGAATTGTCTGTAACAGTCAATCCATTCAATTTGAAGCAGACAGATGGATCTCAGCCGACTTATTGTTGTTTCTATCTATGACAATTTAATACTAAAGGCAACACTGAGCTTGAAGACCAGAAGACATCATCAAGAAATCCTGTCTCTGGAAGCCAAAGCAGCACACAAAAATTTAGTTTCAGAAAGCAGTCACTTTGAACCTGTGGAGCAAGAACCATTAGATGATGCCTTGAAGCATGGCCACATTTTGTAGAGCGAAGACACAAAGATAGGCTCGTAGGTGCTATACAACACAGGCTGCAGGGATGACAGGTAAGCCTGCTGTGATATACGATGTATGTTTCACTGCCATGATTCTCAAAGCGACCTGGCACGCAGTACACATTTGGCAGGTTTCTAATAATTTTGAATCTAATATCACAGACACTGGGATCATTCGATACACATCTGCTTGCCATGCAAGTCTGCGTGAGTTTGTCTGTTTCACAAAAAGTGTGACAGTTCAGATATCTTTTAAATCTGACATAAAACAATCTGTTTTACATCAAACCAAGTACATCTGGCTTTGAACAAGACAAATGCAGATTAATATTTTATATTAGTTTTCCCTTTGATCGGCTCTTACTGGAGAAATATCTGCGAAACCAGAATTTTGCTAATGCAATATAACTTTAAAGGGCATCAACTGCTTGTAGAGCATCCAAGAAATTTCCATTGTATAGAGTGAAAAAAATCATAGTAATTGAACCAAATTACCATTTTATTTGACTTAAATATTAAAAGCTAAAAAATATGAGATCTGGATAGCAGCTGAGAGGTATGTGTCCAGGCGGTAGTGAAAACATAAATCCAATACTGTGTCAAGAGGAAGGGAAATTAGACTACAAAAAGTAGTCTGCATCAACAGGTAAAAACTATCTATTACTCCTTTGTAATTTCTGTTAGATAGTAATAATATTTGTTATAAAATATCAACACTTGTTCTTCTCTAATTATACTTTGAAAATGTGGTTATCATAAAAAATGACAAATTAAGATTACAGAATAATGTCACTGATTGTACAACAAACTGACATGACATTACCATCTTTATGCACCAAAATGATTCCCGGGAAGTCTGCTATTCTGAATTTACAGTGAATATTGGACCGTTGTAGCTTCTGTGAAGAAATTCATGTGGTTAGGGACTATTTTATGCATGTTTGACCTTTTATGTACCCTGGTTCATCAAAAAAAAAGAAAACACACACACACACAAATTAAACAATGATTAACCATTGTTTGAAACTAAACACTGAAGAGTTTAGAAATCCTGGGAAAATCTGTAAGCTGAATTCATTTACAACTTTTTATTTCTAATTATTTGAAAATAATAACTATTACAATGAATAAAAATGTATCACAGGACAAAGTGCATCCTGTCAATTTATTCTAATATGTGCAGATAACATTGTTTTTTCACCAGTTTAAGATATCATGCAACTACCCAAAAAGTAAGACACCATTAATGAAATATGAATGTTTTTCTAGCTAGCTGCGTAATGGTACCATCATTAATGTTTAGGCAATACCTAAATTTGTACAACTTAAGTACAACATCAGCGATGAGTGGTTCTCCATAATTCATCTCCATAAAATATCAGAAAGTAGTGAAAAAGACCCATCACTATTCCTTTAAAACTTAATTAATTAAGTTAACATATTCAGATTTCTTTTCAGACCAAAAGTCAAAAATACAAAGATGCTGAGTTTAATGTCATAGGAAACATACAAATATTTACATCTGAGGAGCATTGTACCAGGGACTTTTTGACATGTTTACTAAAAGAATTACCTAAACAGCTGATCAAATTACAATATTCTCGCAAATTAATTTTAGGTCACTTGCATAATTAATTAATCAACTACTTTCAGTACTGGTTGGTTTGTGGGTATCTGGGGAAATGTTGTTTATAGTGGAGGTCTGCAGGGGCCCAAGAAGAAATTGTTTACCTGGGGCCTCCCAGGAGGTCTTAGGCATGGATGGATTACTGAAAGGGCCTAATGGGCACAGGCCACAGGTCAGGGTTGAAGAGGGACACCAAACAACTGCAAAATCTCCTAGGAAGAGATGCAAAACAGTGAAATTCAAAATCAACACCGAGACTAAGAGACTCAAAACGACCACAAAGAAAGACAAAACCACCATTAAGAGATTCAAAACGACCACAAAGACCGGTAAAAACACCATGAAGACACACAAAACGACCACAAAGAGATGCAAAACTACCCCAAAGAGATGGAAAACAAGTGGAGACACCCTCTTAAATGGCTGGCTGTGCCCGATTTCTCCTTGGATCACAATTTGACAGTTAGCTAGCCAATTTCAAGGCTAGAAAAACTCAACAATTAACCTATAGCGTTGTGGTTTATTTAACCAGCTGACCCAGAGTGCTTCATTTACATCATCAGTTACTCAAGCTTAAAACGACCAACAGTAGTTTGGTTAATTGTTCTTCTCCTTTGCTGTCAGCGTTAGTAGCCTACCTTCAGTGCCGTGCCACTGCCGTCCACCACCAGGTAAGGTTGCAACAGCGCACGTTCGGGAATTCATTGCTTAGCAACTGGTGAATAAAAAAAAATCCATCTGAAAAACTTTATTTACAAAATGGAGCTTACAACATGTTAACCAACAGATAAAAGACAAAAATACAAAAATGAAAAAAGGCCTAAGTTACGTATGTCTCTAGTATACAAACTTGAGTCGAGTTTGTGCAGTATATTTTATTATTTGCAGTCATATAGAATTTTAAGTAGGACATGAAGACATATGTAATAATAAAGAAGTCAGATTAATGATAGACATTTCAGTGAAAATGTAAAATAAAATAAATTCAATTAGAATTTTTTCTTGAGTATTAAAAACTGTGTTAGGGTCAACATTTAAGTATAACTGAATGAACAGGGTAACACTTCTCCTCCTCATTTTCCAATAACTTCCTACCAACACACAAATTATTACAAACTATAAATTAAATTATTACTTTATTATCTTGAAAGAAGGATCTCAATTCAAATTGCAGTCTCCTAGTAAACTGACAGCAGATTATGTATATTACCTTAAACCGAAACTTCATCAAAACACCTTACTATTCAGATTCTCTGCCCTCTCCCAGTGTTTAGCTTTCCCTCATTCGAAACACTATTTCCGGCGTAGAAGAAGACGCCCACGTCGTGGAACGTCATTTTACTAAATACAGCTAGTCCGTCTTTATCGGGACTAACCAGTGGACCACGTTGCTTGCAACTCAACTGAGCTACACAAACGTCTGTTTTCCTTTGGTCTCTGTTATTATCTAATTTAAGCCACTGTGATTTCGTTCGCTTATACTAGCCGAAGCAACAGATGTTGAGCAAGCATGCTAACAGAAGCTATCTTCACTAGCATGAGTCGGGTAATGTTGACTGTGTTGTAACGTTAGCAGCTCTAACAGTTCAGTATGTATTCTCATCGAGCTAAAGAGAGACAGAGAGAGAGAGATACAATAAGAATACGATGTTAACTGACTGTTGTGCTCATGAACTCTCAAACGCTCATCATTGAGTTGAATGCAGTCGCATGTGTTTAGCTCATTTTACGTGCGTTCAGTATCTTTGTCACATTAGCTGATGCTCGCCAGAGGTGGAGGAAGTATTCTGATTGTTTTCCTAAATAAAATTAGTAATAACACGCTGCAGAAATTACAAGGAAAAGTCATGCGTTGCGAATGTTACTGCAGTAAAAGGTTTTAATTATGATCAGGAATATGTACTTTTCAAAATAAAAGTACCCCACGAAGACAAATGTCCTTTAGGAGTGTTGTACTATTTTACACAGATTATTAGTAACATCAAGCTAAAACTATTGCAGTCTAATACAAAAGTCCTGCAATAAGTCCTCCCTTCATGAATGTTATAAGGTTGGGGTTGGGGGGGGGGGGTTTGAAAGGGTTGATGATTCATCTATATGATAATTTTGGAGTATGTAGTTTGTGCTGCTGTTGAATTGTATGACATTCTATACAGAGAGGTGATTCTTGTTTTGTCTAACAGTCCTAACCTCAAAATAATCGATCGGTGATCATTTCTCTTTAATGAACAGATCTGTATGGTCAGAAAATTGTATAATAATGCTGCAAAATTGCAAGGAAAATAAGGAAAAAGGACAAGTAAAACACCAAGAAATAATGATTATAAACTGAGCAAAGCAGCAGCCATATTTTCAAAATCTGTACCCAGAAACATGTGTACATGAAAATGCACATAGCCTACATTTGCATACTTATACACATATATAAACTCGCATGCATAGTTATGAAAGTGTTTTAGTAAATTTTGTTGTCGAGGTACCCTGAGGTGTGTGGTCTAAGACTATCTGTCTCTGTCTAATCTGTGTTGGATTTTACTTCTTATGCTTAGTGACTATGTGCCCTTATAACCAGGAAAAGACAGCATGTAAACTACATCATATTCATTAAGTATTTGAAATCCTAGACTCCAATCTCACCATAGTATTAATATTATATTAATATACCTAATATCTCCCAGCTCAGTCCATCTATTTGAAAAAGAGTCCTCTATGAGCTTTTTATTTTCAGGCCTGGCTTCTTTAATGGTTTTTCCACATTATTGTGCCCCTTACTTTTAAATTTATGTAAATATTGGATTATCTCTGTCTGATAATATTTGCATCATTTGTTTTGTCATTCTTGTTCAGCTATGAATGTACAGCCCGCATATACTTCAGGATTGATCTGCCAACATTTAAAGAGCAAGCATGAGCAGCCTGGATCAAGACCAGCGTCTCAATCCTAGTTGCCGTGACAAAACAACAGTCTCAAGTGATTCATCAGACACTCGTGAGCTCGCCAAGCAGCCTCTCCAAGGTCTACAATTGGCATCACATGCAGTGCTGGAGAAAGCGCAGCAGAGGGGCAGGTTGAAGTGCTCTAAATGTGGAGGATCAAGGATGTTTTTCTGCTACACATGCTGCTCATTAGTGGGTGTCGGCCTGCAAGAAATCCCCTTAATCAAGGTCAGTTAGAGGTTAGGACTCACTTGATTGTTCTTCTAAGAGAGGCCTTCAGCTAAGGAGTTGCTGTAATAGTAGTAGTCTAATGCGGAGGAAAACATTAACTAATGTCTTTCATTGAAGGTTTATGAAATATTTCAAACGGTGTGGTTGAAATGTAAGTCTTCTACATATTGTATGTTGTGCTCAGCTTCCTGTGAAGATAGACATCATCAAGCATCCAAATGAGACAGATGGCAAGAGCACTGCAATCCATGCCAAGATCCTCGCACCCAGTGATGTCACCATATACACCTACCCCTGCATACCTGAGTTTGAAAAGGACAAGGTTAGTTGTTCATCACTAAAAAGTTTATTTAACTCTTACACGTTTAGAAAAATGAAAAATAAAAGTTGAATT
This sequence comes from Seriola aureovittata, assembly GCF_021018895.1. Lineage (NCBI taxonomy): Eukaryota > Metazoa > Chordata > Actinopteri > Carangiformes > Carangidae > Seriola > Seriola aureovittata. The sequence goes on from NC_079364.1 coordinate 8,981,523, forward strand.
GGTTGTCAAAATAGCAGTTTCTTTTTATCAATTAATCAAGCAAACAACTACTTGTTTCAGCTCTATTGTTAACTGTCATTTCTGCCGCTTATTTTTTATTTTTACCTATCACGAAAACACCATTGTCACTGCATTTTGTTTGCTTTATTCATTTATATTTTATTTTTATAGCAAGTCGATGCTTTTAATAGTGTTATTCACTAAATAATTCACATTGATATTGAGTTAAATGGCTGTTTTGTGCATTAAATCTACCTGTATTTGTCATAGTAAACACATTCGGATCCATTGATCCATACCATCCAACTTAAAATAAATAAATTTAGAGGGTCGAGTCAGTTTCTGTATTTTCATATTTCGTGCTTGACAAGTTTAAATTCCACAGCACTAGTTTATATTAGACATAATCAAATACAGACTTACAGTGGCTTTAGTGCACAGGCCATGTAGTATGTTTATTTATTATTTAGTCTTTGACAGTTCCAGACTTTACATTTTTTCTTCTTGCCTCATCTATTTTACTCAACTGAATAATCTCCTGTTTTTAGTTTTTCTTCTTTCTTTATCGAACTGTCTTCCCTCGGTGCTTCTTAAACTTAATGTATAAAACACCAACTTCAGAAACAACATATCTTAAAAATACTTTGTTTTACCGTAGTCTTGGTCTGTATGATGGTGTTCCGCTCTGAATCTGTGTCGTCTCTTTGGGCTCCCCAGGTTGTTTTAGTGTTCCCTGGTCCTGGGGCTGTCTCAGTTCAAGACATGATGCAGTGTTTGCTTGACAGGACTGACAGCAGGTCACATGACTTTGATGAACCCCGCATAAAGAGGCTGAAAAGTGAGGAAGTTCAAGGCGCCACACACACTGCCAAGAGCCTGGAGTCAGGGACCCCAGATGAATCAAAGGGCACGGAGTCAAGGGTGTATCCCCTACAGAGGGTGGTCTTCATTGACAGCACATGGAACCAGACCAACAAGATCAGCACAGATGAGAGGCTGCAAGGTAATCATGAAAGATTTCATACGTGCAGCTTTTCAGACAGCTTTGGCTGCTGCTAGTTATTAACGGGTTAACATGATCTCACTCCGTGTTGTCTTCTGCTTTCTGACTGACATGTGTTCTCCATCAGATTTACTCCAGGTAGAGCTGAAGATGAGGAAAACATGTTTCTGGCGCCATCAGAAGGGTAAACCTGACACCTACCTAGCTACCATTGAGGCTATTTATTATTTCCTCAAGGACTTCCATGAGCATTGTCTTTCTAGGGAGTACAATGGAGAATATGATAACCTTCTCTTCTTCTACTCCTACCTGCACTCGGTTGTCAACAAAGCCAAGATTTCTGCTGGAAAATGCTGAAGGATGAATCCGCTAAAAAGAGACTGTAAAGAACTGGAGCTAAAGAGCAGATACATGCAAGCTCCAGTATATCTGGTTGTATTATGATTTTTATTTTGTAAGGGATACCATGACATCTATTTGTATAAGAATATGCACTAAAACATTTCTGTTTACAATTACTAACATGAATGAGTTGTGTTTGATAAATGAGTAATAAAGGAATCGAAATCAAATCAAAGATTGACTTAGATATATTTTTATTTACAAATCAATACACATTAAATTTTGAGTTATTTATGTCCCTTATTTTCAAAAAAAAAAAAAAAAAAAAAAAATCATCTTCTGAATCTTAGGCACCTGTGTAATAGAATCACATCTGTTGCAGACCCAATAAATATATCCTGAAAGCTAATGCTGGAAATATAGTATCTGTCATCGTGATGAATGGCAACTAGTAGTAGGCCTCTCTGATCTTGGCTTGCAGGCCATCACAGGTCTTCTTGGCATCTCCCAGCAACATTGATGTGTTGGGCTTGTAGAAAATGGGGTTATCTACTGCAGCGTAGCCCACGCCCAAGGTACGTTTCATCACTATCACCTGGAGAAAGGTTGTTTTTTTTATTAAAAGTATGGTATTACTTTTTGTACCACAAAGATAAAAATACTATGATATTGTTGGTGCATCAATGCATATCAAAAAGATCATTAGAAAGAAAGGTAGACCAACCTGTTTAGACTTCCACACCTCCAGAACAGGCATGCCAGCAATTATAGAGTTGGGATCCTCTTGTGCTGCAGAATTCACTGTGTCGTTGGCTCCAATGACCAGCGTCAAGTCAGTTTCTGTGGGCCACAGATGTTTACAGACTGATACACCAGACAGATGTTCTGCAATTGTCCCTACTAATGTTATTGGGTTCCCCAGCACCACACTTATCTCCTCCCCCCCCCCGTCATAAACAGAACCATATGTGTCGGACTGCATGCCTGGTTGCTAAGAAAACAGGACTGTTGCCCTAATAACATGGCATGTCAAAATATCAAGACAACACAAGGCCTCTGCAATGGTATCTGAGAGATGAGGGGGGGGTGCAATTATTACACATAATTGATCTAGTATTATTATCATCATCTGGTAATATTATCTGACTCCTTCCTGCCAAAGCTGAAAACCACGTAGCAGTAAATATTCAAACAGCACTCTAGACTACCTGGGAAGTCGTCATTGATCTCATCCATCTCCAGGACCACATCGTAGGGAACACCAGCCTCAGCCAAGAGGACGTTCAGCTGGCCGGGCATACGACCGGCGACTGGGTGGATACCAAACCTGTTGGAGAGGAAGGACACAAAATATTACTGCTCATCAACACTTGCAGTTGACATATTTGCATTTAAAATATACTTCTTGACCATTAATGCCCTGCTGGTGCCACAAGTAAAAATGCACCTGACTCTTTGACACAAATTCAGATTTGTTATAACATGCAGAGAAAAACAAAAATAAAAAAATAAAAATGGTGGAGGATGGAGATATTTTACTTGAAAATTCTAAATTTAAAATTTTAAGTAAAAATACTATAAGCAAAATGAAATGTAATATTTGATGTTTATTACTGATTAATTAATGTGTAGGTAGAATTTTCATGTGGAAGCTGATGGAGGTGAATCTACTGTTAACTACTTTATTTACTGTCGAGTAGTCTGAGCTATAACAGCGCATTTTTATTTTTCTTATTAAATAAATGATCACGTTAAGTACAATCTAAATACTAAACTGAACTATAGTTGTCATGTAAATGTATGAGTAAAACATTTTCCTCTGAAATATAATTGCACAGAAGTATAAAGTAGCATAAGATTAAAATACTCATATTTGAAATTTTACTTTCGATACTTCTGTGTCATTACTGTATAGTTACTTTAAAAAAAAAAAAAAAAAAAAAAAAAAAAAGGTACTTTGCCATTTCCCACTTTACAAACAGGTTAAAATGCAAATATTTCCCACAAATCACGTTAGTTGCTTTTTGATTAAAATGCCTAATTTAAAAATAGTAATGGAAAGAAAACCTGTGATTGTGGACTCTCTGTTTAACCCCAACTGAGGACAGAGAAGCTGCAGTAATCTGGTTTATAAAGAAGATGAAGAACATGAGTGCTGACACTCACCTGACAGTCTTTCCCTGTTCCCTCAGCATCTTCACCATGTCTGCTATTGGGTACTGGGCTTTGGCTGCACACAGACCCCAACCTAAGCACAAAGATATACAGAGAATCAATGCAATAGCCTTACAAATTGCGTTCTTAATCTTAGGCTATAATCTGCTTCATTTTACAAGTATCTAGAGATTCTTTAATCCCTTTGGTTGTTTTAGTTTATTATCCAATTTTCCAAGCACTTCATATATCTGGATTGGCGTTCTTGTTAATTGCCCTACTGGAATAAATAAGTATTTGATACATTTATTGTTCATAACCAAATGAAAGCTCAGCGATCCAGCAGGGGTTCAACAACAATAAAGCCAGTTATTCATCTAGCCTCTATTCTTTCTTTTGTCCTCTTCTCTCTGTCCTCATCCACCACAAGTCTCCTCGTGTATTAAATCATAGCATTTCATTGGTCTCAGAAACATTTTTCTAAAGAAAACTTTTGCATGTGTGGTGTGCATGTGGGTCCCCTGCGTGCAAAGAACTCCTTTCCCTCTGTCTGCATAACCCCTATTTAACCCTGGTGGTCAGGTACCTCGTAGAGTTCAGCATTAACCCTAATCGAGGTTTTTTGAAGCCAGTTGCCCGTAACCCGTATCTTCTAATTCCCCAGACAACTGGAGCCTTCTGTTTCCTCGCTGCCACGCTTTGTTGTTGACAGCGCATGGAGAAGTCCTGAGTCTGGACTCAATAGCTCTTACGACTTTTCACTGTTTCTCTAATCAAACCAGCATGCTGGACCACACAGCTGTCCTTGTGTTGGTTTGGAGCCATTGGAAAACAACAGCAATCCAAGTATCCAAGTTATTCAGAGTGGTTCCTCTCGCTCTGCCGACTCAACGCTCAGTTGTCAGACTGGTTTGTCTGGATTTTTCTATGTAATAAACCAGGATGTGGTCGTCATCTCACACTCAAAAATCTGACCATCTTTGCTAACAAACATGTACCGACACACTCACTTAATACTGTTGGCTGTACATGTATCACAAGACACCGGGTGTCTTCGGGATCATTTGTGGGCAAACTGCTCCCTCCTGTGGTGACCATGCTTCAATATTCTGACTTCTAATCAATTACTACCTATCAATCAGTCCAAGATCCTAAATGTTTTTGAAAAAAGCTTCCACCTTCTCCAGAGCTGCTGCACAAACATATTTGATCAACGTTTCGTCAAGTTAAGTCAATCAGACGAGAGAGAGCGTTGATGTTATTGATCGACAGTCTGAAAACCTGCAGCTGGAGTTCAGAGGAGGATCCACACTGTTCAGTGAAGAGAGAATCTGATATTCAAGTCGTGGCCCACCTTAGTCTCTGATGTCAACCATAACCTCTTTCTTACACCTGTCTCTTTCAGAGGCCCCAATCGTTTTCAAGAGTGTATCCACTTTCCACTGAGGAAGAAGCTCTTGCTAATGTGTACAGTATGTATGCAAGATTTAAAATGACAAAATTATTAAATTGGTGGTAATTGTAGCATTGGTTTGGTTTTTAAACTTAAAATCATATACATGTTGACTACTGTGCAGTCTTTTTGACCATGATGTTTTGAAAATAATGCTGTTGATGAAGTTGGACTGGCTCCACACACAATGACAGTGTTTCCCTGATGTTCCTCTCATGCACTGACTGCTAACTGACTTTGGCTGAAATTTAAAAAAGGGGATCTCCACTGATGTTTCCAGGCCATTGGGCGTGCAAGTGATGTCACTTGAGTCAGCATTGTTCGGGGTGAAAGTCTACAAGTTTTAAAACTTAAAAAAAAAAAAAAAAAAAAAAAAAAAAGGTGGTTGGTGTGCCGTTAGAAAGAAGTGAGGTTAATAAACCTCTGTAGCCTCACTCTTCATCTCCACTTGAGGCCAAAAGCTGACTTAAGTTGAGTTGCATCATGGATAATGTTGGCACCAGGTTTTGATGAGTAAAAACAAAAATCGATGCCATCTGTAGTTCTGCTGCATCAATTTTGATCCTTTCGACACTTGATACTTGTAACGTTTCCGTCATTTGAAAAGTTTGGACAAAAGACTGACTAAATAATAATAAATATTAAAACTCTGATCTGATTCCATTCAACAATACATAAAAATGCTTTCAGCAACATCCAGCTATGAAAAAAAAAAAATCATTTTGGCATGTAAAATAAGTTCTGGTTGAACGGTTTTGCTTTTTAACCAACTCGTGACAGATGAGCTACCATGTTAATCTGAGCCACAAATTTAAAATTGAAAATCCCTTTTTAACACCCAGTGCACCCCCTTACCCTGTTCACGAATGTCTCGTGTTGCATGTACCTGGTGTGATGATGATGTTGTTGGCTTCTTTGACTATATCAATGGTCTGGTCCAAGTTGACCTCAGTGTGAGTGCCAACAATCTCCATAGGTTTACCGCCTGCTGTGGAGGTGGTGCCGTACCCACCCAGGATCACATTGGGCAGGGAGCGGTTCATAGCCTTGGAGGAGAAGGGGAGAATAACTCACTCATTCTCTGGATATTGTGCCGATTGTACACTGTACAATTTACATGTGGCTGGATGTGCTTTCGTCTACTCACCACACACATGATGTAGGAGAGGATGGCACCGGAGGAGCCAATCAGAGCTCCGACAATCGTCATGAGATTGTTCTCCAGTAAGAAACCCTCAGCACAGAGCGCCCATCCAGAGTAGCTGTTCAATACGGTAATGACCACAGGCATGTCAGCGCCGCCGATGGCTGCCGTCAGGGTGACACCCTACAGGGAGGTTGGAGAAGTTGTATAGAAGTAAAACAAGGAGTTAGCAAAAATCATTTGAGCTACATGAGCCAATTAAAACCAGTTTGAGTCCAAAATGAGATGTCCAATCTGGAACAATGACCAAAAGTTTCAAAGTGGGTACCATCTCCTATAATGCAGTTTCTTAAGTATCTTATCAGTGGAGTTGAACATCTTCATTGTTTAAGTTACTATCTTTTTTTTTTTTACTTCACCTTTTCTTAACTTGGTGAAAACTCACCATAACAGTGGAAAGCCCAGACACTCCCAGTAGACAACCCATGCCAGTACCATAGCTGGAGCTGAGCATAAAAGGCACCATGCCTCCCATTGACGCTGCCATCAGGCCGGCGTTCAACATGTGGCGTCCCGGCAGGAGCAGTGGGGCGGAGTCCAGGACACCTAGAGCCAAAACAAGTTTCAGAGAAATAATTGCCACTCTTTTTTAAGGCTAAAGGGAAATAATGTGACAAGATAAAACATGCAAGCACACTTTTCTCTTCAGCAGCGTCAAGGGTCTTTGAGCCCCCAGACTTCTGTGTTGAGGCCTCTAATCAGACGCCTGAGAGTCTGTCCCATCCATAAATCAGACAGCAGCCCTCTTCCAACCACAGCCTTGCAGCCACTGCCCTGCCCTAGCCATAACAAATTACCAGAAATCTTTGCATGTGTTCCTCTTGATTATTTGCATTGTAATGTAAATTTGTGACTGCTGAGACATGCACACAAACAGCGAGTCTGTGCCTGGATTTTCCAGAGGATCTTTGGCTTTAACTAGATGAAAGAGACAATCAGTGCCAGAGGATATGAAGCTCAGTGTGTTTATATAGATATTAGTGTGTTAAATAAAGAGCAATGATTGACTTGAAAAGGACATAGTGTACTGACTTTAAAACATCCAACACACACACACACACACACACACACACACACACTTACCTTGAAGCTTCCCATAGGCCACCAGTGATCCACTGAAGGTGACACCTCCAATGTAGGTGCCCAGATATGCCACGGTCTTGAGAACACCAGCGGCTGGGTGAGCTTCCAGGTGGGGGTACTCAATCATGAACTCAGCAACGCAGGTGAGAACAGCTGCCAGCCCCACAAGGCTGTGGAAGGCTGCCACCAGCTGGGGCAAGTCTGAGATTTCAATGCGCTTGGCAATGGTCAGACCTGCAGTCGAGATATGAAGATGAGCCCAAGAGAGGGAAAAAAAAAAAAAAAAAAAAGGCAGATTTCAGAAAATCTCAGTGAGTTACTATGTTTGGCTAAGTCAAACACTAAGCTTCTCATGCACACTGGCTGAGTTTAAATACAAAAAAATCATTTTGAAAGTAAAAAAATAAGAGTTAAAAAGGAGCAAATGTTTAAAACGCAGACACCTGTTTTCAGTTACAGAGCCTGATCTTCAAAGCCAGTCTGATGAGTCCTAAGTTAAGTGTTTAAGTGTGTTTTCTTGAAAACATAAGGACACTAATTTAACACTGAGTAAACCCTCATGTTCTGCTCCTTTTGTGTGTTGATTATAGTATCATTTATCATCCTGCTTTCTTAAATTACTATTAGCATGTACAACATTCAGACATGATGACGAAATCCACTCATCTCTGTATCTGGACAGGATCAATGATATTCTGTTATGAATTAGCAAAAAAATAAAAATAAAATAATAATCTCACTCTTTCAAGACCAGATGAATTGCATGCAAAGTTAATAACATGTAACTAATTCATGATGGTCTTGTAATGGTTTGTAAATAAACTGTTGGACTTCAAAAATTTTGTTTTTCTTAAAGACTGAAACACAGAGATGCCTCGTTGGTGGGTAGTGACTCTCTGCCATGATACAGAAAGACAACACGGGATCTCTTCAGAAACTAAATTACATAGTCATCATGTGTGTCTCAATTGTAGATCCACTAGAAGCAGTTAGCTACAAACCCAGGGTTCCTCCAGTGGCCATGGCCAGAGACATCTGAGACAGCAGTTCTGGTGAGGGTTTGAGGGCACCGAGGGTGGCGGCAATGCCCCCTGCCACTCCCATCATGCCCAGGGCGTTCCCAAGGCGACTGGTGCCCTGTGCAGAGAGGCCTGCCAGTGCCCCAACACAACACAAGCCTGAGCCCAAGTACATCATCTGAGGTAGAAGACACAAAGTCAGACTTACTTGTGTGGCGATGACACATTTGATCACATTTACAATCACAGTCGAGTCACTCAACAAGATGTACTTAGCTCATGATGAAGGAATAAAGACATTTTTTTAATGGATTCAAAATGTATGTTTTAAAACTTCACACACAAAAACATCTAATTTAAAACGTATGTTTTAAAATTTTCTATATGTATGAGTAAAAACTAACTACAGCTGAAATTATTAGTTAGTTAATGAAAATTAAGCCAATAAATTGTTTAAGAAAAATTGCTTAGGCATGAATTCCTTTGGGTTTGGACGACTGGTTACACAAAAGTTAAAAAGTAGTTAAAAGTTAAGATATAAAATTCTCATCAATAAAGTCACATGTATTATGTGTGAAATGAGCTACAGTTGCAGGGTTGTTATATTAGCCACAGTTGCAACATATAACCAAACACAAACAACAAATATGTATCCTGTCACCTGCTCAATGCTGTATCCAGCTGCCACCGAAGCTCCATATCCTCCAACAAATACACCCGTGGGCAGCAAATACAGGTAATTGTACTCAGGAGGGTCAGTGGGACGCTTGAACATGTCCAACATCCTCTGGGTGATCAAAAATCCACCTGCACACACACACACAGAGAGAAAAAAAAGGGAACTACTAATTTTTTTTTGATTGGGAAGACAAGGAATCTTGCTCTGTTGTTATTTTTATGTTGAATACAAGACCAGCAATGTTGATGGAAGAGACAAAGGCAGCAGCCAGAGCGAGACTCTCGGGCAAGGTGGAGGGTGTGAGACCTCCACCCATCAGCACCAGACCTCCTACTGCAGTCAGACCTGACAGAGAGAACGGACAAAACGTCAAGATAAAATAAATGAATAAATAAAACTACACACACACACACACACACACACACACACACACACACACACACACACACACACACAAAAACATCTAATTTGGCCATAACCACCTTATACTGACACCTGACCTGAGATGGCATTGGTGACAGACATGAGGGGTGAGTGCAGGGCGGGGGTCACACCCCACACAGTGTGGTAACCAACAATCCCAGCCAAGCCGAAGGTCGTGACCATCTGAGTGAACGCCGTGTTGGGGGAGATGATGCCCAGGAGCAGACACGTGGACAGACCTACAGAGACACAGAGCAGTGCTGTTGATGTTGTTTCCATATCGCAGTGGTGGGAAAAAATGTGCAGTTTCTGTTGGTTTTTTTTTTTCCCCCCAGTCATTTTACCATTAAAGCAATGGAATAATTGAATAGGAGAAACACACATCTATAGTTTCATAACAGGTTATGCAACTATGATGATTTGTAGTTTCTCTGATACTTCAAAGAACTGAAAAATGTATTCCCCACTGTGCTTCATTAAAATGACGTGTCTACATTCAAAAGTCCCATTAAGATCTAGTGATCTCAGTGTTCTTGATCTTAAAACGTTTCCAAATAAGATATTGTTTGAAACTGAATTATTTTTATTATCAGTTGATCTCCAAATGTTTTCTCTCAATAAAAGATCTGGAAAAAAAAAAAAAAAAAAAAAAAAAATTGTCCCCTCGGTGACATTTTCAAGCCGGAGTGGTGGTCTTCAAACTGCTTTTCATGTCCAACTAACAGGCCAAATCCAATTATACTCAGATTACTATGATGTACAGCAAGGAGAAGCATCAAATATTTACATTTTGAGAGACTTAAAGCATCAAAATGTTTGACCTTTTTGCTTGATTATAAATCCATTATCAGAATAATTGCCGTTAGTCAACTCTAGTAATTGTTTCAGCTCTATTTGGAACTGCTACATGTTGTACAACCAAAATATAACATCAGAGTAAAAGATGACAGGAAAACACAACAGCTTTTTGACGTTGGCAAAATAAAACTAAAGATTGTCATTACATTCTAATTTCTACTGCGTTCATTATATAATTTAACATACGTTTTGTTTTTCCTCAGTAGAGAGCGGGGTTTTGCGCAAAAAAGATCTTACAAATCCCTTGTAAAATAACCTAAGAGTTTATGTAATTGGGCCACATGTCCAGAGGAATATTTCTTCATGGATGTGTGTTTTTGTATCTGACCTGTGGTGTAGATTCCAGCAGAGGTCATTGTGCGGTTGAATGGAGAAATCGCCGCCGCTTTCTCAGCCTCCAACTCTACGACTGTTTTCTGTTTTACTGGGGCTGGGGGGGCTGTTTTAGGGAGAGGCGATGGGAACATGTTCTTGCCTTCCTGGATACAGCAGAAAAACACACAAGAGGACCAGTGTGAGAGCACAGAGGACGTCCACAGAGTTTTGCGTGAGAAACACACATCAAGACTTTGGAGTCTTGCATTGTGGGAGATCTCGCCTGGATGGTGGGAGCACTCAAAACACAAACCCATGGACTGCATAGGAGATTATACTGAACAAACAGCAATCACGAACCAGTTACCAGTGGTTTTCAAAGATAAATTCTCTTTTAAGGGGCCTGAATAATGCTTAGTTTAACAAGGGGTAAACCGATATGTCCTGTTGAGGTTGCATGCTTTCTCTGCCATAAACAATGTGTCAAAGCCACAATTCCTGGAAAAGTATATTTTGAAACGTTCATAACATTCTTGCCGGGATCCAGCACGAGCTATTCCCAGCTGGGATGGGGTTTTTAGTACTCATTTGGCGTAGTCTCCCAGCATGACAGAATCTGATAGCTCACGCTGAGAGTGAGGGATGCCAGCGGAGTTGGAGGTTGCCAGGAGAAAGTTACAACAAATAAAAACTCACCTTCATAACAAGAGTCCCACGGATGACATGGTCAATTGTTCCATAGTCGAATTCTTCCGTGGGCTCATAGTGGAAGTATTCCTTGTCTGGGCTGATGGCCTTCAGCAGCTTCAGTATGTTATTTGAATACAGAGTGCTGGCCTGGGTGGCCATGCGGCTGGGCAAGTCTGTGTAGCCAACGTGTGTGACACCCTAGTCATTAAAAGTATACCATTAGTCAATTTTACACATGTGAACAAAACAGAAAAGACAGAATTTCTTTTGTTTCCTCAGCAGAAAGCTCACCTTGTGAACATGCAGCTCACCAGGCCTGGTGGTCTCGATGTTGCCCCCTGCCTCTGCAGCCAAATCCACCACAACGGAGCCGTCCTTCATCGATTCCACAAACTCCTTCTTGATCAGGATGGGAGCCCGCTTCCCTGCATGGGAACAGGAAACGGAGGGACAGGTGAGATGGATCAAATGTTCATAGCATCACGCATTCTGAGAAACATGGAAGGAAGTCAGAGAAAAATGGCTCCACAATAAAGCCGCATTCATAGATTTTTGGCCACAGAAAGGAAGAAAAGCATCTGTATCAAAACAAGCCAATTGAGTTGTTATGGCTAACATGTTAGCAAGTCATTTCCTACTTACACAATCAATCAACAGACATGAAACAGCATAAGCATTTACTTTAAGTCTTCTGGCTGGCCACCTGATGTTCCAAAATTTATAATCTTTTTGATTTAGTCCCCTCCAACTCCTGAGAAAAATAGCTGGGTCTTTAGCTGCTTTGTGTGTTCACCAATCTGAACCTTTATCTGTCAGCTGTAGGCAGGTATCACACAGGTGGTTTATCCAAGTTTGTTGCTGGACACCACTGCTAACTGGTGCTGATGACAGTAGCCAGGTATCAACGATAAAAAACATTTCCAGGCTGCTGTAAAAGTCATGAGGTTCAATCTTACGATGCACAAAATACACATTAATGGAGCTTTTAACAGCAAAACATAAAAGAGAAGGTACCAGTGAGACTGACCTGGAATCAGGGCAGTGCTGATGAGAATGTCGACCTCTTTACACTGCTTTGCGAAAAGGGCCATCTCGGCCTCAATGAACTCTTTCGACATCTCTTTGGCGTAACCTCCGACTCCCTCGCCAGACTCTTTGATGTCTACTTCTAAAGGCTCTGCCCCAAATGACTTGAACTGCTCCAGGGCTGCCGGCCTGACAGACAAGAAACAGCCAGGTTATTGTTAAAATCATCAAAACCATCATCACTCCGTCTGCAGTCTTTTTTTTTTTTCTTTTTAAAAACCATCTTATACCTGGTGTCAAATCCTCTGACTATGGCCCCCATCGACTTGGCTGCACCTGCTGCTGCTAAACCAGCGACTCCACCTCCTATAACCAGGACCTGTGTACGACAGAAACATCATATATATTATTGTACAGGGAGGGGTCTGGCACAGTCCACCTTTACATATTTTATTTAAGGTACAATGAGAAGAAAAAGCAAAGATTGTGGGAAGACGAAATCCCTCATATTGACTTGTGCTATATGTAGACGCTTACCTTAGCTGGTGGTACTTTCCCTGCAGCTGTGATCTGTCCAGTGAAGAACCTTCCAAAGTGGTTGGCAGCCAGAACCACAGCTTTGTACCTACAAAACAAACACTCAAGTCAAGTTTACAGTAACTAGACATTCTTAAACAGCTAAAAACATAAGAATCTGTATCTAAATGTCCATTTGTCTTTACCCAGCGATGTTAGCCATGGAGCTGAGCGCATCGTAGCCCTGTGCGATGGTGACTCTGGGCACCTGGTCCATGGCCAGCACAGTGCTCTGTCTCTCTGACAGCTTCCTCATCAGCTCCGGGTTCTGTGCTGGATAAATGAAGCTCACCAAGGTCGTCTTAGGCTTCATGAGGTCTGCCTCACTCACACTGGGGGCTCGGACCTAAATCAAAAAAAAGGAGGAAAATTCAGTAATATCTAAACTCAAATAAACGATTTGTCTGACTGGATGACCAAGAAGCAGATGTGTACGAACCTTAAGGACCAAGTCTGAGCCAAGGGCCCCCTTAACATCAGTGATGGTGGCTCCAGCTTCTACGTACTGTTGGTCAGAGAACTTGGATTCCTCACCAGCTCCACTCTCCACCTGTACCTTGAATCCCTGTTTGACCAATGCCTGCACCCCCGCAGGTGACAGCGCCACACGACGCTCATTCTGTACCGTCTCTTTAGGGACTCCCACTACCACATCCTTGTAGAGCACACCTGAGCACACACAAACCAGATGACAGTTGAATCTGCAGTACATTAAAAAGCCATGAAATGCATTCACAAGTCTTTGTTGAATATTAGAATCTGTCGTTCATATAAAAAAAGAAAAACTGAGTGACTTTTGTGTCTTTATCTTTTAGTGCAACAACACAGGAGAGCATGCGTGTAGAGCTGAGATTGTGTGGCTGCAAACAGTGTCAGGTTACACATGTCTCTCCATACACGGCATGGTGACCTCGCCGCCATGGAGACATTATTAGCAGCTGATTGGCTCCGAGCCAGCATACACGGAGCGGCCTACACTCCCACACAGACACGCTTAAAATCCAAAGTTAAAAAAGCGCTCAGTAACTTGCAAAACGCTCACAAACACTCGATGACAAGTGCCGAGCAAAGAGCACTGACTCCATAAACAAATGTCTGAACAGAATCTGCCAGACTGCAGCTGAAGTTTTACATGTCACCTTTAACTGACCTCTCATATGTTCTCAAATATTAGCAGCACCTACAGCTCAGTGAGCAAAGCGACTGCCTGGTCCACACCAGAGTTCCCAAATTTTGGAAAGATCTCTAGCAACTTGTAGCAAACAGCTCATGATCTGTGGAGTTTTCTGCTCTTCTGGTCAGAAGGAGCGTGTCCTTGAGTGAACCGTTACACTGTCATTCCTCAACTCAGACACAGAGGAAAGCCAAACCATAGAGAGAACGCAGACCCAGCCTGTCCTCTGTGGAAAAGACCGCAAGGTTAAGCAGAGAGATTTCATCAGAGCAGTACATTTCCTACCTCTGGAGGCCTTTTGATCCCACAACACAGGGAAAGTCCTGAACTGCCTCCTCCCAGGTATCTTCTGACGGACCCCTTGCTGCCGAAAAACGACAGAAGAGCTGGAGATGCAGCGCAGGAGGGTCGACATGGCCACTGAGCGTCCGCCCTGAGACTCCCTCTGGCTCTTGAATATGAACACAAACAATCAGACGTAGCTGATAAGTTAACACTGCTGCTGCATCTGCTGTCAAATAACAAAGAACATTATAATCTCCCCCCCCGGTTAGGTCCTGAGCCCAACACACTCAGGCTGTAGGTGCTGCGAGGCCTACAGAGAGCAGAGTGACACTTCAGCACTGCAGGACACGACACACACACTCACACAGGGCCCAGGGTTGATTACAGACTCCAGGCTTGTTCGCGAGATCTGGAATTATGACGGCACAGAGGGAAACTGTGCCAAGTCTGGCCTAGTTGTTGTGGGTAGGAGCAGAGACATCGGGTAGAGGCATGGGTAAGTCAGATAAAATGTTGTGGGGCGAGAGGGGGCAGCTCAGGACGCAAGACACAGGTACAAACTTTTTTACACAAGCAAACTGTATAAAATTCTGTGTTTACAAATACTTGTTTCTCAAAGACACATACTTTAAGAAAAATCAATTAAGAGTGGAAACGTGTAATATTTTTCTTGGTGTTTTAATTTCTGAGCCAGACCAGTTGTCCCTGATCATGTTTTTGCTATTTTTTCCATCCATTCATTCATTCACTCACTGAATCACACAGTCAACCAGTGTACTTTCTCCGCCACCACCTGTTTACTAATTCTTCCATGAAATGAAAAACTGGTTGATTGCGTTATTATTCCCAGACTTGCCTTTCAGATTTGCAGAAAGAGCAGGTTTATGGTTCAGCTTTCCCTCAACAGCGACAGCAGGGGGAGACGTCCTACCTAGGATGCCCTCGCCTGCTTGCAGGGACAGTCAGACGACCTTCCGTTCCGTGTTTCCGATATCACAGCTGCACTATTTATGTATAAATAGCGAGCCACGTGACTCCACTCATGGTTTCACGTGTACTGGATCCACTAATGTGAAAATATCACTTTACATGTATTTTGGTGGTGAAACAATTTACAACTTTTATCATTTTTATGTGAAATTAAAATAGGTGTTTGCAGTGTAAGTTATGCATATTTGCAAATCGCTCTGTATTATTGTGGATACTTTAACACAAATGAAAGAAATGTGTTTGTGGATAAATATATTCGTGTATCATGCTACATATTTGTGGATTATTTTCTGTGGGTAAGAAACAATAAAGTCAAATAAAAAGTTCCACAGAAGGTCAATTCAAAAAAGTTAAATATCAGTGTCTGCCGATCTACTTTTATACACTCCAGTCCGGTAGGTGGCGGTAATGGCGGTTTGCAAGACGCCGATCAAACCAGAAAAAACAATGTTGGACAGTCTCATTTAAACCCACATGGATTTTGTAAACATTAGTAGCTCTGTTGTTACCAGTACCGATACCATTCATGACATTTTAGCCACCAATCACTAGTATCAATCTTTACCTAGTAAGTAACACTGCGACGTTTTTTTTATTCAAATGTTTTCACCGTTGCTGAGAATGAAGTTGTAGCTAGTAGCATGTAGCTAGTAGCATGTAGCTAGTAGCATGTAGCATGTAGCCTAGCTGACACTGCAGCTGGAGTAATGGTACTGTAGCTTCACTCATGTCTGTTTGTCTGTACTTTTAATAAAACCTTTGAGAAATGTTTAAAATAGTGACTTATGAATATTTCTAGTGATTTACATACACGAGAAAGACACGAAAAACATTTGGGTTAAATCACTGTATATTTAAATAGACTGTACTATACTATATATTTTTTATTATATTTCCTACATTTTTCAGCCGCATTTGTGTGTATAAATAGTGAAAGAAATATTTTTACAACCTTGAGGTACTATATAATAATATATCTAGTGATTATCAATGAAGATTTGAACATTTTTATACGCACCGGTGTAGTTCTTGTGTTTTGGGGTAATGGCATATTTGGACAGTTGCACTGTTTTTAAGTTTTTTTATAACATGTCGTGACCTAAGTTTTATTAGCCTCATCTTTATCTTCTTCACTTGCATGATCACCTCTTCACTCCTCACATTGACAGACAACTCCACCTCAAGCTAAATTTGAAACTCTGAACCATCTCTGAGTCACGTCTGAGCTCTTTTCTGCATGAACTATCATTTAGTAGCCAAGTGTCCAATTACCACGTATAGAAGGGCTAACACAGCTCTTTCAATATTGATGTAAACCCTCTCAAATCAAAGCTTAGACTTGGCACTTAAATGTACTATCCATTCATTTTATTTCAAATAAAATGTTTGTAGAGTCTGGAGAACAAAAATGTTTAACTGTCCAAATACTTCTGGTCTGTATAACTGAGTTTGTGGTGTAAAAGAAGGACATATACATATGCAGATAGGACAGTCTGAAAGGTGCTAAACAAAGACAGAAATTTGGTAAAAATTAACTAAAATTAACCAGGACCCCAGATGGCTAACGTACTATAAGAACTAACGCTGTCTACTTATCTTTTTGTGTTTTCCTGTCAGTGTGGTTGGTAGCTGCTCATGGTCAATGAAGTCTCTGAGGCAGCTGTCAGTGGATCCATCAGACCGGGGCTCTCAGAGATGCAGGCTGGGTCCAGGCTTGATGTCGGAGCTGGGTCTGAGTCTGGGCTCCCCCCTGTTGGTGTCTGTCCCCGGGGGAAGCTGCCTGTGCACCGCCTGGCCCCGGCCTGACCTTGCAGAGGGCTTTCTGCAGATGGACCTGAAATGTTCTTCTCCCAGTCTGATCTCCCACCCTCCCACACACCTGCACCTGGACCCGGGTCAGCTCACACCTGTACCCTGCCCCAAACTGAAAGGTGTTAAGATAACTGTTGTAGTCCAGAGTGTTGATTTTAAGAAACGCACGCCTCCTCGCCTTGTTCATGAGCTTGTGAAAGACATGCTGAAAGGTGTACATGTCCACGAGAAGTATGTGATAAACCTGGAGGATTTTGATACAGATATTAGATATGTAGTTATTGAAAGCATCAATCCGGATTCTGCCAGCACTGGAATTATCACCTCAAAAACAGGTGTGGAGATAGCTGGCATCCAGACCGTCCGGCACTACAGGAGTCAGCTGCAAGACCAGCACACGGTGTCACTGGGTGGTCTGGAGGAGGTCAGCATTTCACTGTAATGTCATTATTGCTTTCTATTGTGTTCCAACTATGTGACACCTACATTTATTTTTTATTTTTTTATTGTGTTTAAGGTGAGTGCCTCCCTGAGAGAGATGCTGCAGCTGCCCCTGCTCTATCCAGGCACTTTGAGCTCTCTGGGTGTGTCGTGTCCCAGAGGTGTGCTGCTGGTGGGGCCTCCAGGTGTGGGCAAGACCCTGCTGGTCCACAGAGTAGTGGGGGAGGTGGGAGCCAGCCTGGTGGTAGTCAGAGGGCCAGAGGTAAAAAATTATATTATTATATTAAATATTTTCAAAGGTTAAACGTTTTCACCCGCAGGTTGTGTAATTACATTCTGCAGATTCCATTTATATTATGATGTGGTAAATTGCCTTAAACTGTCAACCTATTTGGAAAGATAAAGTAATTTTTTGCTCACGCCTGTATATGAAAAGCAGATTAGTGTTGTTTCAGGTTTTATACATCACATCATCAAATTCCCAAAGGGGAGAGGGAGAGACAAGAGACTACAAGAATAGCATATCCAAGCAGAAGTAGTGTTATATAACTATTCATGTTTTAACACCAGTCAGCACTGCTTTCATATACTGGCAAATCTTAACTGTTAAACATAACAATTTTGACAATTTTCTGCCCTTCAGAAACTCTGTTTTCCTTGAAAGAAATCCTCCCAAACATTTTTAAGTATTCTAAAATGAAAAAAAAAGAGTGTTGCACAAATGAAGATACTTAATTCTCAAATGACATCATGTCATAATGTGGTTTCAGGCTATAAGGAGGTGTGCCAGAGGCCTGTTGATGACATTTTGGGTAATAGATTTAGAATGATTAAAATAACTTAAGCAGCTTGAACCAATGAAGATCCAGATTCAACCAAACTTTTCCTGTAATTGTCTTATTTTTTTTCAAGTGTACGGGGACACTTGTGTGTAATTACAGTTTATTATTATTAATAGTGGTTGTTAATGATTATTTCAGGTGGTGGGATCACGGCCGGGCGAGAGTGAGGAGAAGTTGCGGGCTGTGTTTGAACGGGCTCGATCTGCAGCTGAAGAAGGTCCGTGCGTGCTGTTCTTAGATGAGCTGGACACTCTGTGCCCGAAGAGGACCGGCTCATCTGCACCGGAGAACCGTCTGGTTGCTCAGCTTCTCACACTGATGGACGGGATCGATCAGTCGGATCGCTTCCTCATCGTCGGAGCCACCAACCGGCCGGACAGCTTAGACTCAGCACTGCGCAGGCCTGGAAGATTCGACAGAGAGGTACGGAGGGTGAAATGCATAAATCAATACATAATGATGAATGTAGATCTTTAAAATTTTACATCTTTCTTTTAGGTTATCATTGGAGCTCCCACCTTGCAGCAGAGAAAAGCCATCTTGTCTGTTCTGTGTGCGGGGATGCCTGTGTGTCCCAGTGTGGACATGGCAGAGCTTGCACAGAGAACTACAGGCTATGTAGGAGCAGATCTCAGCGCCCTGTGCAGGGAGGCTGCCATGCACGCTGTACGGGAAATCTCAAAGGTAAATACAGCAATCAAGCAGCCCATTATATAGAATCAGAACACAAAACACAGTGTTATATTACCCTTCAGACCTACATGTAGTACCTTCTGTCAGGATATATCCAGGACTGGATTGCATTCTGGGGAGTATTATGGTGCTTATTTGGCAACCCGACATGTTTATGTATGTGAAAGACAATGTATTTGTTTTAAATATATAAACCAAGGATTCCCTGGAGAGCAGTATTGGTGAAAAGTGGATTATCCTGATGAAGCAAAGTTAATTGAACTGAAAATGAAGTGTAAAAACGTAGTCCCCCCAGAGTGTTGAAGGCATCTGTGCATAAGTTTTCTTGTGTTTCTTTGACATTGTTGTCGGCAGGGTTCAGGGGAGCAGGTGGTGCGTATGAAACACTTCCAGGAGGCCCTGAAGCTGGTGCGTCCCTCATGTCTGCGCAGCAGCCTGGGCAGGACTGAGCTCTCTCCAGTGTCTTGGGAGCAAATAGGAGGCCTGGAAGAAGTCAAACTCAAACTAAGACAGGTAAATGGGCAGCAGTGCTTGAATGATTGAGTTTTCAGCTGAGCTTGTTTACTGATAACGAGCCAAATTGTGTCCTGAAAAATCAAAGACAAGTACCTGTGATTGGAATTCATTGATTTAATTTCCCCTCCATCTGCCCCACCTTGTGTCTGAACATCAAAGAGTATCGAGTGGCCGATGAGATATCCCGAGGCGTTTGTCCGTCTGGGCCTTAGTCAGCCCCGTGGTGTGCTGCTCTATGGACCTCCAGGATGTGCAAAGACGACGCTTGTCAGGGCTGCAGCATCCTCGTCCCACTGTACCTTCCTGTCTGTCAGTGGTGCTGACCTTTACTCCCCCTATGTCGGAGACTCAGAGAAGGCTTTGGCACAGGTACGTTCATTTCACAGCCTGTAAAAAGACCTGTGATCGGCTGCTTGCGTTTGTGTCTTCCTGTCTGTTACATCCTTAAACACGTGCACCTGTCTGTCCACATGTAGCTGTTTCGGCAAGCCCGGGCCTGTGCTCCCTGTATCCTGTTCCTTGATGAGATCGACTCTCTGATTGGCTCACGGTCAAACAGTCAGACGCCCAACGGTGTACACACACGCCTCCTGTCTGTGCTCCTGAATGAGATGGATGGGGTTGGCCTCAAGACGCTAGAGAGGAGAGGGACGGAGAAGATCCTCCAGGCAGAGGGAGTGGAGGAGAATCACACACATGAACAGGTCAGCTATTAAACAGATGTGTTCAAGGCTCTCACTCCTCCTTCCATCACTTAAATCACAACATCTGATCGGTATGAAGCTAATTAGTGAACATGTATTGATATAAGCTCTCTGACAGTTGGACCACCAGGAAGTGTGCAACAAAGATGTGATGGTTGTAGCTGCTACAAACAGACCTGACTGCATAGACAGTGCTCTCCTCAGACCTGGCAGACTGGACCACATCATCTATGTCCCACCACCCGACCAGCAGGTGAATTATATCTCACATGTGAATAAAAATATAAAAGATTATGGCATAAAAGCAACTGTCCAGCGTTTTAGAGGTAAATTAATAGATAATATAACAATCACCTTATTGTATCAGTGTTTATTTAAAGAGCACAGAACAAGCTAGCCAAACTTGTATATGCGTCACATCTTGTGTCTAGGCTCGACTTGCCGTCCTGAAGGTGTGTACAAAGTCGATGCCTGTTGATGCTGACGTGTGTCTGGAGGAGCTGGCGACAAAGACAGAGCTTTACTCTGGAGCTGACCTGGAAAGTCTGTGTAAAGAGGTAATGTGAAGCACAACCTAAAGTCTTATTTTCTTACACCAGGCTATGAAAATGCAAAATGTAATCCTGTTCTTAAATGCTGACATAGGCAAATGGATAAAGAGGGAATAATATTGTTTGTTTTCCAGGCTGCTCTAATGGCGCTACAAGAGGAGAACATGGAGGCTTCTGTCATCAAACACACTTACTTCCTCCAGTCCCTCAGAAAAATGAGCCCCTCTCTCACTGCCCAGCAGATCCACACATATCAAACACCACTCAGATGACAAACCACATGTGCCCATGTCCTCTGCATTGATCAATTGTATTATTAAAAAAATTGGTTTGAAATAAAATTAGTAGAACTTGACCATTGGTGTCTTGTATTTTCTCCTCTCTTCTCTTCAAATGACTGTTCAAGATCTCCATGTCAAAACCATCTATCAACCACTGACTTTCAGTTTTTAAATGTAGCCACACGAGGGCGCCCCACACTCAGAAAATGTATTGATCATCAGCAAAGTGGATGTGTTGAAGTATTGGACTCCACTGGTGCATCTCAGTGCAGGAAGCTCCGTCTGTCTACGTGCCTTTCACCTCGTACAACCCCTCATCCTGCCTACATCAGCCCGGCTCACAGGATGCTGCGCTGAGAGACGTCAAGGACTTCTTTGCACTAACAGGTGAGACCTGCCAAACACAGCTGCCTCTGAGACTTGTTGATTTTATTTCACTGATGGACTCTGAGCCTCATTGTTAGATGGAATTATTATACATTTCTCTTTAGGTATTTGAGAAAATTTTGAAAAATGACTGGATTTTTCCAAATGTTGAGAAAGCGAAAGGAGGTGAGTTGTCTATATTTTCACCATGTTGAATGATTTTGTATTGTGAATATTGGTTTTATAGCCCACGTAGGATGCATTTTTATATTATGATGCACTTCCTAATGTGTGTTCCAGCTAATTCCTCTGATAGGGTTCATGGCTTTTGCTGCAACAGGAGCCACCTCTGCTGCGCTCTACTTTCTATTTACTAAAACTGATGTTATGTGAGTGTTCGAGTACTTTTTTTTCACATTTTGATAAGATTGTATTCCACTGAATTTATTTTATAATATAAAGTGTTTTGATTGCACTTAACCTTTCCTGTTTTCATACTTATATTGACTTTAATCTGACTTCTGACTGTTTTAGTCTGAATAAAACCAAAAACCCAGAACCATGGGAGAGGGTGGACCCATTAAAACCCCAAAAGGTAATCTCTAACATTACATTACATTTCCAAACGTTTGGATGGTTGCTAATAAGATTTAAATACGTGCCAATTCTTCCAGGGTGCAGCTGCAATCTGCTGAGTCACTGAAGAAGAAATGTTATCAAATTAGTACAAGCCTTGTATTGTGATCTGAGTAGTGATGTTTATTTTGCCACACA
Source organism: Seriola aureovittata (assembly GCF_021018895.1). Classification (NCBI taxonomy): domain Eukaryota; kingdom Metazoa; phylum Chordata; class Actinopteri; order Carangiformes; family Carangidae; genus Seriola; species Seriola aureovittata. The sequence goes on from NC_079364.1 coordinate 9,003,777, forward strand.
TTTTGGCTCACACCATCGTGCAGAGACTCAGGTTACCGGTCTGTTTAGATTGGTGTCACACCTGCAAATCAGGTCAGGTGAAGCCTAATTTTTATTTTTGGCATTTCACTGCAGCTTATCACCATCAATCAGCAGTGGAAACCAGTGGAGGCGCTGGAGCTGGTGAAGAGCCTCACCAAGTAAAAAAGGCGAGCATCTGCTAGCAAGATCCACAGTGTGACTACCTGCCTGTCCCTGTCCCCCCCCATCAGTCTAACAGAATCCTTTCTGCACAAACTAGGACGCTTTGACACTCAGTGTGCGGAAATGCTTCTGCTCCACTGGTGGGGTTTCACCCTGCTAAACCCAAGGACACCCATCCACAACAGTAGGAAACTATGCAGAAAAAAATGATTCAAAATGAAAATCTTACTTTGTTTCTGTGATTACAACTAGAGCTATATTTATATCTAATGAGCTGCCTTTTTAATTTAATGCAGTTGCTAGTAACAGCAACCCGGATGCTCATATATAGATGTGAATGTACGATAGTGTCAATGTGAAGACACAAAATGTAAACTGGGTAAATAATGTACTGTACAGTGTCAATAAATTAATATTGTGAATGCACAACTGTCTTTTGTTCTCAAAGCTATAAACATTTAAGTAGGAATATTCATATTCATGTCTTTAGACTGATTCTTAGTCTGTTCTGTGTTATCGAGCTAATAGTATCTCCTCATCTCTCCTCCCAAAAAGTGTAGCTGGCAATAACTGACTGTATATGCACTGACTTTGACTAGAGGATGTGCTGCATCGCCCTCTTTAATATTCTGTATTTTTCTGACTTTAACTAGTGCTATGAAAAGACCAAATTATTGCTTTGTGCTATAGACCTCTATTAGCCTTTTTCACAGCAGACATTTTGATTTGTCAGAGTAGGAGAAGGACAGACGTTACTAATCACGTTAATGGTCGGTCCAGTGTATTCAAATGTGTTAGTGAGCCAGCATGCAAAATGCCACCGCCACACTGAAACTGGAGCAGCGACATGAAACAGATTTTTATTATTTACACCTCTGTTTTTCATACTGCATCATGTCAAAATGTTCTTCTGTGAAAAAGGTTTTAAAACTTGGGCTGTATCTAAAATCACCCCCTTGTTCTCTCATTCAATACTCTCAGTAAAATGAGATCTCAGACACTAATCATCATTATTTTGCGCCATCACTGACAGGTGTTGAGCCACACTTATTTTGTATAATGCAGAACATTGCACTGGGGGATTGTTAACAGGAAGTAGTATAGCACTTTACATTTACACACATTCAGATACTGAGAATATAAAGAATATAATGCACTATATAGTAAACAGCGAATGATTTTGGACACATGGGCACTGTAGTTCATTTTGAGTTGATCCTACATGCACTTTAAATAGTCACTAGAGCACAAAACATGTATTAATCCACCACAGAAAATAATCCCCAGTTATTTACTCCTGTATGAGTAACCTTTCCCAAAATCGACAGTGACCAGCTGTTTTAGGAAATTACTGAATCATTTTTTAAGCCAAAAATATCTTGTGACACATTTATAAAGGAATGATGAAACATTTTGGGAAATGTACTTTTTCACTTTCTTTCTGAAAGTCAAATGACAAGATCAACTATCTATACAGTAAATATGAATCTGCTGCCAACAGCTGTTAGCATAGTAGCTTAAACAGCTAGCCTGGTTCAGTCTGAAGGTAATCCTCAAATAACCCCCTGTAAAGCCACAACTTCTTCTCATTTTTTACACTTAGATATAATGTTGATCAGTGAGCTTTCAGCAAGAAAGCCAGATAGCTAAATTGTGTTTCCCAATTTGTCGAGCTATTCCTTTAAAGAGTTTTGTCTCTATTAGAAAGACATGAGCTTGTGGCTGAGTTCCACAGAAAGGCTGGTGAAGTCAGAATAATGAGAAACCTGTAAGAAAAATTAATGTTATGTTTATGTCTCATCAATACATCATTAACTAGAATTTTTTTTTACAACACACAGTATCTATGCAGGGAGAGTACAGGTCTATCGACTAACACTAACAATAGCTCCTCTTGAGTTAGGTGTCCCAGTGAACTATGTCGCCAGCAGGCACAAAACTAGTCCCAGGGAAAAGGCACACCTAGAAGGAAAACAGCCGTTTTTGATGTTATCACATCTGCCTGTGCTTTCCCTGCTATGACAAAGGCCTAATGCTTTAACTGAGTAGTTATTTTTCATATTTTCTTAATATTTCATTTGCAAAACAGTCTCACTTCAAGGTCCCACGTGATCTTCATCAGCAGATTTAGTCTAAACATTTATGTGTGGACATTTCTGAGCATTCGTCAGGCTTTGCCTTACAGTTTCGATATGCATAATAACAATGAGCTCACATCATAGGACACCATGGTTTCATCTGGGGTCCAGTTTCAATCCTCAAAGTCCATGTGGTTTTGAATATGATGAGGAGTGTTTCCAAACCAAAGGTGCTAGGATGGTAGGCCTGGCTTTATGTTTGGCAATGTTATGTTTAGGATTACCGTGCATCTTCCCTAATCAGCTGGTAGGACGGTGATATTGCTCAGTGACGCCTTCCTCTCCTGGATGCTGAGGTTGGAAGAAGGTGCTTTTCCACTGGAAAAGACCACGGATACCTTCAACCTGAGGTGTTCGGCTTCCGTTTCTGTTGATTCTGTTACTGTGATGAGGTCAACTAATGGAAAGTGGTGAGCTGTTTTAGTCCTTTCCCCGGGTGCGTAAGTTCCCTGTCTGACAGTTATCTTTCTTTTGCAGCCAGGTAAGTTCTTCTTCTCTCTTAGCGTTGTTGTCTAGTGGCTTTAGGCGTTGGAGTTTCTGTGTCTGCCTTTCCTTTCTCTTGGCATGTTCAGAACTGCCATGGGCAAATGTGATGTCAGTTTCTGGAGCAAGTTGTAAACCTTTTCATTCAAACCTTCAAGAAAAAAAGATCCTAAATCGATTGTTTTCATTGTGGTCCTCCAGTAGTGTGAGGTTATTCAAGAATGGACCGAGTGAACTTGCTTTTTCATTCTTTAATTTTTCCACATTTTATGTAAAATACACAGTATTATTGAATGTTGTTTGTAGACAAGAAAATGATAAGGTGTTGCAAGGACAGCTGTAAAACAATTACTGCCATGCAATGGGCAAATGCACTCATCTGCTTAGTTTATGGCTGTGTGGGCATTCAGCATTCCCAATGTGTTTCATAATAAGAGACAATCCTCTTAACATCCCTCTCATATCTCAGAGGAGAGAAAACATCAGAAGACACTCCTGTATTGTCTGACACATCCGCCCATTGGGACTTTTGGCTGCACCCTGAATCTGAGTGTATTTCTTATAAATTATTAAACTGCAAACAAGAGGTGTAAAGGAAGAAAGAGAAAGGGTGGGAAGGGTGAGAAAGATATGGTTGTTATTTCCTGGTCTGACTGAGTTGCTCTTTTATCAGGAGACATTTCTTTCTTTTGTCTCACTCACATGCATGTTAAGTTATACAGTACATGCACATTAGCAAGGGTGTTTCACAACACTTTCTTCCTCTTTGCTGCATGTCAGTGTGTATATTTTTCTCTGATCTGCAAGATATATGCTACCTAGTCACATTTCATAGCTTCAGAGAATGGTATCAAGAGGCGTTATGGACGAGCACTGGCCGGAGAGCATTTTCAGTTCTCTATTGTCCTGAAGTCAAATATTCTGAGGACAGATGTGTGTTACTATCAGATCTTAATTTCACCTATTAAGCAATGTGCAACTGGAGGGTTATTTAGGGAAACAATGACAGAAGAGGAAGGACGTAGTGTGTGTGTGTGGTGGTGGAATTTGTGTACGTGACTGGGTCACTGACATTGTGATACCACAGATCATGTGACTAGCGAGTAAAGCAGGTACTGCTCATAAAGAGCATGAGAAGTGACAGATGGAATTCCCCCGTGTGTCAAAACACTGTCAGTATATATATATATATATATATATATATATTCATTATTTCTTTAATGCAGTCTAATGTAACAGGCTCGGGCAACATTTTATGGACCTGTAGAGTGAGGCGAGGCAGGGCAGTCAGGTGGATGCTGTAAACTGCTGGCTCTGCTGTAAGACAAACAGAAGTTAACTCTCTCTGGTTCACTGGCTTTATGTGAATGCACCTGTTGCTTGGAAACTGAGACACTCCCAGTTTACTCATGTTGTCAATAATAAATCCCTGATATACTGTATCTGTATTTTGAACATTAACCTTGTTTTGTGTGACACAGTTGATGTTTTAATGTTTCAAATATGTGGTGAATACATAATGTGTGCTCCATTGCATAATTATACTTTAGTATTTTTACCTTTCAACACTAGATTATTATCCACAAACATACTCCTCACTGATGACACATTAAAGGACTAATCCACCTATTTTCCAGCCACATATTTATGCATTTTTTTTATCATATGTACATCACCATCAAACCTGTGATTAATAATAATAATAATAACTATAGAAAACAACAACAACAATAATAATAATGATTATATAAAAACTAGTTTTCCTATTTTCATAACAGTTTCATCGGTTAAACGTTGAGGTTTTTGGACAGAAATGTGTTTTATGCTCCTGTTTACTGCACCATAAAGGGCTCTTGGTGGTAAATAGGGAAGTGTGACGCAAACTATATATTTACATGTTATCCTATCACGTCTCTCATGAAGAAAATTTCTTAGCTGTGGCAGAAGTGCACCACCTAGAGTTCAAAAGTGACAATATATCCAGAACACCTTGGTATGCATTCATCTACATCTATTTTAAATTCTGTGATAATTCTGTGATTCTGTGATTTTTTGAATTTGCATTAATATTAACGTAAACTTAATTAAAGTTCTGTAGTTTTTCAAGTCATAATCGATGTAAGTGCTCTCACAATCGGTAACAGAAATATGCATGGAGATGGGTCAAACACCTGCAACAGTGACTAATTCAGTAAAAAATAATTATCCAAATTTGTTAACTTACTTCAATTTGTGCAGAGAAATGAGATACTGCGACACAAAAGTTTAAATACTTTAATACAAACAAATACAGTGATCCAGTTCCTGATTTTCCTTGGTGATTAATATCAGAGACATGGAAAGGTTTTCAATAAACCCCTCAACAGCCTCTCAACACTTGACAGCGAAAATACTATAAACACCATTATTGGCACATTTCAGTTCATACCTCCTTCCCTCAAAACACTGCAACTTTGAAATACTGAAGATTTCCCAAACCCGTCAGCATTACTACACTGTCAGTCAATGATATGAAAAAAAGCTGAATATAGAGTGAAACCACGTCGGTTCAACCACTGTAGCATTTACCATAGTTCAAAGTCAGTCACACTTTGATTGTCAGTTGCCTGCTCTGCACAATGAATTAAGAGACGTGCTAGAATAAAATATCAGTGTCAAAAATGTCAAGTTATTTTAATTATTGGTCAGTACAGCCAATGTAGACTACTTTAAGAATAACTAAGGTTGTTGTGTTTTAAAACATCTGCCTTGCAACAGACTTTGGCTGAGGAATATTAAACATTAAGTGCATCTGATGAAATGTTAAGTCTACTAAAGGGTCACAATGATAAAGGTTTTTTGCCAGTGGTGAGGAATACAGCTTATATGCACTGTGACCACAGTTATTATCAAATGACATGAGGTACCTTTTCTTTTGCTGACATCCTTAGTAAAATAATAAAATCTTAGTATACAGTCCTCACTTCCAGTAACAAAAAGTTAAATTTACATCTGATGACAAAACATCAGTTGTGACAAATCAAACAGTAAAATACAAAAAGGTTACCTGCTGGAATAGGCTTTAATGGTGAATTAAGAGCAAGTTTTTTTCCATTCTTTTCAGCTGAAGCATTCAACCTCCGCACCGAAAGCTTTGCAAGCATAACAGCAAACGGTCCCCGGAGGCTGTGGTGATCCTTTAATTAGAGATGTCATCTGCCTTTGTTCCACCGACTGTCCTTTGGCACTAGTCTTTTTCCACTTACACACCGTATACTGTGGCTCCTGCTATGGCATCGAGCTGAGACAGCGGTGCGACATCCATCCAAACCCTCTGTTTACTATATTCTCTGTTGTCTGGCTCCATAAAATGCACTGTGGAAGTCAATGTGAGCGTGAGTCTCTCTTTAGGCGCTGGGCTGCTGGCAGTTTGCACAACTGCGCACCGGCCTCTGCCTGTGAGTCTGCACCTGCACTGTGCACCTGGTGAGACCGTATGTGTGAAGCAACAGGTGACGGGCCTTCGCCTGGACGTCCTCCCAGTTATTGGCACTAGAGGGCGCTGTGTACATACAAATGCACTTGAATATATTTGAAACAACTTTCAGTGTCACAAAGACCAGGAGTCCGCAATTAGGTTTAACCACTGGCCAGCTTTTTTCATTTGCAGTGTTCAGATATCATGCCTTTGACATGGGAGTGGTATTAAAAGTAAATAATATATTAAGATTTACATAATTGTTGTACTGAAACTGTTAACTAAAGTATATTTATGAAGAATCGTATAGACATTTTGATGTAAACACAATTTTGGAATAATGTTAAAGCCTAGACTTTCTAGTATCTGGTTTTCTGAGTTGTTTAAGTTGTATGATTTGAACAAAAAAAACATATTGGAAAAGAAAATGAAATAATGAAAGGGAGAACTAAAGCTGCCATGGAAACGTTTGTCAGTAGGACAAACACTTGACCCACAGAGCGCCACTTACCTACTATGGCAATACTTTTTGCAGCAGACATTTTGACATTTCATAGAGGGAAAAACACGAGTTTAATTAACCAAATTGATAATAATGATAATAATCAAACTGAGCCAGTTTCAGGGCTCTGGTGCCGGCTCACTGGAACAGTTTACTGGGACACTTGACACCTCACATGAAGAAAATGCATTCATTTGCTAAGTGTGTGAACAGAAGGGAAGTAAGTATAATATGGATGACTTACTTTTTTGTATGAATGTAAATTCTGAATTTCACTTGAATTTACAAAAAATATTTAGGAATATATTTCCTAATTTCTCCAAATCCCTCTCCCTTATTGGCAGTGCTGATGTTATACTCACTGAGCTGGAGATGCACTAGTGCTGCGGTCTTGTCAGTGGTCAGTGCCCAGACATTCAGCTCATCGACTGACTGGACGTCCTCCAGCTTCAGGAGGTCGTCTTTGATCCGCTGAGAGTCCAGGTGCCTGGGAACACCTGATACAGCGAGATAAAAAAAAAAACAACACAATTAATGTACTAACTCCACAGTCTTAATACTAAACAATGTAATCTGACAGTACAAGAGCCAGGACTTACCCTCCAGTACAATGAATACTGTGTCTCGCATGATGCGGCATGTGGTGAACAGAACCAGAACAGAGAAGATATATGTACAGATGGGGTCTGCCAACTTCAACTCCGGCTGTGAAGACACAGGGTCAAATCACATTTACTGAAATCAAAGTTTTAAGCATAATTACTTCCAACAATTAATCCCTGAATTCGTTGAGAGCCTATTGCATGTGCAGCCATCCTCAAGTAATCTCAGTTCAAAAATTTAATTTAAAGCAAAGGGTCACCAACTATAGCCAACAATCATACAGAAATACATCACTGGGAAAATGAATGACTACATGCTACAAAGCCACTAGCTCAACAAGCTATCGTTGGCCAATCTTCACATATTTGTGATAACTTGTGGAAAATGTGTATACAGCTTAATTGTTCACACTGGGCTGTGTGATGGTCTCCAACATAATTCTCAATTGACCACAAGTTAGCTCTCTAAAATTATTTTGGTAGGTACAATTCACACACAATGCAGCTGCAAGTAATTGGTAACACTTTATTTCCAAATAATCTTATGAGAAGTTTCCTGGAAAGAAACGTACAATTTGATATTAATTATGGGTAAAATGGACAGTGACCGGTTGGTCCACCTCCAGTCTTTTCTAAATGCTAAGTTAGCACAACTTTGAGATGTTTATTCAGAGCAGGTTAGCAGGTTAGCTACACATGCAAAATGTGTCTACAAACAAATGTAAAATTCAGCATGAATGAAGAATAAAGTTTCCAGTGATAATGAATGAGTAATAAGTCAACACAACTAATTGAACTAACTTAAATAACAATCTCAGAAATTTTACCAAAGTACCAAACTATATGGTTGTTTCTAGAAAACTTTCAAGAAATGATTAGGAAATAGCAAACCTATTAAATAGATATTTATATAAAAAATCTAGCTGGTCTATTAAAGGAAATGTTAAATTATATCTGCTGAAAGAAGCAGTGATTGTAGGAAGCAACATTAAAAGTAAACAGTGTTAACTGTTAACATTCATGGCTAACAATTCTTTAAAAAAAAAGCAGGGTACCTTGAAGCGGACAATGTAGGCAGCTATGAGCACCCCGACACTCTGGAGGAGGTCTCCCAAAGCATGGATGAAGGCTGCTCTGACAGCCAGGCTGCCATGTGGCCTCTGCTGGTGACCTGACCCTGTTGACTGCGAAGCTGAGGCAGCTACAGGGCCGTGAGAATGACCATGGCCATGGCCATGAGAGTGCAGGTGACCACCTTGGTTTAATAAGAAACCCATTCTAAAGACAAGAAAATAAAGAAAGAGGGATTTATTTTAAACAATAACAACCTATACAGTACATTTTGTCCAATACACATCATGGTTTAACTGACCTAGAAACTGCAGTTATTCATTCACATACTGGCTGTGGTCAAACATTACACACTGAACAACAGCAACTTCAGGCTCTTAAGTGTAGGTTCGACAGTACTTTGTACTGTTAAAAATGTTGCTGATACGCCACCCTCACAAGAATGCATTCAGCATTGTCTTGCTTCACAGTTTTAACTGCCAGCAAAGACAGAGTGGATAGTAACTGTAAACAAATTTATAATATGGAGAGACTCTGTATCGATACATTTATAAAGTATTGCACAAAATGCGTATTGTACATGAATATGGATATAGTACAATAAAAACTTTTACATATGTGGCTTGCTTCTCATGAGTAAATGTGGTAATTAAGAAGAGGATGACTTATCTTTTGAAGTTTTTTGCTTGTTTGTGTGTTGCTGGTTTTTCTCTACATATACTATATCTAATCCAAGTAAAAAAAATCCTCACAGTTTTCTCTAAAAAAAAAAATATATATACATAGGAGTAAGTTTCACTTACACAAGGTTGACAGCCACCCCCACAGCTGCAGTGATGAGCATGACATCTCCGTCTATGTTGAAATCTTGGTGAACCGTCCTCTGAACCGCCTCATAGAGAAGCGCGGCCGTCAGAATGTAGATGAGCACCACGCTGAGGACTGCCGATACCACCTCTGGGCCAGGAAATCACAATCAGTTGTACAAACAAGGCACATTCATAACAATAACAATAAAAGCTGCGAGAAAAACCTGATTCAAAAAGGTAGCAGTGAGCTCTACCTACCAGATTTGATAACCTAAAACTAACGTACAATTTAAATGATTTAGTCTGTTGAAATCGTATAATTACCATCAATTCTCACGATTAAAGGGGTCAGACCTTTCTCTTCCGATATTAACAACATGCTTAGTAACTTGTTTAGCCTCACACAAGATGGGGAGGCTCTTAGTGTCCATGCTACATACTGTTTCTGATTATAAATAATATTCTCTCTTTGGCATTTGATTGTCAAATGTACCTTTACATGGACGATACTCTTTTACACAAGTTTTGTGATCATTTTTCCACTTTTATTCTACTTTTAAGCACTGGAATAAGTCCTCATTAATCTTAACCCTTGATGACAAAAAAACTAAATGCAAGTTATTCTCAGAATCCAAAGACACATATTACAGTAAAAATCACAAGTTCGACCGGGTTTAACTGTGAGAGTGTAACAGTCCGAATATGTTGGAATCTGACCTGAAGAGAAATTAGATTACACTTGAAAACAGTATCAACTACAACAGAAAGCAGCTTCCCTGTGATGTATAAAAAGAGGATTAAGAAGCAGTTTTCTCAGTTCCTTTATTATAGAGATGTTGCCTCCACTCTGAAGCCCCCAGATTAAATCTAAATTTCAGTCCTTGTTTCATGTCTAGTGACAATACAGGACTCACCACTTTTATATGACAAAGTTGATTGGCTGCACGTAGTCATCTATTTACAGGGCCCTTCTTGGACAGTTTCTATCTTATAGCTTAACGTTGCTGCTTATTAGCCAACCTGTTCTGTATAAATAAGGCTTTTTACATGACACTAGCTTCAGGCGACTGAGTGACAGCCAGTCTCTTACGGGGACACAATGAAGGATCCGCCTGCTGTGACAGTGTTGTTGGTTATCTCCCTGACTGATTGCAGACAAACTAAAACAGAGTAATAAATCAGGACAGGCAGCATTCTGAGATATACACGTATATCGGCACCAAACACCAAACTGTAATAGATAAACTCCACCGGTGGAAACTAGACACATAGTGGAGTTGAAATGAAATGATAAATATGTGACTGTGGGGGTCTAAATTTATCTGGTAGAATGTAAATCATCTGAAGCTCTACTTCAATATAAAGTAGCCTATCTGTTATCTGATCTGGACTGAACACTGCTGAACACATGCTTTCTTTCTTTGAACATGATTCATCTGCATCAAAACCACATATATCTGTTTACTTCACACAAAACAGAGCCAATGGAAAGAAAGGGAAACAGAAAAGGAGAAGTGCATAGGCTTCTGAAATCACAGACATACCGAGGCGATGCAGTCCAAAAGTGAATCTCTTAGTGGGTGGCTTGGTGGAGAGCCAGAGGGCCAGCAGGGAAAACAAAATGCCCACCACGTCTGCTAGCATGTGCACAGCGTCAGTCATAATGGCTAAGCTGTTTGACATATAACCACCTGAAGGTAAAAGACAATGTTATCAGTTAAAATGATAAATGATGAGCTCTATCTAAGCTATTTGTGCATGCAGAGATTGTGAGATACAGTGCACAGGTTAAGATGGGGATGGCTCCAAACAGATATATATCAACAGTGAAGTATGTAGCTGGATTTCCAGGTAACACGCTGTGGACTAACAGACACTCTTTGGAGCTATGATGTGGTAAATTCACTTGGAGTATAATTACTAAATTCTGAAAACAATGACATAAAATAGTATATGATCCAATGTGCTCCTATGAGGATGAAATCTAATTTAAAATGTGGTGAGCTGTCACACACTTTCAGCAAAAGCTTAATCACAAAACTATGTTCCAGTCACCACTTTTTTATTAAGAATCACTGACTCATACAGAAAACAAAGGCCCTCTGTCTCATGTAAGAAAAAAAAAGTCCATGGGAAATTTTGGGCTGGGATAGTACTCTCCCCCATCATCAAAACAACAAATGAGGGAATCTCTATTGTAAGAATGGTGTTAGAATTAATGCCAAGGAACACTGACACACTTAATGTTGGTTTTTCCTTTAATTTGTCACTTGTCTGTATGTTCACTTGGTCTTCAGGGACTAAGTGATTAGTTTAATTTATTCACTGAACAATCTACTGATTATTAGTAAAACTAACTATCAGATGTACTGATAATCAAAATGATTTTTGGGCTCAGCCAATCAGTTCTACAAAGATTGATTCATACTTTGATTGAGGTTTTCTACATATTCATTAAATAATTTAGGTCTTGAAACTAGATTTTGAGAGATCCTCCACTAGACGAGGGCCAGGAGATGGACTTTGGAAGACTGGTCAAGTTAGTGATTAATAAAATTATGTTAACTTAAGGCTTTTGAAATTGCCCACTGGTTGGTAATCCAGCCTTTCAGCTTTGAGTATCGAGACCTTGCAACTTGGGAAACTTTGAGAAACACTTTGAGCATTATTTTCTGACATTTTATATACTAGTTGCAGCACTAATAAAATAATTGTGTAGTGTGTGATTCACTCTGCTCCTGCTTACCTATAATTTCACCTGTCATGAAAACTAAATACAGCACAGCTGCAAAGACAAGCCTCTTCATCACCCTCCTGTGCTTGATCCTCTCCCTCTTCTTGGTGCAGGAGTCACAGGGGTCCATATTTAACCCTGGGCTGCCCAGGCTCGAAGAGGAGTCGAGCATGGAGTCATCATCATCATCAGCCACCACCAGCGTGTTCACAGCTACCCCGTTGGACGGAGCTCCGGCAGAGTAGTCCGACATCTCTCCGGACACCACCACCTTCAGCTTGTTAAATTTGGGCGTCTCATCCTCCACCAGCTCATCGTTCAAGTCAAAAGGCGCCGTGTCGCTCAGGTCCCAGTCGCTCTGCTCCCTCCTGAAGGCGGACCGCACCTTGCTGAAGAGGTTCCCACCTGACATCTTGAATAATCACGAGGGCAAGGTATAAACAGATCTGTCTGTAGGTTACTGTCCTCCGAGGTAATCATTCACATTCTTGTAACGGTGTCCGCATTTTATTTCCATCTTTGCACCTGGAACAGCAACAAAAAAGACAGTGATACTAAAAAAAAAAAAAAAAAAAACACAGAGCATCATTCTCTTCAGTACAGTTTAACAATTTCACCCACAATTTCGCTACACTGTCACTGTGAAGATGATGTTATAGAAACGTCCTTGAGTCACTCACATCCCCACATGAGCAAGTAAACTTTAGTCCTCTTAAAAACAGCCTCGGCTGAACAGTAAAAAGCTAGCTACTGTAGGTTAGCTATCTTGTCGTGTCAGTTTGCGACTAAAAGAAAGCCCTTTTAGTGTGGTAGTTTGATTAGAAATATGAGCCGGACTTACTTACGAGTGTACGTTTCTGTTGTATAAACTTCGTTGGTTTTTAGATTTGAAACTTTCGTGGTAATTCCGGTGTAAACATTAGAGCCCAAACACCACCTCCGGACTCGGAAGTCACAGCAGCAAGTTCGGTTTCGTCCGCAGTCACGTGATGACGCAGGAGTCACATGACGCTTGCTCGGACGCAGCAGCAAAAACTCCAAAACCTCACTAACCGTGGTTTCTCCTCTGGCTTAGGGTCAACAAAACTCAACTTCTGACACCTGCAGGTAATGTGTTGGTAAACATACATTCAAACGGGTAAGATGGCGTCGACTGAGCTGGAATGTTTACATATTGTCTGGATGCTAATGTGGCATACACATTATGCAGCAGCTAAGCTAAACACTTCCTCAACGTTTAGATGCCCCTTGTTTTGACCAAATATGACCCCGAGATGATATCTCAGCTGATAAAACAGTGATAAAACCTCTGTCTGATTCCTTGCTGCCGCTTTTCAGGTTATAAAAGCAGACTGGGTCAACAGAGTCGCTGCATATGGAGGTAGAGGGGATGGAAGATGAAGGACCTTCGTCCCAAAGTGAACTTCCACAGAGTGAAGGTGTGTGTGTGTGTGTGTCTGTGTGCGTTTTAACCTGTTCTCTGTCTGTCCACACCTGTCTGATCATCCTGTCTGAACTTCAGTATAAATAACATGAATCCAGCTGCAGCTCCAGTTTGTGCATCCTCATTCACCTCATTCATTCTATTAACTTGCCAGGGTCCAAGGAAGGGGCCTTGAAAATTAAAACTATGTTAAGAGTTTAAGGTTAAGTACATACATGTACATGTAGAGCTGCAATTATTAGTTGAATAATTGATTAGTTGGTGTACACAAAATTTATTTTGAGTGTTGAATCAAAAAAAGTATTTTTTAAGCGAATATTGTGATGTAACAGCATCATGCAACATTCAAAAAATTAGTTTAAGTATTAAGTGTTTATAAACAGATTGCATGCAGGTCTACACAGCGTGTTTAAGTACAGCTTTCTGCCCTTATTTATGTCAAACACATCACATACAGTAGATCACTTATAACTGTCTAAATTAATTGAAGGGGACTTTTGTGTCAAAATACTGAACACAGATGTTCAGTCAGAACGGCAGGCGTCCCTGCTTCTGGAGAGCTCAGCGCCAGTAGAGAATGTGTTTGTGGATAAGAAAGCGGTGGATAAACTCACAGAGGGATTACTGTCTCACTACCTACCAGATCTACAGAGCTCTAAACGAGCACTTCAAGAGCTCACGTGAGTTTCCTTGTTTAGTCTTCTGTTATTACTTTTGCACCTCACAAATTAGCAGCAGGTAGAGAGTTGAATACTTTACAGTGCTCCTTTTTTGGGCTACAATTAATTAGTATCTTTTGTTTTCACAATTGCTTGGTCTATAAAATGTCAGAGAATAGTGGCAAAAAGCCCACCACTATGTCCCATTAAATTATTTTTATTTCCGAAACTTAAAGATTTTCAATTTACTCTCACATAAGTCAAAGAAAAGCAGAAAAAAGAACAAGTTAGACGTTTTAACAAATGATTTAAACGAATAATCAATGATCAGCCAATCATTTAAGGTTTATGCTTTTCACTAGTACTACATCACCACAAAAATGTAATAAACCCTGTCTCATCCCAGCCACTACTTGTCTGAATGAGGTTATTGTGTGTCATGGTGGGGCAAGTTTATGCTGGTTTTATTCAGACTAAAGACTGTAATCACTGATTTCAATTAAAGGTTTTGCCCCAACAACAGCACTGTCTGGATCTGACTAGTCTAAAAAGTATGAATGGTCCATGTCACTTTTTCCTTGGCCTCCATTAAAAAAAAACACCAAGAGATGAAGGAGTTTTGTAAAGAAGAAATCATTAAAAACCCAGAGTAGAGACAACCAAGCTGCCAAGAAAAGAATCTGACTGAAGTTAAAATAAACATGTGAAGTTGCTTGTAAATTGTGTTTTGGTTTGTCTTTTTATAAGGATGGTCCCATGTATCCTACTGTAAAGGTGGTTAGAAAGTAAGCAGTGAAAAAGTATTTAACAAAAAATATACCTCCCTCACAACTCTCTATTAATTGGTGTGTGAAGCAAGTAAAAATAAATATGTAAAATATCTCTAAAAACAGTCTCCAATCTTTGCCTGCGCAGCTGTCAGTTATCTGATTCACAAACAAACATACTGACATGTGCAGATACCAGTATAGACAGGTCGCACAGGAAGCCATGCGTTAAGCAGAACTAGACGGATGGGTTTGCACAGTTGCTTTTATGCTGGTAGTTTCACTAACAACATGCTGGTGTTCACATGCATGTTAAAAAAAGAATAATAATGCTATCACAACTTCACAAACATGTACAAAGCCATTGGACACTTTTGAATATCCTGTCATTGTCTGAATAATTAGCAAACAGTAGATTTGGTGTAGGATATTCAGTAGCTGTCCTTCACCATGAGTTTAATTCACTTGATATTTGTTTTTACTCTTGTTTTGTTTTTTTTGTCTCAACCAGACAAAATCAGCTGATATTATTAGACACACTGGACCAAGAGGTCACCAAGTTCAGAGAATGTAATGCCTTACTCGACCTCAATTCACTGGTATGTTTGTAAGTTTTGAATTTTAATCTCATTTGTACCAGAGAGCAGGAATGGTTTTCTAATCCAGCTTGTTGTCTTTTAGTTTACGGAGGCGAAGGTTTACCACAATAAACTGGTGAACATAAGGAAAGAGATGATTATGCTCCACGAAAAGACAACGAAACTAAAGGTAGGCTTGCATTAGCATAGTTAAATCCCATGTTCTCAGACAGGTTGGTGGATGGATGCAAATGAAATAATGCACAGACTGATTAAATGTTGACGTTTGGTTTTTCCCTCAGAAAAGATCTCTGAAGCTGCAGCAACAGAAGCAGAAGGAGGCGCTGGAGAAGGAGCAGCAGCGTGAGAAGGAGCTGGAGAGAGAAAGGCAGCTTATTGCCAAACCTGCTAAAAGAACATAGGATCCCCACGTACCGTATCCCTGCTGTATTAAAGGACCATACAGGTGCTTTTGCATGTTTTGGCCTATTTATTACATATCAACTGTACATCGCATTACTGCTGGCGGCCATTTTCCAAAGCGCAAGTATTTTATTAGTGTTTTTTAAGATCATTTTTGGGGCATTTTGCCTTTATTTGACAGACAGTACAGTAGAGATTCAGACAGGAACAGAATAGGAGAGATGAGACGCAGCCAAGACTTCCAACCAGTTCCCTACAGGGGTCTTTGTAGTCACATGGTATCCATCTCAGGCTCCAACACACCACCACTTGCATTTTTTAATGTGTTTTCCGTTCCAGCCAGGCTGCCATTAAAAGCTACTTGAAATATGCTTGATACATTTAATCCACAATACAGAATATTATGTCTTTCTTTTTCATTGTCCACCATAAAACATTGTTACATAGTAATGCAGTTGACAGTGCTCACTGATACGACAAGTTTGCTCTGAATTATTGCACAATACCACAGTTTAAACAATAAAGGTCGATGATGATTTTATTGCTTTGTTGTTGCTCATCTCAAACAGGTTTCAGCCGGTTTGAAGTGCGGGCCAGGCCACATTCATTGCATTTGTGACATTAGAAATGGACTTGAGTCCAGGTTTACCACCTGTTTTCTCCTTGGTTTGTTTCCAACAGTATTACAGCAAACACTGTGAATGTCTGTAATATAATTTCCTTGACTTAGAGGACATGAGTTGTTAATCTTGACTCATGTTGTTTGTTGAAACGGAAACACAGTGTCTGTCCACAATTTAAGAAGAATCCATTCAAAAACCTTGAAGACAGTCATATGCTTTGGAAAATGGTTCACTTCACAGACAGTGTATGTGACTCTTAGTAAAGGGGCTAAAACCTGCAAAAACTGATCCTTCTATCTCTGAGATTGCCAAGCTCACCACAAACCAAAGACATGGACTAAATCATCAAATGCTGGCACTTCCCACTATCAACCTCTGATGACACAAACACAAGCACTTCCCCGAGAGTGGAACAAATGACTCAAAGACACTTTGGCAGTCATCAGAAAATGACCAGGAAGAGAATCGGTGCGTTTGCTGTCTTTTCTTAAAGTGTTAATATATGTTGTTCCTGGGCTTCATGCCCTGTTAATGTTGAATGTTATAAAACAGGTATGTTGTTTAAAATCAAAAATTTGTCTGCACTAAATTTGACTGACTGTATTTCTGGGGTCCAGATAATATGATAATTGATGATAATATGCACCAAACTTTGCCCCCACCATACACAGCATCTGTAAATTTGTGTAACAGACCTTTCAAGAGGCCTCTATGCACTACCTATGCCTGGAACCCCACTGTTTGTACTATTAATAATAAAAGCAATACAAACTGGTTCGTAGTAAATTGACTTCTTTTTTAGTTTTAGTACATCTTCTCTCTAAGCTGTACACTGTGTGAAGATTAGTAGCCACCTTTGTGCTACTTGTCACAGTTGCATATATTTAAGTTATAATGTAAAACAGGTTCTCAAGTGTCAAGAGTCGCATCTTCATGTCTGTTATAAGGTATAAACTTCCTCTTTTCAGTCCCACATGCACCATGACTGACTATGTGAACTGTATTAAGCATCTCAGTCCACTAGGTGTCAGCCGAGACCACTTCACTTCACTTGATCTCGTTCTGAGATGGTTTCATGTGCTCCAAACCTGCAGGTTTTTCTGCATCAACATTTCTCCACCAGCTGACTCACTGAAGCACATCCACAACCAGAAAGGGGGATCTCATTAGTGAGTTCACCCTAATTACATCTCTGTGAAATCTTTGGTTTCGAGAGTCTCTCCCATCCATCGCACACGATTAAATATTCAGGATGCAAACTAGTACTTTACAAACCTAGGACTGATGTTGGTTTACTGACTCTGAATCCAGCCCTAGCCTTTCTCCCCTAAGCCTTAAATTGTCAGTGAATTGGTAAACACGAGCCATATGTTTTCAACAAACATAGTCTCTTTTCACATGCATTTTATACACCATTGTCACGTACCAGCCACACAAACAAGAGCCTGTTGGCATAGAAGTAGGTTACATTCCTCTGTTTCCCAACACAACCACGCATCTGTCCCACCCCCCTCAAATTCACATAAAACTCTAATTTTATACTCTACTACTACAGCAGGAAACCCAGTCAAAACCAACATGGCTTGGTCCACCCCCGCCCAGCCCTCCTTGGAGAGGAAACTGCACCACAGTGTGGCCATGGAGGGGTCCAGATTCAGAGAGAGGGGCAACCTGATTCCACACTGATGAAAACAAGGCCGTGGAGTTGGAAACCACATTTTGAATATAGTTTTCAGTACCTTGACTTTGGGTTTTGTTTGACATTTTTCCTGCTTTTCTAAACACAGTGGCTCCATATAGGAATGCCTTTTGCAACACTGATTGCTGTGTGTATTTACGTTTTCTGAAACTGGGTCAAAGACCAAAAATGGAGAGATGTTCTGCTCAGGTCTATGATATATAGAAGCTGGGGAAAATATTAACTAATTATGATGCATTATTTATGCGTTTCATTTACCAGAAACGAGTATGGAATAAGCAGATCCCATTGGTAGTTTAAGATTACTTAAATTTGTGAATGAGTTCTGTTTAGGGCCCCAGAAAGGCTTTGGGTGGCCCTCAATTTTATTTATTCATATTTATTTAATTCATTCACCTGGAAATGACTTTTATTCCAACAGGCCGAGTGCTTTTTTTTTTCTTTTTTCTTTTTTTTGCCTTTGTTCATGCCTGTGAGTTTTTCACACACAGGCATTGTAATATTTTACCAACTGAATCAGCTCTTGATTGGTTAATACTTTGATTGAATAGGGCTTAGTTCTTCCAGAGGGAGGGGGCGTATAAGGCCTCAGAGGTAGACAGCTCAGAGGAACAGTGGTTTCCGAGGCTGGGCCCTGCTCCTCTAAGTCTTTGGTTTTAACTTGTCTCCACTTTTAGAAACTTGGCCGTCGGGGAAAACACAACCACCGCCTCGCCAAAGCCACAAGCGAGTCACAGACATGGAGCAGCAGCAGCAGTTGATGATGTTGTAGCGGGCAGCCTTCCTGTCTAAGTAAACAGTGATTCAGACGGGTGAGGAGTGGGAGGTTGTGGTCTGCATCAGACAGGCAGCACCAGGCCTCTCCCAGACCCACCATAACAGGATATGGTCCTCGGGGCCCACGCTGAGGATGGTTGCATCATGTTATTATTTCCTTCAGGTTTTTACCATATGGTTGGCACGGTGGTATTCATGCACGCTGAGTACCATGTGAAGAGCTGGACGGATGGTTCTGGAAAACATATCTCCTTGTGGTGTTTTTGACCGATGTGACAGTGGATGAGGTTACTTTCCCTTCTCAACCAGGTCTTATATAACTCTTCATACGCAAGTCTGGGTGGGTAACATTAGTAATTAGGTTTCTCTGACTCAACAGATGGTACAGAGTAGATATTTAAACATAACAGTTTACTATGTAACCACCACATCTTTTCAAAACAGTAATTAGACATTTCACATTTATTTGAACCTCGTGCATCGATGTGAAGTAACTGAATAAAATAACTCAAGAAGAGTTTGGAATATTTTACTGGGTGTTTAACTTCAGTGCTTTTATGTTATGATATTTTTACTGCATTGCATTTCAGAGGCAGATATTCTCCTTCTTTCTCCACAACATTTATCTGACAGCCGGTTGCTGTGGAGATATAACCATATAATCATCTTATGAAACAACATACACTGTTACAGAAATAAACAACCTGATAGAACTTAAAGTAGTTAAAGTGAGTTCATCTTGACAGGTTAACCTGCTGGAACTGCAAACAAATGTAGCGGGGTAAAAAGTAGAAATATAATTACCTCAGAACAGTACTTAAGTACAGTTCTGGCTTTAGTTACTGTAGTTAGTGTCCACCATTGATAAAACTGATTTATTTGTACACTACTAAAATGTGGAAATAAAGTAAGACCTTTGTATTAGCTCTCAGCCCGTAGTATTGTACTTTACTGGTGCATACTCCTACACAAATTTTCAATTCATACCAACCAGCTGACACAGTAAGCCTGGAGCTCTCATGGATCTAAGGGATTTCTGGATCAGTAGTGATGATCCAATGATAAAATACATCCCGTGATAACATTTTTGTGGGTCCATTTTGCAAAAAGTGTACTCTTACACTTCAACACACTGACCTTACAATGCTTATGTACATTTATTTCAGTTAAAACTCTGAATGCACTGTACCTCGATATTGGTGGCGGTACCACCATTGTGATTGTAATCATTGTGGCGGTGTTACTTTTAGTGAAATAAATGCTCTAAATACTTCCTCCACCACCTATGTGACTGCGACAACAGCAGTGAAATGTGCGCACTTCACTTGTCTAACGCCATGGATGGGCTACAGAGCGTCTTGTTGTGTCTGCACTGTGGTGTAATTTGTCCCGAGGCCAGTTCTGCTCAGCGTAAACACAGACAGAGTGGGTGAACCGCAGTAGGCGAGAAGCTTTTTTCAGGTCAGCCCCACAGGTGCAGCCTTAACCCTGCTCAGCTCAGTGCCATGCTGGCTCTGGAGGGTCACATTTTCAACGCAAGTTCTTACAACCACCCCAATCATCACAGAATGTTTTATGGCACAAATAGCGGGTTACACAGGCTCCTCTAAGACTGTAGTAAAAGTAGTAAAAATAGAAACAACCGTAGGCTGGAAAAGGAGGCTTTGAAGAGCAGTGTACTTGTGGTGGAAGGAAAGATTTGATTTGATTAAATGAATGTGCCTTGTCCTTGTTGTTTTCTTTCGCTGGGTAACAAGAAAACAGGGGGAAATATTTCAAAGGACGAGAAAAGAAATTGTTCTCAGATTGGCCGACCACAGAATCGCAGCCACCTCTACTGCTAGGATGGTTAGTGGTCCCGTCTGACCTGTGAGAGGTGGAGATGTGAGTATCCAAACCTTAACTGTGAGGACTTAGAGGTCTGAGGGGAGGATTTATGGTGTTGTTTATACACTCTATTTGAGTCAACCACACTAGACTGTTGCTTCCTCTGCTTTTTGGATGCACTGTGGAGAGGTGTGTAAGGACACAGAGCAGGAGACGGGCGCAGCACAAACACACACACACACACACACAGACAGACATACGCAGACAGAAAGGCAGGCAGACACACACTTGCTCACATACATAAAAACAAGATCCAGTAAGAGCCAGTACTTCGACCCTAGTGTGGTGGTTGGTGTGGTTTAGAAAACTGCAGGGTTTGTTTCAGTCCAGAGGCAGCATGGGTGTCAAAGGACGATGTCCTGTATCACCACGGTGCTTTTTCATCCATGGAGCACAAGAGGTTCACAGTAACCTAGTTTCTGCGAGCTAGGGCCCACATTACTGAAAAAACTCCGGATCTGCTTCGTGTTTGTTTGTTTAACTGTCCCTGATTAGCCTGACACATCCCTATGTGAAGTAAGGAAAGCCACAGAAAGGTGAAGATTTACAGGAATAGAGGTCAGCAAAACATATGCAGCCATGCAGATGTGAAAAAGTCTTTTCTCAAAGGGAGGCCTTGCCAGCAGCAGTCAGTGTTATATAACTCCTTATCTCTCCCATTCAAGTCCAGACCGACCCGCTTGCACACTTTGTGAAGTAACACTCGTTTTAAAATGAGTTAGCTCCCCTTTGAGGAAATTAACACCATCTCAAAATGATTTTTGGCATCGAGGTTAAGCATATTATGAGTTACTGTTAAAATGCTGAACCATACGAGGAGGTTAACACACAAAACACCTGGTACTGAGCAAGAATCTCACTTTGAGAACACTCAAAAATGGATACGTCTGTTTGTGGAAAAAATGAACACAAACTAAAACTTTATACCTTGAAAAAGTTTGATCCAAGCTTGAAGAATTTCAGTGTAAACAGTTGGGATGAAGTATTTTGGTGTTTGTCCTGCTTGAAACTAAAGTAGGTCGAGGAACATTCCCAAGATGGATAAGATTGTAACAAGATCTCCCACTCACTATATCTCTCTCTCCCGCTTCATATATTTGAATGTGCTGGTCTGAACTGAATCCATACAACAACTCATAAGCTGTAGTCACAGCACACAAATACTGCTCTGGAGTGTAAAGTACATATACTTTTTTATTGTTTAGCTCGTGGTTGTGTAGTTGTGTGTTGTATAAACGTATGTTATAAGAGGCTTGTGGCTGAGCAGTCACAACAATCACAGGCCACACTGGAAGAAATGAAAGTTCAGGAAGACGTGAACATTGACGTGTGTGAGGACACACACAGCAGGTATATTATAATGTAACAGAGAAGAAATGGGTGGAGAAGAAGTCGATTGAGGCCGTTGAAAATCATAAGCATGACAATAACCTCAATTGTAAACCGAAATACACAGGTTTGTGAGAACTCAATATGCCTCCCTTTATTTGATGCAAGTACATTTAAAAAAAAACAAAGAAACATGCTGCATAAGACAGATGTTCACTGTGTGTCTGGGCTGTTGCTGCTGAGACTCTGACATGTCAATAATCATGCAGTCTGTCTCGAACCAGAGGAACCCATAAAAGCTGCTTTGTGCTCTGTGAATAATACAACACATGCTCTTTTGGTCAGACCTCGACTCCACATGCATGTGGTCTTATATCAACATTTTGTTGTTTTATTCCTGAATGACACACTGAGCAGGGGAAAAGTGACTGTTCAATGGAAAAAGATTCATTGCTATAGATCTAAAAAAAATATCATGTAGTTCGGAAAAAACACTTGGAATAAGTTATACACTGATTCTCAATCAAAACTGATACTTAACATATTGAAAAGGATGTTTTAACCAGTTACTATAATGTATAGTAAACACAACAGCAAGAACCCTCATGCAGAACTACTGTGCAAAGAAAAAAACTGACTTCTCATATCTAGACCAGGAAGGTTCTGAGAGCTCTGACCTACTTCCATACATGCCTATATTACATAATGTGTGCTTTTACAGTGGAGTGAAAAAAGGACGGTGTGAAATTGATTTTACTCCAACAGAGGAGCCTAACACACCCATAACTCAGATACTACCTGACTTCTCTGGATGTTTAAATTAGGCTTTCACCGGTTGTATTTTTCCACTACAGGAAACACATGGAAAATATTACTGTATAGGCCTGATGAATTATTATGGCACCGCGTTGCATAATTTCACTGATAGACATTCATGTTATTTCAGTGAAGAACTTTCTCTACTTTTCCAGATAGACACATTTGTGTTTATCTTAAACACAGATGACACAGCCCTCCATGTATTGAACCACATAGTGTATACATGTTTTTTATCCTTTTTAATTCACGTGCAGCGTCTTTGAGTACCTTGAAAAGTGTCCTACAAATAAAATGTATCATTAAAACATAGGGAATAAACATAAATACATATTGCTATCTGTGTGCCTATAGTAATAATAGTCTATATTAAGCCGGTTTGCAACCAAAATGCCACAGCTTTATGAAGCACCTGAAAAACCTGTTGAGTTTGTTTATTGCAACTGGGATAGAGCAACTTTCAAATAAATGTCTTTGGGCAGGGGATTAATCAATGTTCAAAAAATATTTACCAAAAAATACAAAAAAACAAGTAGCATAGGAGTTAAATAGGTTTGCCCATAATTTTTCCCCACACGCTCCAAGTGATGCTACTTTCCTGCTCAGAAAGTCTGCATTGCTTCGTCATGGTCTTGCAGGCGTGCACCCAAACCAAAGTATTACCAGGCTTTCACTATGTTTTTGTCAAATACTAAAAAAAAAAAAAAAAAAAATCATATACTGTAAACTGTATAAGTTTAGCAACACCTGGATCTAATGTCTTGACACCAAGTTTAACATGATGCCAGGGAGGTAAAGTACATTGTTATGCTTATATTTCAACTTGTTGGTTTGGGTCTGCATTATTACACACACACACACACACACAGATCTTTATAGGCAGGCAGGGGGGCATTTAAAAAAAATAAAAAATTTATCTGAGTTTATTCCAAGGAAACAGCCCCAAGTGTATCTGAATTTAGATAGGCGTCGTGCTCACAACCTAAGGTCAACACGAGGTTCAGCCGTGTGACTCCACTTATCACTCACACCAACTGTTGCCTGCCTGGAGAAAGATAGCGAAAGCTGCCAGCTCTCTGCACCTGACTTGGCAGCTGAGTATTGGCACTATTATTGAACATCACAATTTACAAATATGTATTTCACACATGCCAATATCTATTCATTTAGACGTGTGGTTCTTAATGTTTATTTTTATATTTTGTATGGCCTTAGTGTAACAACTGGAGAGAGGGTGTTATCCCCTTAAAGTAATCACAAGAGCACAGAGTTAGCAGGAGGATCATTTATTGAAGTAAGTGCACCCATCCTCTGAACATATCCATCAACTCTCTTTGGAGTGTAGGCTGTAAGAAAGCAATAAATATGGTTGATATAAAATCATGCCAGCATTTGATGCTGTCAGTTAAACATTTACAAAAAATCTTAGCAGTCAGCTAAATGAGCTGCCAGGTAGAAACTTAAGGCAAGGCGGTCTTCTGCTTGCAGGCTGAATATATGCTCCTTTTAGCCGATCGCATGACCTGCAATTGAAAAAAGAAAAAAAGAAAATCAGAAAGTCATACTTGGATAAAATTATTTGTAACATGACAGTCAGATAAGTTGTATACCTTTGTTGTTAAAGAGACGTCTGGATGTTATTCAGGATGTCGCCATAGACAAAGTTGAACAGTTGTTCCTTTGACTTGGTGCCATCTAGCTGCACTGTAATAGCAAACACAAGTTTAATTGATATGAGAAATTGAGATCTTTCAATACAAAAATGCAGTTGCATGCAAAATAATTGACAAAAAATAAAAAAATAAATAAAATGCGCAGACTTACAAACATCAACAGCTGATGCCTCCATGATGTTCTTGTGTCTCAGATACATGGGCCAGACGTGGCCATCAAACAGACCGGGGGGGTCTGGCACCAAGTAGTTCCTAGAGCTGCAGAGACACAGCAACAACAATTATATAAAGATAATGAGACAGCACATTAAACTACAAACACCAATTAAGAACAGTGTCTTAACACTGAAGCACTTACCACCTCCTCTTTTTGCATTCTTCATATGGGATGGAAATAAAGTAACGTTGGTTCAGCACGTCGATCAATGGTCTAAAAATAAATAAATCAATCAATCAATAAAAGAAGGGTGGAGAAACAAATTAAGACTTACTGGTCACCACCTTTACATTTACAGCAGGAAACAACTAACAAATGTAAAAAGCACAAGTTTTTACCCGTAGGTGTAAAGCAGGAAGCCCTCCACAATAAGGATGTGAGTCTCCTCCTCCTTATGGTCAGACTTTGGAACGATCTCAGTATCCAGGGTGTTATTAACGCCATGCGACTTTTCAAACTTCACCGGGTTCTCCAACCATGCGTAGATGGTGCTCATCATGGCGTCCATGTCCAGAGCAGTAATGACTGAATAGAAAAGCGAGGAGAAGGATGGAGGGGAGGGGGGAAACAAAAGGGAGAAAAAAAAAAGGAAAGGAGAAGCGTATAGAAAATTGCAGAAAGCAAGTAAGAAAAAAGACACATTTAGTATTCAAGGTACACTGTATAGCATGCAGATTACAAATAAGTCATGTTGCAGCGGGAGCGCGCACACACACTCGCACACAACAAACAAGCACATACACCCACACAAACGCTTCCATAAAAACCCAGGCTTACCATCATACTGCTTAAAGCCATCTTCACCAACTTCAATCTGATCTTGGGGCTGAAACATACATTGATAAGATGTACCCAGGTACATTCGACTAGTGCTACACTCTGGTACATGGAAGGCTCTGATAGCGTTTATACACACAACCTCAAACTGTATCTACTAACACAGACAGCAAAGTGTTAACACCCCACCAACTTGTGTTACTCAGAGCAATCCCTTTGGTTAACTAAATTCAAAATTCAAAAGGAGGTGTGTGTGTGTGTGTGTTTGTATGTGGCTCACCTTGAAGAAGTCATCCTGATGTACCACACAACAGTTGGGCAGGTTCTTGATCAGCCTGTTGGTGAGGGTGGTTTTCCCTCCATTGGTTACGCTGCACGGAACAAAGCAATAAAAAAGGCAATGAATAGTGGATGATGCAACCCACATAAGAAATGTTCAAAGATTAGTAAATAAACAGCCAAATAAAAATACTGAATCTGGATCATGCATGTGAAAGAGCAGGAATATTTAACATTTTACAGGTCACGTATTGTTAAATCATTATTAAATTCCCATTACACCATTTACTTATAACGGGTTTTATATAAAATCAACCAGTTTTAAAAGCATCAGCAACATTTATTCACACATTAACATGAAATTTACACATTTAACGGATTTTCAAGCAATATCTGCAGCATGTAAGAAAAAAAAAAGGGTGGGTCAACTGAATGTATGGCGGGTTTACTGCAACCATTAGCTATAGCTTTGTTTATTGACTGCATCGATTAACCTTGGAGGATCAAGCTAAGTGTTTACGGAAGCTATAGGATGCATATTGATAGGTCTGGTTCTGGTTACTGAATTACATTAACAGTACCACAAAAAAAAGGGAAGTAACAATTTTACGCATGTCATGACCGCCCTTCCCCACGTGTGCCGGGCTTCCAGGGCCTATAGACTTGGTTAGCTTAGCTTAGCTTAGCGTAGCTTCCATGGTCATTCATCGATCAGAACTCACCCGCCGATGCCGATGATATACTTCATGATTTCGGGTGGGTTGGTCAAATCGTAAGAAGAGTCGCAGAGAGTTCAATAAACCGGTCCAGGAGGTCAGTGATCAGACGGGAAGAAAGCTTAAAAAAGAGAAGGTTGCAGCAGGAAACGTCAACTACTTGATTCCTCCATGGCAGCAGGGTTGAGTTTGTAAGGTAAGAGCAGAGACGAGGCGTCGCTCGTACGCGGTCTTCCACCGAGAAAGAACCTTTAGGTCTCAGTCGCTACTACACATACTGGAGACCGCGACGTGATTGGCTATTTAAACACCTCCAGTTGTATGAAACCTCCATGACAACCAATCAGGAGCGAGTGACACCACAAGCCCCGCCCATCCAACCCCCGCCCATCCAACCCCCGCCCACCCATCCCCCGCATTTTAACCCTAAGCAATTTTTAATGCAGAAAAAGAGGAATAAAAAAACAGAGCTGGAAAGTTTTCAGTTTTACTGAAGTAGAAAAGTAGAAATAGAACTGCGGCTCTATAATTCGAGATAAAACCAATGGAGTCCAATACAACCGTCCTCCAATGAGCGCTAATATAAACACATAAATCATTTAAGGTATTGAAAGGTACCTTCAGGTCTATTATTTAGTATTTCTTTTTTTTTTATTATTGTGTTGGTGCCACTTTTTCTTGAGGTTAAACCCATCATTTGATGAATAAATTGAGGCCACAGACTTGATTAGAAGAGACTAGAGTAGACCTTTATGCTCAGGTGATATAATATTGTCGAGTCCACTTAGATAAAATGAAATAAAATAAAATCACCAAACAGATGGAAAACACTAGGCTATGAAAAAAAATCAACATATTCATAAGACAGTCAAAGAAAGACAGTTGCAAAACATAAAAGAGGGTTGATATTCACAGTTTATTATTGGGAGCATTTAACTTATGTAATCTATAGGAACCAGGGCCTCTTCATAGGATCTTAACAGACCCATGTTAAGTAAAGGGGGACATTGCATTGTAGGCATGGTGTTGATGACCTGTCAGATTTTTTCCCCTTACTCATTTTCTGTGTGAGGGTATAGATGCATCCAACAGTGTTATCAGCTACTCACTTAACCTCAATACCCATCCATGTACACATGATATACAGGATAAAGCTGCCACTATAGGAATCAGTTCATATTATTGTCAGAGAAACGAAAGATAACAACTCATAACTCACTCACATCATTGTGGTGTTTCTTTCACCAGCCTGCAGCTGACCTCTGTTTTGTTTAGAAACTTCCCAACCGACTCCATGACACAGTTTCCTGAGGTTACACCAAAATATTACTTATGTTGGGGTTTACATCCTCGAGAACCTCAGCTATGAAGAGGAAGTTGCCAAGTGTGGAATTCAGTTCAGCTAGTAAGATTTCTATTCATAGTTTGACTGCTTCATTGTGCCAGTTTGCAGCCTTGGACTGTGATTTTCTTGAGTTTCTTGAAACCTACAAAACACTGCACAAGAGTCTTAATATGCAAAGAATGAAACTGGTAATAATGTTTCAAGGGGGTCGAGCTGTGATAAATAATCTTCTCCGCTTCTACTGAAGCTGTAAGAATAGGTTGATATCTGCAAGCCTTACAAGCCAGATGAACTGCTTCAACCAACCCCGTGTCTTCACATTTGACCAGCATGTGATATAGCATCAGACAATAGCATCACCTTTAAAACACAGTGGGAAATTCTTAGTACTGAAAGAACTTCTTGAAAGCATAACATGTAAACCGCATTGCATTTTTCATGCTTTAACCAGATTAGATGGAGAAGACCTTTTCTGGGAATCTGCTGTCTGATTTGACTGAGATTTGGCTTGTTAAATGTAATTTATTACCCCATATCCTAATACAACAGCTCAGCTACTGCCACCTAGCACACATCAGATCAGGTGTGTCCTTTAAGTTTGAACCAAGCTGTTTTAGTAGCACTTCTGTAGCTTAAACATGTCTGATGGTGCCAATAGATAAACAAATACCTAGAATATCAATGTTGTGGTTCTCCCCCTCCCCCCTCCGGAAATTCTTGTATGTTCCAATTGTTCCAACTTCTGAACCAATGGCTGTCCTCGGCGATGTCCCGCCTCCCCCAATCACCGTGCTGCATTTGTTCCAATTCTTCCAAAACCCGGGAAACAGCAAGCCAATCAGATGGTCAGATTTGTTCCAATTCCCGAACGGTGACGCCCACGGTCAAGGCGAAGCATTTTCTTCCTAGCTGACCCTGGTAAAGACGTAAATACTATATTCACTCGTTTTAATCAGATATTTGAGGGAAAGTAAACTTGTTTGTGACTGATGTATTAGTCAGACTTTATTTGCTGAAGGGTTTTTAGGGTTCGTTGTGAAACGCCGAGTGATCGTTATCACTATACGCCGTATAATTGTGGATTTGTAGTTCTCAAAATGTCAAATTATCACTTTAACTTCGTGGAATTCGTGATAAACAGTATTTGTATTTGTTGTGAGCTAGCCAGCTAACATTCATGTTGTTTAACCCGTCTTTTAGGCTAAAAACATGGTGCTAACACACCGCTGTCAGTTGGTCTGTATAGTGCTACAGTGCTAATGCTGTTTGCTGCTTTTACTTTCATTTTTCATGTTGAGGCGGGAAAATTAGGCTTTTGTCATTCATACATATGTCAGTGATCATGCTGTTCAAGCAGCTGATGTCGATTATAGATATAAAACATGTCAGAACATCTGTGTGTAAACATATATATACTGTGTATGAATATGTATTTATATATGATGCAGAGAGGACTGAGCAGTAACACCTTGATCAGCTCCTCTGCTCTGTTTAAAGACTCAAACTGATTCATTCCTTAAAAAGAAATGTTTTCACACACCAGTTGCAT
The DNA here is from genome assembly GCF_021018895.1 of Seriola aureovittata. Taxonomy (NCBI): domain Eukaryota; kingdom Metazoa; phylum Chordata; class Actinopteri; order Carangiformes; family Carangidae; genus Seriola; species Seriola aureovittata. Next base: position 9,033,314 of record NC_079364.1, read on the forward strand.
TAATATAATAATATGACATGTCTCTCTCATGTTCTGTGTCACTGTAGTAAACCACTCTGCTGATGTTCATTTGCTGTTTTGGAAAATACAAGCTTCCGGGGGGCATCCTGAGTGGGCGGAAGGCCACAGCCCCGCCGTCTTCAGGCCGGATACCCCTCCAAAGAGAAGAGGACCTGAGGGACTTTTTTCTTTTTAAAAAAAAAAAAAAAAAATCTTTCTTTCTTACATATTTATAATTTTTGACAGTGTTCTACTGTTTGTTGTTTTTAAAATCTTCAAATAAATAAAAAGTAAGTAGTTCACTCTGCACTTTGTTTGAAAGCTTTATTATTTATGATTTATTTACATTATGTAACATGTAAACTAACAAGACAACATGGATGGCTCATGAAAGTCACACTGTCAGGGTTCAAAGGTCAAAACATTGAAAAGTCAATACAAACATGTCAGTAATTATTCATGTTAATGACAGAACTCAGTCACAATCAGCTGGTGCCTTCATAGTCACATGATCTCAGTCCAGTTTAACAACAACTCCACTCAGACACTTAATCTTGGTTTTTCCTCTGTCACCGTCTGGGAGATAATACATCACTGTTCTATGTTTATCAGGTGGCCACATTATTTACAAAGACCTCAGTTACACTGTGCAACAACCCCTCGGAGCTCGGAGCATCTGTATACTGTTGTATTTAAGCTCAGACTGTTTGATATAGTGGAAATAATAATAGAATTTCCCAGAGATGTTAATGGTGTTATCAATAATATTATCTGTTCTGTTGTTCTCCAGCAGCACACTGGGGCTTTTATTTAGAAGCACGTCACCAGGAGTCACTTTCAGATTTGAGGTGTGTTGTGACATTTTACTTCAGTGTCACATGTAGTTCATCAGGTAGTTAACGCTGTGGTCCTTCACACAGAGAAAGAGCAGCGGATAATCACTGAAAATACAGAAAAAATAAATAGTCTCAATTGTTCACACAGAAACACAACAGATATATAACGACCACAGAAACTCCCTACAAGAGATGAGGAGGTTTCTACGCGAGTTTTAGTCAATTACTGGAGGTGAGGACGAGTCCGGCTGAACCGGAGAGGCTGGGTCATGAGGACCAGGGCCTGACCGAGGGTCAAGGCGTGAACAGGAGTTTTGAAGAAAAAATAACACGTTTCACTAGTTTTAGAGCAGAAAATGAGTTGAAACAGCGCGTGGAGCTGATGACTGAGTGATTGCACCTGGGATGATGAGAGAGCGGGTGGCTGCACCTGTGTGGCCCAGAGAGGAGCAGAGTGCGCGGGGAGCCGAGCCTGGAGGACGCTGCTACCAGAGGCAGAGGACAGGCTGCGGGTTTTCGGGCGAGGTTCCCGTGTGAGGCTGGGCTGAGATGGCGGTGGATTTGGGAACACCTCCGTCCGCTCCCCGGTGTGGACGACGCTCTCCTGCGCTGGACCGGATCTCCACCCCCCGCTGTAGACAAACTGGAGACGGGACAGCTCCAAAGCTGCGACCCCGCGGAAAAAGTAAGTAGTTTTAAGTTCATTTATTTCACTTTCCGTTCATTTGTCTGTGTGACGTGTAGTTTTTTATTAACAGTGGTTGATTTTTAAGAGCAGCTCGTTTAGTCATATAATTACGGACACTGACTCCTGCTGCTGCAGTTCCCGGCAGCGCCACCGGCGGTGGGGGCACTGTTCCATTAGAGTCTGGACAAAAATTAATATTTTAATGAAAAATGAGGAACGCTTCACGATTTTGCGTGTCATCAAAGATGCAATGCACTCATCTATCCAGTAAACTAGGCCTTTTATTTCTCATGCGCTAACTAATGGTGAAAGAAGTACTGAGAACCTTTACTTTGGTAAAAGTAGCAATACTACCATGTAAAAATACATAATTAAAAGTAAAAGTTATGTCTTTATAAATTTAATAAAAACTTTTAAATCTATATAGAAATATGGAGGTATCATGTCAAAAAGTGAATGGCACCTATCAGTGTTATATAATTATATTGTATTTGTTATTTCTGCAGAGGCAGTTCTTCAATATTGTAGCTGGAAGATGTGTGGACCTAATTTTAATGACTTTACAGACTGTTTGGTATTTTAATCTATAATATATTTTATAACCTTATATGTACAATGTTAATCTGAAAAGTATAGCTATCAGATATACTCTAATTCTTTCTGAAATATAGTATAGCACAAGTATAAATGACATAAAACGGTAAGTGCAAGTATATAATTTATACACGAGCAGTGTAAAATGGAAATACATACAATCTACCAGTGGCCCTAACATTGTAGAACAAAAGAGTAATTATAAACTCAAAAGTTAAAAATCAACACAATAATATTGGTTTTTTTTTTTTGAAGTAGTAACAGGATTCATGCAAGGTGAAGCTAAAAGTACTTTATATGTTCCGATGTTTGATCACGTAATCACAGGCTTTCAATTTGTTTCCGTTTTTTGGACCATTTATACACATGACTATGCCGCTGTAAAATGATGATGTCTGCTCGTTGCTTTTTCAGATGTTTCCACTCACGCAAATATTGTGTCACGCACTTTAAGTCATGGGCGTGGGAGTCAGTGCATGGATCTGCTTCCTTTTCACGAACGTCAGTTGTTGTGATTCCACTGGGCAGTTTTATTTTTGCATACCCAATGTTGTGTTAACTTGTCACATGAAACATCTTTACTGCTAATACAGCTGTTCTGTTTCTTCTGTCTATACGACCGTGTAGTGTAATTAACATATCTAAATACATTTGCAGAGTTTCACAGAACTGAAATTTGTTTTGCAGGTGAAGATTTTGTCACCTGCGACCTGAGATGCTGAATCAGCTGCACAGCAAATAATGCACTGTCCCACTCATAAATGTCTCATAAACGTGAGAGATACTGCTTGGTCTGTGAACATACTTCACTGACTGTACACTGTGTTCTTCTCTGCCTTTTTCACCCCTCCTCACTGCTCAGGTGTCTCATTTCACCTCAGGTTTCTAGCAGTCACATTTGTGTCATCCTGCATTCTTCATGTTTTATCTGATTGTATTTCCATACATGCTGTATTTTCTGCATGACTGGAGTTTATTCACAGTGAGTTCAGGATATCTAGGAAATCTTCTCTCCAGGCTACCAGTCTGGCTGTGTGGTTGTGACTTAAATCAGGAGTCAGATAGCACAAGTGCTGATAGGGATCTGAAACCTTAAGTTTCTCTAAAGGTTGTGTATTTGTGATATAACTGAGAGAGCTGATGCTGTTTAATAATTACTGCACATTGTGTTCTGCTCTTATTGGTGACTGAAAGCACCCAAACATCTGACTGCCATCTGGTGGCTGTGATTAAACCTGTTACAGAAGTTTTATCCTGTACATTACACAGTCTGGTAAATCTGGCTCAATCCTGAGTTGTAATGAATGATTAGGAAAGACAAAAAATGAAAGAATAAGAATTCAGGGAAGTTTCAAATGTTTTTTATCATAAAAACAAAAATGTAGTTGATTTTGAAAAAGAAAATCTCATTAGATCAGGTAGATAGATAGTAGTATAGATACACAGATATACAGTTGGAGTACTGGTAATAATATTGGCTTTAGTGTAGGTGGACAAAAACAACAAAAACATAATTGTGTCTAGAAGTTTGTCTGTGCATCACCTAGCATCAATTTTCAGTGTTAGCTTCAGTCCAGAGATTTTGTGCTACACCCACTAAATGTGATGTCTGTTAAAGCTGGAGAACTTACAAAGGAGAAAAACTTGGACTTTATGGTAAATAATTTCTCTGAATTGTATTAATATGCAGTGATGGAATGTGACTGTATGTATTCTACTTCTTTTACAGTGTCTTTCTTTAACCTCAACTCTGATCATTTTTTCATAGTTTGGATTCAGACTTTTTAACAAATACAAATCTCTTCAACCCAAGTAGAGTTTTTTCACATGCACAAACTTGAATTTCTCATGCAGATTTATTTAATAGGTTCACAAATGTTGATTTTGATTTCTATTCAAGGGCTCTGGACTGAAGTTGGAGCTAAGTCCCAAATGTTTACAATGTCTGGCTCCGCCCCTGGTTACAATAGTTGTTAAATCTACTACAGTAAAATGCTGATTGCACATATGCATCAGTAATAACAATCTAATGCAGGACTTGTTATCAGTGTGCTATTGGTACTTTTACTTAATTAAATCTTGTTTTTAAATAAATAAAACCCTCTCTGTCTATCCACGGCCAGTAGGTGGCGGTAATGTACCTGTTGGCTGCCAACCGCCAATGAATGCTAAAAGAAGAAGAAGAGCGAGCAAGAAAGAGAGAAAAAAGTTTTCTTCGGAAAGGATGAACAATGTTCAACAGCAAGAAGTAAGAAAATATGTGAACGAAGTAAGAATTACCTTCTTATAATTGTGACAGAAATCAGATGTAACAGGTATTTGTTCCTGAACCAAACACCTCAGAAGAGCTGTCCGCGATTTAACAAGCTATTAGCCAAGTAATTGACTTAGCTACTTGCTAACTTCCAGCTAACAAACGCCAACCATAATAATGTGCATTTGTTATTGTCTACTCTCAAGTCTTAACTCAACTTCTCTCCAAAGCACTGAACAATTGGTTAGGAGACCCGAGGAAATAACTTAAATCTCAAAGAAACGTCAAAGTAAAACATGTTCCACGACAGAAACATCACAACAGATCAGCAGCTTTTTAAAGAGTTAGCTAAGCTAGCCGAGTGATAGCTACTAACATCCGTGCATTGCCGTGCTTATTTTTCTTTTAGTTGTTGTTCCTCTTGTCCTTTTGCCCAGCACGTAAACTTTCACATCACACTCCTGTCTGTACTATAAATAACTCACATTTGAAACCAGCGGACAACTACACTCTAGTAAACATATGTCACAGTTGATTTATCTGCTTTATGACTAATTTCTTTCTTTTTTTTTTTTTATACTTTCCAGAGTCATGTGTCTATCCAAAAGGGACTATTCATTCCTCCTCTGAAAAAATGCTACACTTGCTGCTCTCCAGGCAAATTTCATTGTCCATTTTGTTTACCAGTGTATTTCAAACCCACAAAACTCTGCAGAGTTAGACTTCATTTGAGCAAACATCTGAATAAAGCCTTTTTTGTTGGAGGTAAGGTTTTTACATCCTCTGTTCTGCATATATCGGATTGGCTTCAGCTAAATGATTCACTAATAATTAACTCTGTTGTTCATATTTCAGAATATACGATCCACAGATGCGGACAGGGGTGCAGGAGACGGCAACATTACCACTGTTTGTACTGCTCAGCCACATTGATAAGGAGTAGAGATTTCAACAATCATTTACCATTGTGCAGCCAGGCCCAACAGCTGAGAACCCAGAAATCACCCCAACTACAGGAAGAGATGACACAAAGAGTCCAAACCAAAGGACGGAGTGCTCCATCGCTGACCACTGGAGAGATTGACTTCCGTTCATATGAACAAGTAAGGCTGTGATCAAGTGCATTAATATTATGTCACACAAAGAAAACGTAGGTGCACCTACAGGGATCCAAATTGTGGGTGGTAATGTAAATCTTGGGATCTCCCCATTTGGTCAAACGTTTTCTAGTTTTCCTATGTCAATTTGTACTATTAGCACCATATTTTAAAATCACCCTTGATGAAACTGTTTGTTCAGATGTCCTTGAGAAACAAAGATATCTGGAGAAAAAATCCTCCTACTACAGAACACTTGGCACATGAGTTAATAAACTTACCATAATTGATCTGCAAACATTTAAGAATGGCCATTTTTATTGCAAGTGTTTTAAAGATGCTCTTTGAATCAGGGCAGAACCAGCTTTGGACGTTGTCTTATCTGTCGCTAATTGTGCATCATATTACCTAAAACCCAAGTCACTTTAATTATATATATAATAATGCCTGTCATTGAACTCTACAATTTGTATGCTGGTCAAAAAAATTTGTGTTGTCTTCACAGGAGAGTGATGACAGTGATAACATCACCATCAACCCAGATTCAGATGATCAGAGCAGCCAAGAAGCGTGTGCAGAGCCACACTCTTCTAAATGTGACCAAACTGTGCAGACAAACATCGAAAAACCACAAGATTGTGATGAATTCTACTTCATGAACCTTGTGAAGTTGTTTAAGAAGTTGTCCCCTAAGAAAAAGGCAGAGGTCAGGTTGAAAATTGAGAGAGTTCTCTTTGAAGCTGAGTTTGATTAGAAAAGTGTTTATACACAAAGACAAAATGAGTTTTTTTGTATTATAATGTATTGGAAAGTTTCGAGAGGCAGAGTTTCAGTATCTTCTATTTTTATTCTAGACAGTATCTTTGTGTCAGCCCACTGCGTCTTCAGTGGAGGTGAAAACTGGATTATTTTTACAAGCTCTGGTGAAGCTTTATTATTACTCACTCAGTTGAGATGCTCCATTTCCTTCTGGGGCCCGTTTCACCAAATTAGCAACATACAAACAACGATTTATACAATATGGCATAATGTCCTCTCACATTCATTTTAAATCATTATATTAATCAACTCAAATGACCTACTTCACGTAGATTTTGCTTGGCTCCTGAAGAAATGAGGATGAAAAGGTTCGACTGAACTCAACTGAGAATCTTATGAATATTCTTTAGTCCAATGTGCTGCTACTGTCCACTTTTCCTATACTCAGAATACCTCCAACCAAAGAGTGAATTCAGTGTTTCCTTTTTATGGAGCACTACTCTGTACTGAAACACACATTGTGGGTTAAAATAGTTATAAATGAGACTGTCTATGAAGCGTCTGGTCAAAATAAATTTACATGATGTTAAGGCCTGTATGTTTGATACAAGGCCGAGAGATGTATTGTATGGTTAATAAGGGAGACTACCTCAGATACAGCTGGAGAAATGGTCTCAGAGCTGGACACTACAAATACTTGGCCCAGTGTGTCTTAAATAGATAAAACAAATTAAGCTGCTGTTTGTTAAGCCTATGTTGTGAATTGTTTTTTTTTTATTCAAATAAAGGACTTAAATGTATTGGCTTTCGACCATGTATTGTGTTTTCAGTTTTGAAAGCAGGTTTTTCTCTTTTGTAGTTGTCTAGGTTAAGATGGCTGTGTTGTCCAACTTGTTTGTATGTGGGTGATCCATTTCCGTGTGGAGAGAGACATGAAGCGTCTGTACAAGGATTTTAATGATTAGGAAAGACATTTGTTATACAAAAACAAGTTACAATCCCAGTAATGTAAAAAACAAACAAAGAAAAAGATCAGCCAACACATTCCTTAATGTGAAAATCACCTGAGGTACATTATACAGCAGAAGTATCAGTAACACACTAATCTCAACTCAAAATCCACTCGCTAGCTTTGTTTGAATAACGTGGCTTTAATCAGCGAATACACTTTCAAGTTTCATGTACAAATGCTATTTTGCAAATGCTAATTTCAACAGTGTCTACCATAAATGGTGAGACTACATCACAGTAAATGTTTTGCTCTCACGTTCAAAATGAAAAATATACAGATAATGCACTCATAATAAAATACAATAAGAGCAGTGGTTCCAAACCTTTTCAATCTATTAGAAGAAGCAATGTTGAGGCTTCCTGTTGGCCTAGTGTTATACCGTGTAACTGCAGTATCCCTGGTTTGATTTACAGTCAGGGTACTTTATTGAATGACATACTGCTCTCTCCCCATGTTTCCTATCTGTATCTTCATTGTCATTCTGTCCAGTAAAGGCAAATAATACACCAGAGTAAGAAAAGAGTAAAGCAATATCTACTTTTTTAGCCATCACCACTGTCTATAACCAGATAAAGAAAAGTTTTCATTATTTTCTAGAGGCATGAGGAAGAAAAAGTAAATGTTTTTTTGAGTCATTTTTTCTGCTTTCCTCTTTTTCTCTCAGATTTTTCTTCTAACTCCACGGAGTGGCCTCGACACCCAGGCTGGGAACCACTGGTTTACAAAGTATTTGTGAATCACAGAAGGATACATAGTGTGTCAACTTTACATTTCCAACCCAACAGAGGAGCTGTGGAGATCTATATTCATTCATAATCGGACTTGTAGCAGTAGACTCCATGCTTGTGTTGTGGAGGCGGGAAGCCAAGGCTGCGGACCCCTGGCTCAGAGGGGCCACAGTTTTGGCGTGGCCTGGTGATGGCATAGCGAACGCTTCCATCAGCCAGCCAGCCGGCGTCACAGTTGTCCAACCCTGTGAACTTCCAGGCAGCGTAGAGCTGTCCAACTTTGGCGATCTCTGCTCCGTCCCGCTCACACGCCTGCTCAGCCTCAGTCAGGTTCATCTTGTGAGAGGGCTGAAGATAGTAAACCCTCCCTTTGAAGGAAACACATTTATTTAGCTATTAAAAGATCTTTCTGCACATTAAATCAGGCTCTTAAACAATTTGACTAGTAGAGATTTTTTATTATTCTGTCATTAGATTTATTTGTATGGTGGCTGTTTTAGATCATGAGCTCATGAAGACATCAGGAACAGAGTCACCTAAAGCCTTGACATTAAAGAAAGTATTGACGTATTTTAGTTCTGTATGTTGTAACTGTTAGCCTTGACCTATTGTAATGTGTATGACATTTGGGAAAATGTTCAGTGATTATAGTGTGAATTACTAATTTCATTTCTTTAAGCTCATAGTTAATTAACATTGCTATCTAATTGCTCACTGTTGAGGTGAGGTCATTGCAGATTTAATGAAGCTTGATACTGGCTGCTGTGAAGGGACCACAGGGAGGGTGTTGCTCTTTCACAGCAATCAAGAGACATAGCACAGGTGTAAATAATAAAACTAATAACCGCTGAATTCCATTTAACAGCTCTGGCTGTCTCACTGTCACATGACTCACTGGGACGCTTGGCTAAAGCCAGCGTTAGTGTTATTAGTAACACCTGTGCTTTTCCTATTATGACAAGTCAAACTGCCAACGTGCTGTGAAGAAGGCCTTTTTTAAAAGCAGATTTTGAACCTGTGACTCTGTTGGTCTCTCACCACCTTCCACTTCCTAAAAAGCCACCTCACCTCTGAGCGAAGAGAAGCAGAAGACATCATAGCGATGAAGGTGCAGGTGCCGTCTGCCATAGCTCCGAACACCTGGGGCGAGGCCGTGCCCGCCGCAGGGCACCCTGGGCTGGGTGATGGGGTACTGGACTGTTCCGTCAGCCAGCCAGCCTGCATTGCACCAGTTCAGGCCCTCCTTCCAGGACTGGAAGAGCTGTGTGAAGGTGGCCAGTGTGGAGTCCTGCTTCTCACAGACCTGCTGGGCTCCCTGGAAGCTCAGGTGGTAACGACCATGAGGGTGTTGGTAGGGAAACACCACACCTGGGTGGAGGAATTAATTAAACAGCTTACACAAAGTATGTGGCCTTCGAAGTACAACAATAGACAGTAATAGGTTCACTTAAAAATATGTGTTTTATTACTGCTAGTATTTAGTACATGCTAAAACATCTACTCTGTACTACTTCTCTTGCTGCTACCACTAGTACATCTATCATTAGTATTACTACCACTAGTATGAGAAAATGGGTCCCTGGGCACAGACAGGTAAAAGGATTGGAAGGTTTCCACCTATGAAAGTTTGACTACACCATATCTCAGCAGTTTAAAGGAGGTGCTGAGGTTCTGTAAGGAAAAGATACTGTGAGGTGAAAGGTCATGGATGTATCACAGACTCTCTTAATACATCCTCTTGAAGGCTGAAAGTTTACATTTGTTCATATAAGACATGTAACATTATCCAGCAACCGGTTGTACCTCGTAACTCCAGATCAATTGAAACGCTCTTGTCCTCCAGTCCGTCCACTACTTCACAGTGGTAACGGCCCGTGTCATTCAACTGGAGTTCAGTCATCAACAGTGCTGCATCTCCTGGGAAATCCTGTCTGAGCTGCACACGACCCCTGACCAACAGACATACTGTGACTTAGAGGTAAAGACAGACAAGGTCATACCGCCACTGATACGAGAAAATGACCAACATTAATTAATTATTCGTCCTTTCAACAACCTGAATTCCCCAAAGCTTCGACTGTGGGGGCTGATCGCCAGCAGCACGTCTGTCTCATGTCCCCCAGCAGCAGGGACCCAGGACCACTTGATCCTGACCTCTCTTGGTGAACTCAACTCAGGCTCATACCAAAACCTGCATGGCAGAGTGACATTACCCCCTCTGACTGCAAACACTGACGCCTGAGCAGAGTCCACATGGAGCTTCACACCACTGAAATGAACTGTGGGAAATATAGACATTACATCTAAGAACAGAGCTTAAAAATATGGACTAACATAACGCACATTGCACCTGTTTATATGATAGGCCTATATATCATGTGCATACTTTGTTTGCTGCCATTTCTACTGAGGAAGTTGTGGTAGAAGAAATTGTTTGGGGCTGTGGGGGCAGTCAGGACCCTGCCTGAGAGAACCAGTGGAGCCCCCAACAACAGCAGAGTCTGGAGGCAACAAATCATCATCATCCAGGCTTTGATGAACAACCCTGGTCCTTAACTGTCTCTGTGCAATCCTCCAACCTGTGCAGAGAAACCTGGTCAGGTCCTAAAAGCACAATACAAGAATTCCTTCTGTATGACTGTATTTTCATATTATTTCTTGACGCGTTTTCAATTAAAACAGAATCTACTGTATTTTTAACATGAGACGTTGTGACAATACAGTGTTAGTAGCGGGCAGCATGACACCATCTATCTATTCCTCATGCTATTGTAATACTGCCACTTATATAATATTTCTGCATGTGTGCAACAAAGCTGTAACTTCTCATGACTAATTTAAAACAGATCAAATGTATAAGCAATTTTTTTTTTTTTTTTTTTTTACCACATTGTAGGCAGGCTATTTGCTACTATTTCAGTTGTAAGAGCATATATTTTCCTCTGTGTATCCTTAGCTAGTACAGATATTTACGAAGTACGTCACCTGTGACAATTGTTAGCCTACGTGGAGGAACATAATTCACCTGGACGCCAGGTGAGAACAAACAAAAATAGATTCAAACGTTCTGATAAACCTCAAAATCGTTAAGCAAATTTAAGAAGTTAATTTGACTAATAAAGTCACATAATGAAGAGCACAGGCATTTGACACCACCGTTATTACGTTTGCTACTTTCTTCACTTACCTCTGATTTTTCTGCTCGCGTGCGTTCAGCGCCTCCAGATCAAAGAAGCCAAAGTAAAAAAGATGTGCAGGAGCATGTGGGGGACAAATCAGCGTCTCCAAGAGAACACGGTGGTCAAAGAACAGAAAGCATCAAATACAGGTGTACACAGCTAAACTACAAGTACAGGTGTAGTCTTCTCCAGTCCTTATTAATGATAAAACAGTTAATAATCTCCCTGAAGAGGAGCAGGACTGTGATGCTGCTCCGTAGCTACAATCGCAACAGCAGCTCAGCCTGTTGGACTGGAAACCTCCCTGTGTGTTTCTGCAGCCAGTGAGTGGAGGGAGGAGTAGTAATCGGTCCAATAATAGTTAATAATTTCCTGTCAATGCATTGTCAATTTCAGTTTTTATATCTACGCATGCAAATTCTCCAAATCCCCACCTGTTGCTCTGTTCTTTCTCAGTTCTTGTTCTGTCTCAACTCAGTTTTCAAGAAATTCTGTAATTTTATGTATAATTATTTCCATACCTATTTTCCCTGGAGCTTCTTTTTACAGTGAAATCTTGTATGTGTATCTTGTATAATGTATTTTCCCAGTTCTCCAGCATTGTCTGTAGAACTACAGAAAATTCAAAGATTGGATTCTTTTTTGTAAAATTATTTTACTGAAAGGCTTACTATCCATTTGAATCTCAACCTAATCATCATGTTATCTATTCTACTAAACCCTTGAACAACATACACTATATGTTGCTAAATCTGCTTTCAGGTCAATCTGAAATTCAGTATAATTATGATTTTATTCTGCAAAGCATGTTATATGCACTGGGTGAATTACTTTCTGAAAGCACCGACCAGTTGTTTTAGTTCTCAAACGTAAGTTACAATGACTTAAAAAAATCCCAGTAGGCTGAACCATAAGAAATAGGCTGTGTGTGGAGAAGTATCTTGGGTGACAACTCCTTTGCATCCCTCCTGAACTCTTTGAAAGCAGATGTTGTTGCAGAGGGTCCCCTCATTACACCAGCTTGCAGCTGTGTTTTCCTGGATGTTTTATAGGAGGCCCTGCAGGAAAACATACACAAAATACACATCTACATACAGTAGGCATAGACATACACTGTGACGACAGAGATGCTCCGTCCTCCACTGCATTCATTTCATAGAGATGAAAGCTGTTGCCAGGGGCCAAGCATACCAGGACTGCGAGCTTAGCAGGGAGATGAGGGGCTAACAGGGTGTAATTACTCTCGTAAACAGCAGGCTGAAGCCTGGTAGTCCAGTGTGGAGAAGACTCATAACATCTTTGTGTTTTGGGGAAGTTTGTGCAGGAAAGCAAAATGCAAGTGACAGCAGGTAAAATGTTTAATTCTGTTTTGTCTGCGAGCTTCTACTCAAATACAAAATCCTGCTGTAGCTCGCTTTCATGTTAACTTTTTGACGGCAAAATGTTACAAAACAGTACTACTGTTACTAACAAGTCTACTTTCTGGATTATATCACCACCTGAATAATGCAGATGGCCAGAGTCAGTACTTTTTAAGAGGCGTGCTCCTGTCCTTCATGCCTCACTGACCAGTCCATGCAGAAATGAGCCACCAACACTCACTCAGACATGGACATTGTCTGACCACACTGAACGCTATGGCCAGCAGTGGAAAGAAAACTGTAACATAACTGGTGACATACAGTATAACAACTCCTACTAAAGCATAGCAGAGGCATGTTTTGTGTCTGTTGATTGAAAATAAACACACTGATTTCTTTTAACATTTAATAAATGATCTCAGTTCAAGACCAACAATGAATTTTAAAAAATGTAAAATAATGTTTATTTTCTACATATTTCACATTTGTTGTAAAAAGGATTAAATTATAATGAAATTAAATGCAAGAATGAAGCAAACAAACCTGTTAAAATGGGTAAAAAACAGACATCACATGAAAAACTTAATGCAAAAATCCCTACATTTTTTCTTTCAATCATTTGATTGACACAATAAGTGTGCTGCAGATCCAATTTGAAAATTAAAATTTTCTACTCCTGGACATATTTTCTCTTCCCGGACAATTGGAAATGCCAAAATATACAATATATTGCACATGTCCTGTGTTATTATGCTGCTTTGTGCTAGAGTAACAAAACAGCAGCTGGCTAATAGACATAGTGAGATACAGTGAGTATGCTAGTGAGGATGTGTCCTCTGCAGACTGTTAAAACTACAAAATAATAACAGGATTATTTCCTGGTGTGGGGCTGCAAAAGTAAGTAAGCTTGGAGTACAACTGAAGAGGTGAGGAACACTATTATCAAGTCTGCAGATTTCAATCAATTAATTTGGATTCTGAGAATGAACAAATAATAGAGACTAAGAGCAAATCTGTGCAAATTCTGTCGAAAGCTACTAAAAGCATGGATACACAATAGAGGACTCTCCATGAGCTGCATTTACAAGCTGCAATGTCAAACAATTTTATTAACATAAACATAAAAAGATCACTAGTCAGAAAGTGCTACAAGTGTTAAAGTCCAAGCTAACACGATCTCCATGGAAAACAAAACAGACGATGCTGTTCGAGAGCCATCCTCCGCTGTGGTCTGAGGAGATGGAGCAGGTGGATGAGGATGGAGCATCGATAAAAGGTTGTTGATGAGTTTCTAGTCGTCACAGCCCAGCAGCTCCATGCGTAGAGCGATGCGCTCGTGCCACTCCCAGGGGACGACTCGAACATATCGGGCGTAGAACGGAGGCTCAAATAGATTCTTCTTATGGGTGTTGTTGTCAATGTTGCCTTGGAAAAGCTGCAAATAAACATTAAGGTTATGGTTAAAGTAAAATAATTACTTATCGAGCAAATGTTATCGTATATAAATGTTCATCTCACTAACTAACATAATAGCACAACCAAGCTGAACCTGCGCATTTTCATGATACTGCAATGTTCTTTGGGTGATTACGACCACCAAACGCCTTAATGACCAATCGTCCTCTGTGGCTGTTAATCAAACCGAGCTGTGCTGCTTTCTGACAACTGGATAGCTCAGATCCTGTCAGCCCCACCCAGATGTTCAGAGCATTCAGACAAAGCCTCGGGCAGCATCATTAAGTCAAGAGCCTGGTAGCTCAGTAAAAACATCAAAGCGTGTTTTACAGTTTTATTGGGTCATGTGGGTCCAGCCACTGTAGCCAAAATGCTCTAGTAAAGGACAGGAGAAAAAATATTTCCTGATCCTCTCAGAGAAAGAGGCTGCTGTGAGGAGAACGGGCCCTTACACTGCTCCAGCTCAAACATATATCACATCACAAAGGAAAAGAGAGAAACAGAAAGGGATGCTGACAGGCTGATAATTATGTATGACTTTCTGGACCTTTTTTTTTCTGTGAATTACTTTTTTAAAGACTACATTCTTAAGAGATAGACCAAAAACAATAACATTTTACTTTTTGAAAACCTCTCATTGAATTGAAATCAGACTCATTTACTAAGACATACATACTCAGTATACTGAATTAGGGAAAGACATTTAAGGAATTCATATACATGTATGTCTGACCTTATCATTGCCAGAGTTCTCGTCCTTCACCGTACTCCACGACTCTTCATCGTTACTGTAAGCAACTTTAAACACTGACACAAACTGCACCACCCCAAAGTCCTTCGCCCCCTGAGTGATGATGCCCGTGAGGCGCTTTGTCTTCTCTAGATCGACCTGGAGAAGCAACAAAGAAAACAGTTATACTCTGCAACATCTGGTGGTGTCGAGGGACATTTCACCAGTGATAGTGACATTTCCCTCACCTGGATCCACTCTGAACGGTTGTTGTGGGCAGGAGACCAGGCGTTTGTCTTTCCCTGCTTGTCCAGTCGGGCAAACTGAGGGTGCCACGTGAAGGTATCAATGCCCCACGTGCGGAAAGAGCTGGAGGCTGAAAGCTGCCCGTCTGAGATGAGACGAGACTTCATCCCCAGAGGCTCTGAGCAACCTGCCGTGTTTGAATAAACTGTGAATCGAAAGCAGGTGGAAAGACGGAGGGAGGGAGGGAAAGCGACAGAAGGAGAAAGAGCAAGGAAGAGGGGGAATTGACAAATGAAGATACCCGAAGAAAAGACCAAATCAAATTCACCCACCATTTTTACAGAAAATTAGGAAGAGTCACAGAGCGTGCAACTGATTAAAATCATTTTTACACCCACCAGTGACCAAAGAGAGAGGCACACAAAGTAGAAGAAGGCATGCAATAAAGTGCAAAGAGCTACAAATGCTTATACTACACATTTTCTATGTGGCCTAACCTCGTCAAGATGTTATGCAGTAGAAATAAAGTCTTTGATTGTCATTATGATGGACAGCAAGATCGCAGTGGGAAGAAATCAACAACCTTCACTCAAAATAGAAACTATAATTTTGAGTCAACCCTACTGTAGGCCATCTGCACTTTTTCATTAACTTCAAATGTGTTTTTTAACCGCTGTTTCTGTCTGCCGAGTTCCTGGACTTGTTGTGTGCATTAGAATTGTACTGAATGTTATCAGCGTGTTTACCATTGAGTTCACAGCCCACCAGCTCCATGCGCAGGGTGCAGGCCCTGCGGCAAACCACAGGGATGATGCGGATGTACTGGGCCACGATTGGAGGGTCAAAAAGGTTGGTCTTTGTGCTGTCGTTATCTATGTTGCCAACAAAAACCTGCAGCAAACAGACACAGGAAATGAGGTGTGTAAGCTGAAAAGAAAGTTTGTTGTTGTAACCTATATTTAATACGGGTCTAACCTTGTCCATCCGTTGGCCATTCCCTCTGTAAGTGCTGTAAGTGTTTCCATCAAAGCTGCTCGCCACCTTGAAGGCCTTGATGTACTCAGCCGTGCCCATGCGACTGGCACCCTGAGTGATGATGCCCGTGAGACGCATCTTCTTCTGCATATTAATCTGGAGTCAACGACAAGTAGTGTAGCGCCAGTGAACCTCATAGCTCCTCACCAGTCAGTCAATGTGACCTCAATGTTTTAGTTAATGTGTTCAGTCCGTCTTCTCTCACCTCGATCCAGGGGTTCCTGTCGTGGGCGGCTGACGTCCAGGCGTTGACGATGCCTTGGTTGTTGAGCCGAGCCAATTCCGGGCCCCAGCGCTGGAGACCCAGAATGCCGTAGTGCACAGAGGAAGCAGAAATCTGGGACTCCACTATCGCGCCTCCCTCCATCCCTAGCAGAGAAATGCAACCTGGGAAATGGCAATTGGACCATTATCAAAGGTGGAATTAATTAATTACATCAACTGCCTGTCCACATTTTAGAGTACACATTTTCTCCAGTCTCTATTGTTGAATGGTTAAATAATCGTGCTTTAATTTGGTTATGCAGGTTTATTTTGTTTTTCTCAATTTTTTTAATTTCTTAGAAATCATTTGAAATCAATTGTAAGAAGTCAAATACAGTGATGTTCTCTTTATTTAAAATTAACTGAGGAACATTTAATTTGTATCGTAAGTTAGCTTATCATTATCATGACTTTTACTTATGCTTTAGTACAGTACGGTAAAATACTAACTACTTAAATACTATAAATATTCCTCTTTGCACTAATGATTAAATGGCCACTTCCAGAAACATATTCTTTGACTTTTTAAAATGGTTATAAGGATAGTAGATAGTAAAAGTACATATAGGACGAAGTAAATCCGTCAAAACTGGCCACTTGTACAATGGAAACAGTACATTAAAAGACAAGTGAATAAACATGTATCAGAGTAAGTGAACATACGTAGCTGACACTGCTTTCCAACATATGGTGAGGTGCACTGGCAGGTGTAGTCTCCGTCAAGATCTCTGCATGCCCCTCCATTCCTACAAGGCTGGCTGGCACAGTCATTCACATCTGAAAAACAAAACACCTCATTATTTTTAACTCCTTAAACTTTAGATTTATTGAGAATGAACTATTTCAAAAAAAGCTGATGGCCAGATATGGTGCACACCTGCTCAGTCAGACTCAGAGAGAGAACAGAGGCGGGGCTGAGACAGGTGGATGGCCACAATAGCCTCAGTGTGACTCCAACATACAGTTGGTGAAAAGTAATTTCTCTTAAATCTAATGCGATGACAGAAATGCCCCCGAGGGCAACACTGAGGAGACGGGACAACCAGTTTAAAAGGCACAGTAGGTTATGGGTCAAAGATCACGATTGATAATTGTATTTTGTGTCATGACTTAATGAAGGTGAACAGGCAAAGGCGGGTAACTCTACATATGGCACACATTTTACCTGGAAACCCAGCAATGGCCATGAAGCCAGTTTTATCTGTTTCATTGATTTCAACTGTTAATATACTGTCAAACAAATGGGTTCTAAAGGGTGGATTTTAGTTTGATTAATAATTCTGACAGACAGCTGAGTACACTTCTAACACAGCTCATGTAACACTCTCTACGCTCCACAAGGTGGCACACTTGCACGGCGTGTTTTATCTAGAGCAGAGGGATAAACACATCATTTTAACTCAACAGCAGCACATTTTACTCTTTTCAATCATCTTCAAAAAAGACCTAAATATTTTCATGGAAAATGATCATTCAAACTCTTCTCAGACGTTAGACCAAACAATATACCATCCAAACAACATAACAGTCCTCACCGTCAGAACCTTTTCCTATGTGCAACTGGGTTCTTCAGTTTTTGAGGGACGCCAGGTGACTGCAAGTGACTCGCTGATGAGACAGAAAACTGCTGGACCGGCATGTAGATCCCTCGGTAATGATAGTCTTTGCATATATACATTATAATCTGGTCAATAACAGTAGTTCTTTCAGGGAATTATTGGTTTTAACTGAATGTTAATGTGTGTTTATGTTTCCCTAACCCTGACATATGCATTGAGAAGAGTCCTCACTGCAGCCAGCTAGTGAATCACAGGCACCTGAATGTATCAATGAATCATACTATCATTCAAGTGAATAGGAAAGTGGTCTCAGACTTCTGGAGCCCACTGTTCGTATGAGGGGTGTAATGCAAAGCTACTGTTGGTGTCTGTTCATGTCACCTTCGCATCTGTTTTGATTCATATAGGAAGTTGTTAGAAATAGTCTAACCTGCTTCATTTTTTTCATTTGAATATTTTCTACTGCCATTAAAAATATTTTGAATTTTTTTAAAAACCGAAAATGTCAATACAAAAGACTAATTTCACCTCTCTCACTAACCTTAAGAAACCAGACCTCAGAACTAAAGCATATGACAGGTTGACGTAATGCCACATGGGACTGTTTAATTCTTATTCCCATTAACACTAAGAGGATTGCTCACAACTCAGAAACACATGCCTGTATGGCAGTGACAACACTGGCACAGCAAGGCTAATAACATTGAGAAACAAGTGATCCTACCAAGAGACAGATTGTGAAACAGCCTTACTGATTTTCTCTTTAAATCCAGCCTGCAATGTGCTGGCTGTACACAACATTTCGTTTTGTTGACTGTGACTATTTTTCTCTTGTTTATGTAGAAATGTTGACATGATATTCTTTCCAAGTACGCATGAATTAAAGAAATGTGGTCTTCTGAATTTGAATTTAAAGGTTCCACTCTAAAATCTTTTCATTGTTTCTAGCGTTGCTTGCAGATGAAATGCAACTATTGCTATAACCTGGATATCCTCTGAAATACTACTTAACCACTATAACATCATTAGTTTCAACTATGAATTTATGTCTAATGTGTACAGTATAAGGCACAGGTTCCACCTCATTCAGGCATCTCCATACCTGTCCAGCCTATGACGTCTCACTGAATCACCGTTAGAAAATACCTGGGACAACCACACTGCACAAACACTACAATTGGTGTTCAGCCTGTGGGCTTTGGGAGGGTGAGCTGTTAATTCACAAAAGATGAATGAAAGTTATATTTTCAAACTATGATTCTATCTTTCAGTATGTGTTTTGCTCTCAGCTGTCATACACACAAAGCTTATAGTTGTTTACGCTTCTTAATTACAGGTGTCAGTGCTACATCAGAAACACTTTTTTCTTTTTTTTCTTTTTTTTACTCCAGATGATTTTGATGACGACATTTGCACTTGTGGAATATAATCCTCTATTCCCTTACTTTTCTTATTCTTTGAAGTCATCCTTCTACTAATAATCCAAAACATCTGCAATAATTCAAAGATAATTTAGCAATTTATCATATTAAGAGGATACGATGGAATTCATTATTATCAAATTCTTCATCTGATTTGGTCAAGCTTAAGCACAAACAGATTCAGTGTTGAACCTGTGTGGAAGGCGTCTGCATGCTAAGAGACTTGGAGTGGTGTTTTACTAATTAGCCAAACAGAGTGACCACAGAGCCCCTTGAATGAGAGCCTTTCATGAAACTACTGAGCTGCCTGCACATCTCTCCCCCGCTGATGCGGTGACAGCATAGAAAAACCTCATGTTCACCTTTATAGAGAAATTTGCTGAGAGTTAAGCCCAATACAATTTGTATTACTGTCTCCTATTTGCTTCCTTTTTCCTGTGTTAGAATCCATCAGTATTATCATTAGTTCCTACGCCTACTATCAAAATACTCTGCTTTTTATTTATGATAAATGCTTCATGTCAACACTCATCTCCAGAGAAACTGACATGTATAAAGGTGTGCACTCAACAGAGACTGAATGTGTACAGGTGCAGAAAGGGCAGCTCAAGGTAATTAACCCCAGCCACAAGTATCTTACTGATCTGGCAGTGCGCTCCCTCGAAGCTGGGCTGGCACTTGCAGATGTACTCGTTGAAAACATCTCCTCGTCGGGTCGGAGTGATGACCTCACACACCCCATCGTTTTTACAGGGGTTAGGGCTGCAGGGTCCTGAAACAAGGAAGAAGGATCAGTTTTAACACATGATATATGATGCTTTATTTTTTTGTCCCAAACCCCAAAAAACTCCTCTTCTCCCTACCTGTCTCTGTCAGGTTGCAGGTGTCTCCGCCAAAGCCATCCGCACAGATGCAGATGAAGGGATCCTCTCCTACACCTGTCACACATGTTCCTCCATTGTGGCAAAGATTCACCTCACAGTAGTCGCCTGAGTATATAAGATTGAGAAAATCAGGGAGTGTAAGGTACGGAGTCACTTCAGCAACTATATATACAGCTGCGCACCTCACATTTTCACGCAGTCAGTTGTACGACTTTGGTGCGTTTAACCTGTTGCAGCGGAAACCAGATGTACAAAAATCTTTGCTGCCAGAAGCTGCGGTAAATGAGAATTCATTGCAGCTACAACACATAATATTTCTTGAATAAGGAAACTCTTGGTCTCATTTTTTTGTGTTACTGATGCTGCTTTCTCCATCAACAAGTTTAAGCCACAACCAAACAGAGCAAGCTCCCACTCAGTATGTTAAGAAAAAGAAAATAAGGTAAGCCTGGGTGAAACAAGGAGTAAGTTACAACAGCTCATCATAAAATCATGCCTGGGTAAGTATTTTGGACTCCAGATGTGTCCTGGTTGATTAAGAGTAGATTCAAGTGTAAGTTTGGTAAATACAGGCCCTGAAAAACATTTAAAGGTGTTATGGAAGTATTGCACTTCCATGCTAAAAACTTGATGTCTCTAAACCCAAGCCAAAATAACTCTCATGACAGTCTCACTGGTTGAATAGCTCGCTCTGTGAATCGTCAAAGGAACACAATGTGTAAAGCTGGTTGAGTGCCCCTTTAATATCAAAGTGGAATATGACAAAATGAGTTGAGTTTGGGATACATGTGTGGCATTGTGCGAGCTCTTCTTAGTGCTCACTGTGTTTTAATGCATCATAATGTGTACTGGGAGGGGAAAGCGAGGGATTCACTGTGTTTCCTCTCGTTGCTAGAGTGTCTGGCCTGAGGGTTGTAAAAACAGCGGTGCTGCAGTGCTGAGTCACAGATCCTGGCTGGACCAGGCAAAGACCTCAAGTGGGAGCGGCAGGGAACAGATTCATGAGTCACACAAAACCTTAAACTCATAAATCCTAAACATCAATTTAATCAGTCTGTTGACTCATCAGGTCAAAGTTATCATTCAAGTACTAACTAGACTTTGTTGTCATCTTCTTTGGGCTCATTGAGGTAAAAACCTGTAGGAAATTAGTGAAGACTGAAGAACTAATCTTTTTGGAAAGTGTGCCACCACATTCATGAGGTGTAGGAATGTGATACAGAGTGTGTGAGCACGATAATTTTGCAGATTTTGTCAACATACTCAAACTGTTTTCATGCGACAACACATCTGACAGTTGTTGTCAGCCCGCTTTGAACTGGACAGACTGGCTTTGCTACTGAAATGATGTGTTTCAGAAGAGAAGAAGAAATTTGATGTGGTCACAGTGGAGTTTAATCTGAAAACACTGTCAATGAATCTTGGAATGGAAGTTGTATTAATTTAATATATCATAAATACTTTTCTTTGTCTTTTTCAGCTCTATACTTGTGCAGTAGTGACATACGGACAGTTAGTGTGTCCTATTGCATATAGATACTGAAAACAGGGCTGCAACTAATAATTATTTTCATTATCTATTAATCACTTGGTCTATTGAATGGAAACTAAAGGAAAAGTGACTGAAGTCAACAAATGTTTTGTCTGACAAACAGTCCACAAATCAAAGATATTCAACGTGTTATCACATAGATAGTTATCACATAAGACAAAGAAAAGCAGCAAATCCTCAGAATTTAGAGGCTGGAGCTACGGAAAGTTTTGAATTCATGCTTGAAAAAGGCCTTTTCAATTAATCTTTTATCAAAATAGTAATCCATCCAATAGTGATCCATCAACTAACCTTTCAGCTCTATGCCACTGATTCTACTGGAAAATCTAAAGGTGTAAACAAAATTATAAACAAATAGCAAACGCAGCCAACAGTGACAACAGAACGTGTCTGTGTGCAGGATTAAGAGCTTGCAGGATTAGCCAGGTTGCAAAGAAGCATGCAGCTCTTTCAGGAGTGAGCAGTTACACAACATGACAGTGCAGCAGCTCAGGAGTGGATCAGGACACACAGCACACCTGAATGACAGGTGGGTAATGAGCAAAGCAATAGGCACTGAATGTACACAAACATCATGGCAGCAGAGGAACGGCAGCCACATAAAAGACAGTCACTCTGGATTTCACTCGCAGCATTTTAATGCACCTGGCTGGCAGCACATGTTCCAGGTCAAACTGAAGTTAGATGAGAGGACAGCTGGTTCATGTTGGCTCCAGACAAGATCACATATGGTGTTATTTTCCTCTCCATCTGCACCACCTCTTCATGTGGCCAGAGAGGTGTTTACATCAACAATAACACATAACAATATAACCTAAAAATATAACGGGATGAGCCCCTTTGCAATGTGTCATCTTGTTTTCAAGAGTGTCCAGAAATGTAAATGTAAATTTCGCAAATTACTCTTTACTGTGGGTGGTGCACGCAAGAAAAGAGAGAAAACAAACATACAAAAGAATAGTTTAGTACTGCAATTAACATTTCTTCAGTACAACCACTGAGTAAAACAGAACCTTGTAATAACAGAGTAGTCTCTCATTTAATCAGCAATTACAGCATGACAATAAGGAGCTGGTATCTTCGGATATAGGATGTACAAATTGTATACGTCCTGAATATTGAAGTCACTTTTGTTGATGGAAAATGTTAAAGACTGTCATTATTAAGTTACAGCTGTTGTAAAATGAAAGGCATTCAGCAAAGAGAGACGTGTTTCATTTGAATGGCCAACCTGTTGCACATCTCTCCCTTTGTCATTCATTAAACCCTCTCACTTTTCCCACCTCACCAAGGGTCCTCGACACAGTACGACTCACAAAACCGGATCCCTGGGAGTCAGTAAAAGTAGCAGGCCTATGAACTGGTTTCATTACTTTAGACTGAACTAACCTCGTAAAGGGAAACAGGGAAGAACATGTCATGGAAAAGAAGACGAGGTGGCATAGTTCAGTGCCAAAGTCCCTTTGTGGATAATATGACTTATTATAGACTTAGACACCGTTGAGAAGTCGACAACATAAACAGACAACAGTTCTTTATGAACGCGATTAATCTGATTTGATACGTGTCGGTGGTTTAAAAAAACAGACTTACCTCTGACTGAACACAGGCAAAGCAGAAGATTACATGTTAGAAACGCTGTTATTACATTTCCGGGACGTTTCATATTTGTTTACTTTTGCTTTGTTTACTCCGCAGGTTAGTTTGTTGGTTTGCTCTGAGCGACTGGGTGCCGCTTAACTTCCAACGTATGCTGCCTTAAAGTGCTGTCGGAAAAATCGGACTTCGGAATGTAAAGGAAGGACGACGTGATGAATGAGAGAGCTGGGATTTTTCATAATACCCGAGTTAATGAGATGTGACGTTATCCAAGGGGCGGAGCCATGTCAGATACAATAAGAGAAAAGTTTCCTAGCAATTAAACACCAGATACAGCAAAAACTGGATTACCACCTGGGCAAATGCATGGGCCCCCAAAACTAAAGGTTTACTCGAAGTCATTTGGGTCCACCTAATTTTATTCATCACTAATTTGGCAGACATTTGCACCATTGCATACTAGTTCGAGAAAATGTTAATTTCTTGATGCTGAATGTAAAATAGGCAAACTCAAACGTTTGCATATCAAAAAACTGAATATCAGTAAAAGGGAAACCATGATTGTAGTTTATATTCTAAGCATACATTTATAATAATTATTGTAAAAGTATTGAGTTGTTTTTGTGCCTCATTCCTGAGCACACAGTGTGACTTTTTGTGCACAGACAAATACATTTATTTATTTACACAAATTATATTTTGAAGAAAACATATTTTTGAGCAAATAATACTGTAACCTGAGCAAACTCAACTCTATTCTATGCTCAATAAATCTACTTCCCAGTTTGCTATTATCCACAATATCAATGTGTGTAGCTCAGTTTTAGTCAATGAGAAGCTGCTATGCCTAAACTTAATACTTCAGTTGTATACATATACATACATATGTATACATACAGATATACTGGTATTAAGTACTTGCACATACATGAATACTATCAGGCATGTACTTTATATACATGTATACATAGTTATGCATGTGTAGGGCAGTTGCCTAAATAAGCCACTGGGTGTCGCAGTTTCGATGTTTATTCCCAGGTGAATCCCGGTTTTAGTGATGTTTGGCCGCTGTGGGACACCGTAGTTTTGAGTTTTATTCCTTGCGGGGGGCCATTTTGGTTTAATGTTTTCTTCTCTGACGGTACAAGGTAAGCAGCGTTAACAGCAGCCTGCGTCATCCTACAATAGCTAGTTAACAATTTGCCACGGGTCTGAGACGTGAGCAGTTGTATTTCCTGTCTTAAGGTTGTTCGTAATATTGGCTTGCCGGCTAGCTTTCTGTGCCTCACAGCAGCACCTGATCAGTGGAAACTGTGAGATGTATGATTGGTTACACGTACACATGCTTTTCATATGCTAGTTACTTAGCTTAGCAGTTAGCGATGGCCTCGCTCTCTTTCTCTTGATCGGTATTTTTGAAACTTCAGTGTAGAGGATTGTGATGTCTGCTGTCAGGGTGGAAGAGTGAGCTCCTAGCCGCCGTGCAAACTGGTAAAAGGGATCCATCACATCTCATTTCCGGGTTGGTGCTACTATAAAACTGTCAGAGCCTCCGATCGGTTAATATGTGTTTTTAAAAACTAATTTCAAGTCTGCATTTACTCTTTCATCCCCGAGTTCAGTGGAGCCGCGGTGTTTTACAGCAGGTCTGGGCTGGACAGGTGTGTTTACAGTGTCTGTGCTCTGAAAGACTTCACCGCATGAAAGGGGTGAAAATTAGCGGGTTCACCTGGGTGTTGCGTTTACATCACTGCCGATCGAAGCCAGAGCCGCGTCTACTGCAGTCATTTGACCCGGATGTGAATGCCGATCGCACCCTTCTCCATCGCCAAAAAAGGCCGAAAAAATAGCAGGTTTTAGACACACAGCTTCGCTTGCTAACCGGAGCTTCTCTAGTCTGTGGCCGTCTGTGTACACAGTGATCTTCAGTGTGATAAGCTATTTCTTTCTTTCAGATGGTGCTTTGGGCGGGACACTGCTCCGGACCAGAGTGGTGGCTACAGAGAGGGGCATTAGAGCCAAAGTAGTACACTTCAGAATTCATTTATTTTCGATCCCTAGCAAGCAGTCTGCAGCAAAGAGACATTTTTTAATTAATTTCTATTTATTTTACATGATGCATTTTGCCTCCACCTGTATCTTTACTCCTTTTATGTTTGTTGGTGGTTGGTGTACCACCTAGTGGTAGCAACTTTCGGTTAAAGTGTAGTGGTGGTGGGGGGGACTATTCTTTCCTAACAGGTGCTTCCCACCGGGGAGTTTCTCTAGGATGAGGTGTAATGTATACTATGTACCCTTGTATTCATGCATGATAACTCGTTTTGGTAGAAAAATGTAAAATGTCAATAAATGCACATTTACAGTGACCTCTTTTTGTATAGTGTATGTTTGCATGATAAGTTTAATTTATTCTTTCTATTAGCCTATTAAGAAGATATTCACTAATGCTTTTCATTTATTTGTAAAGTCATTGAATGCATTCACAGATATGTTTTTATTCGTTAAATTTGTTTGTAGATCCGTTTTATATTTGCAAGATATTTTTGTGAGTTTACAAATGTATTTTTTGTATTTGTGGAAGGTGTTTTTATGTACAGGTACACTTTTACTCACTGATTGTCAATCAGTTCACATAAATAATATTGTGACAAAATCTATCCTATCCTAATCATCCCTCTTTCTCTTCACCTGCACAAGTTTACACATCCGATTTCCACTTCTCTCCCTCATTCTTTTCCTCCCTTTCTCTCTCACTCCTCCCTTTCTACTCTCTTCTTAACTCTTCAAATCCAGACTTCCTCTTCTGTCTTCTCACCTGTCCTCCACCTCTCCTGGTTCTTCATCACACATTTTTCTCCTCTCTTCTACTCTTAACTTCAGCTTTTAACTCTTTTCTATTCCTGCTTCCTCTCCTGGTCCACAGGTTGTCCTGTCCTGTCCCTGCGCTCTCTTACTCATTTTCCCTCATGGCTCGCCCAGCTCTCCAAAAATAAATAATAATAGCTAATTCCCCAGTACAGTACTAACAGAGCTCCATTGATTTGCCGGTCCACTCAGAGAGACTGAGAAGAAATGACACCAAGTTAAAGTTATAAATATAGATAATGTTATAATAAACTTCATATAAGACTTGGGGCTTTTGGGAAAACATCCAGGGCTGGAGCCCCATCAGCTGCCCCCTCGCTCTGCCTATGATTAACACGCATAAAACCCCGGGCAAGGTAGTATTTGGAGGTGGGTATCAGTGAATTTTCAGCATTTTTGCTTAAAAATGACTTAGACAATTAATCAGTTCTCAAAATTGTTGCCGGTTAATTTTCTGTAATCGACTACATTTAATCAACTTATTCTTTCAGCTCTAAAATTCTGGCCAGTTTCTTGGTGACATAATTAAACTGCTTTGTAGCCTATAGCATGGGTCAATATGTACCCAACAACAAATTTTCATCCTGTGGCCCACTAGCAGATGAATCTCACCACAGGCCTTATGCTCTTAATTCTAACTTAAGTTATTGCAATCCATTGGACAGTCTTAATTCATTTTCACACCATGATCTTAAAAGTTTGTGTTATTAAATATCTTGTTTTACGATGAGCAAGGGAAGGCAACATTTGACAGGAAGGTGTGACTATTGAATTAGCCTCAGGGAATATTGATAAAATATTTTCTTCAAACCCAGGTGAACATGAAAATACCTGTTGCTCATGACCTACAACACACAGGTGCACATTCAAGGAAATAATGATCATTTTTCATTTGCAGGCTTCATTGGTGGGGTCTGGAGCGGGGCTGGATTAGCCGTTAAGGAGGCCCTTGGGTGAAAATTTGTTGTTCGTCCACCGGACACAGTGTCATTGTTTCCCCAGACACACAGAAACCAACCAGTACTGTACCTAGGATTGGAAATTATTAGTTAATTAATCAATTAGATGATTGACTGAAAATTGACAGCAACTTTGAAAATGTATTCTTTAAATCATTTACAAGCAAGCTTCTCAAATGTGAATATTTGCAGGTTTTCTGTGACATTAAATTCGGCATTTTTGGATTTTTGACTTGATCAGACAATACAAGCAACTAGTAGCAATTTGAATGTGTTTCCTGTTTTTTTTCTTCTTCTTGCTTTTAGTAACATTTAAAGAAAATACATTACAGTTCTTCTGCAATGGAATAATACCACCTTACTCAATTTTTTTCTGTGTTAATTATTTGAAACATGATGTTAAAACAAATGAGCTCAATATAAATTAAAAACGCCTAATTCTGGTCTTAAAACTAGATTTTGACAAAGAGGACCCTTCATAGGTTATGTTGCACTTAAGTGTTGCTAATCTCTGACAAATTTGCGAAATTTGATTAAATGGAGTAAATCCGGGGAGCCCCTGGGTAGTTGCCTGGTTGGTAATCCAGCTTTGGTCTGGAGTCAGAGAATGATGGTCTCACTTCCAACATCAAACTTGGAGTGATTTAACAATTTGCTGCTTTGAATTAATCCCTGTGGGAAAACTCTGTATTTGGCCCTTGCCAACTATTTAGGAACACAGCAGCCATAGTGCAGGGCCCAACCAAATCCAGTTCTGGGGCAACTATTTCATGGGGTCAAGGGCAGTAATACAAAAACATCATGTTACCATTCATTCACTTTGGATAATTGGCAAAAAATCTAATTTCAAAGACCATAACTTTCCCACCAGAGATTAAAGAAGTGACAGAGGCATTATTTACCCTGTTTCTAAATGGGAATTTGACTCTCTTCTCACATTTCTTGGAAGAAGGGTAAATAGATATATTTTATGTATCACCTACATTATGCGAGTAGCGTTTGGGCTCTGAAAAAATATGACAAGTGTTCAAAATGCATTAAAAATCCATTTTATGATCCAAAATGTGGCCATTAAATTGTCAAAAGAATAGTTTAATTTCAAATTTAAGTAAAATTATTCTGTTTTCACAGGGAACCCATAATTAAACTTTATTTTACCATTGTATGAATTGTACATCACTAGGCTAAGGAATCTCTTAACACAATCAGTTAAACTCTGTCGCCATCAGGTGGATCTTATACTGTAACTACAACAGGAGCTGTACCCAGTCTCCAGTTGGACTCTACTGTTGGCCATGGTTATCATTTTGTAGTTGTGCTTAATTAAATACTCTTCCTGTAAGCATGAACAGATTATGATGCAGGTCCCTGGGCACAGCCATTTAAATGGTCCCTCATGAACAAGACACCCAGGCTGAGAGAGACAAAATGATTACAGACCAGTTGTGACATTTGTGGTCATTGTGAGTCTTTTATGGCTATTTTGCGTCTCTTTGTGGTGAATTGTTTCGTGTCTTGTCCAGTAGCTCATAATTGGTATGCTGGAGTGGAAAACAAACTCACCTTTATTAAGGTTTCTGTTGTCATTCAATGAGGAAAAACTATAATGAAGTAATGTAATAATATAACATTGATTAAAGTGGATCAAACATAGCTAATCTTTAATGTTTAATGAGGAATCCACAATGAATTATTTTAATCACAAAGTATAAGAATACAATAATTACAATTTTTTTCCTAAACTTCACTTTTGTTTCTCAGCACTGTGCCCTCATGTATTTATAAAATACTTATGGTGGGCCTATAATTTATTTCTCCTTTCCTCCTATTTCTCCTGTCCAAAGTGTAACTGCCTTGTTTCCCATAGTCTTGTTTCTTCTCCTTTAGGCTACCCACACCTACATACCAGTGTACTGTATGGAGATCAGTGAAGCTGAAAGGTTATGTAACAGGTTTCAGCTCACGTTCTTGTCACGTTCAGAAAGGATCTCGTCCAACACTAATCTATCCACAGAGAAAATACAATAAACATATTAATTACGGATTTGGATATTGGTTGCAACCTTTTTTTATGCGACTTGCTGGTAATATAGGCTAGGCCTAATGCAAAGAACAATTCATAACTTTTTGTGCTCAATTAAACACGCTAACCGTTGATATTAAAGATCCTGGACGTATGTATGTGTAATAAGAGAAAAAAAAATTAAAAACATAAACTTATAAAAAATAATAATATGAATTAATGCGCATAGGGTGTAAATAATAGAAAATAAAAACTAGAATGATTGAATGAATGAATGAATAAGTAGATAGATAGATAGATAGATAGATAGATAGATAGATAGATAGATAGATAGATAGATAGATAGATAAACATAAATTGGTCTAAAATTTAGGGGCGCGGAAACTGACTGACGTAGAGCCAAGAATGCCGCGTCATCTGCTGTTTTGACCAATGAAAAAAGCGGTATGCAAATGACAGGTTCTCGTAGGAAGTGGAATCGGAGATGTCAGAGCTGCTGTTGCTAGCCTCGGCTCTGTGAATCAGAGGGCGTCCAACACAGAGCAAACAAACAAACAAAAAACAAACTAAAGAAATGCCACGAATATAAATACTACATTTTAAGCAGCAAGGAGCTGTTTCTTTTTTTTCTTCCAGGCTGAGGTAAGTAAGCTAAAGATGCTGCTGTGTGTTGAGTGTGGTTTGGTGTCGATGCTCGGGTTGATGCTGCCTCGTTACATCGATAATTAACGGAAGAAGTCGAACCGTTAAATGTTCTGTATCTAAAGATAGTCTGTAAAAAAACAACGGTTTAAAAGAAAACGTGTATAATGGGGCTGCTTTTCCTATATGTGATGCTGTAAGCTGAAAATACTGCCTAAATATATCAGGGTGGCCAGCAAAGTCGTCCAAAAGGCGACATGGTTTTTTCATTTTGTGGACCAGCAGGGCGGCTGGCCTTCTCTGACAACCACAACACAGATGCACAGGTTAACGTCCTTTTAGCCTTTTTTCTTCCTCCCTAAATGTACGTATTCATAACCTTTTTCTTTTTCTCGACTAAATAACAGTAACTAACCTAAGAACAACATGTGCCCTTGTGGTTGTAAACGCCTCTCCGCTTGTTGTGAGTCGTGACAAAGAAGGTAGAGCTAATATTTTCAGCGCATTTGCATCGTTTAGCAGTTTAATGACACAGAGTGACTTTTAATAAACACTTTTTCTGAGCTACATACGACTGTCTGATATACTCACTGTATTTGCTTGCAGTGGATGAAACGGGTATTAGCTGTGTACGTGGATATGGGGCGGGTTATTCAATTAAGCTAATTTTATGCAGCCGGGGGATATTTCTGAGTTAGAGTTAGTTTGTGACAAGACACTGGAATAACAACTAAAGTGCAACGATTAGTTGATAACTATTCTCATAATGGAATAATCGTTTTGGTCATTTTTAAAGATCATAATGACAAAACCAGCTGATTCGAGCTTCTCAAAATTGGCTTCTCTTTCTTTAGTTTTATACTTCTGTTCTTTTATTCTGTAATTTCACAGCTGACATGGATGGCTTTGTTTAATTCATTCTTGACATAACGGTAAACTGAATGTCTTTGGGTTTTGGATTGGGGTTCAGTGGATTTGTTTGTGATTTATTTTTCTGCTCCTCAGGTTTGACCACATCACTGTGACGTATTGTCAGACTTTTGGAACAAGATATTATTGGATTTTAATTTGAACATAAAATGTAAGTAAAGCTATTTTTTTTTAACTTGGTATTTTGCAACCTGGTCATAACAATATAAAACACTCTATTTTTGTGAAATCCTGTACCACAACTTCCCTTTTTCGTCTTAGTAGGAAATACTTTGGCTTTTCTGTACATTTTACACTTCCTGTTTTTTAATTCTGTAATTTCACAGCTCAGATGACTTTGTTTCATTTAAAAAAAAAAATCTGTAAACCTTTCAGTGAATGCTTTAATGTATAACTGTATTGGTTAATTGTATTACAAGCCATGTAACTCACTATTGAAACTCAGTGTGCCCGCTGAGGTAATGCCAGCACCTCAGTCTTCTATGTAGCAAGGCTTCCTATTGATACTGTGTAAGCTGTAATGCAATTAAGTTGAGTGTATTAAATAACTGACTGTTCTTTGTCTGACTTTGTTGCTCTCACTCTTTATTCTCACAGATCTGTTGCTGCAACGCCTTTGGTTCAGAGAGGAATATTTAGGTCAGTCAGACATCATTGAATATTTCTCTTTTCCATTTTTGTGCTTTATCCCATCTCAGACTTAATCACAGTTAACCAAGACCTCAAGAAAATAATTTTATTTATTTCAGTCATATTTAAATACTGAAATGGAGCGCAATTTAGTTCTTAAATCATTAGCTGTGTAAATGAGTAAAAATAGAGTCTATGTTTCTGAAATTTGTGTGTCACAAAAGAAAACACTGAAAGAAGAGTTGTCCCTTGTTTTGTTTTTCAGAATAATCATGAACACCCACGACTCAGACGTGCACACCATCTCTCCAGAGCTGCCAGCAATGTTCGATGGCATGAAGCTGGCAGCGGTGGCCACAGTGCTCTACATCATTGTCCGCTGCTTGAACCTCAAGAGCCCCACTGCGCCACCGGACCTCACCTACCAGGACACGCCTCTCAACCGCTTCCTTCTCAAGTCTTGTCCTCAGCTGACCAAAGAGTGAGTTGCAATCCCAGCTCTGTTTCTGTCACTCAAGGCGTTGCCATGGACATGGTACTGCTGCTAAGCCATCTGGGGCTGCAGTGAAGGTAGCAGTTTGTCTGGCAGTAGTCCCGTCTGTCATCAGACTGTGCTACATGTCTGTACCAGAGATGTCTGGCTTTACCCTCAGTTCTAGCATGAATTAAACACAGGCTGTATTTTTGGGGTTATCCCAAAGGTAGATTGGGTTTGTCACACTTGCAATACAAATATAGACTCATTCACCACAGGGCCAGGAGATTTGCATTCATGATGCTGCTAGTCTCCCCTCAGGATAACTCTGATGTCTATTATAATTTGAATATTCCATTTGAGTTCATAATAACTGATGGAAACTATTGGTTTTTGGAACAGTAACATAATCCTGGTTAGGAACAGAGCTCTAACTTCCTGTAATTTAGAGGAACACCTCTCCCTCCCTCATAAAAGTGTAAACTTAATTGTTTTTCCTGACTGAGCAGCTCTGTCCATGTCCTGTGGTCTGTTGTTGATGTAATAGTCCAGATGAACTTTCAGCTCTATGGGGCGACACTCTCAAGTCTTCATCACGAGTGTCTGCTTATGTAACCAATTGTTACTGAGCCCTTTGCCTTTCAGCTGCAGTGTCAGTGAATGATAAGGCCACATGGATGTTTACATTTGTGTCTGGTTTGTTACCATACCCTCCTTAATAGCCATATTTTGACTCATAGACTCATGTGTCAGTGTGAAGTTTAACTGAGATAACTGGAGCTGGTCAGCATCATCTATGTTATTGAAAAGTCACATTTGTAACGCATAACGACACCCTGCGGTGTTGCATAACAGAGATCAATTACACAGCAGAAAGCATAGGAGGGGTGTTGTGAGGTTAACAGAGTCAACAATGTTCTTGTTTGGGAACATGCACGCAGGAGTTTTGGCTAATGTAGAGGACAACTTGTTTTAATTTTGGCCTTTGATATTAAAGCATCTGTGATGTTACAAGTATCAAGGCAGCAGCCAACAGTAAACAGACCAATACCTGACTAAATATAGTTAAATACAGTCGGGCAATAACAAGAGAAAATACCATTTAAAAGAGAAAGAAAAGACAAATGAGAGCAGTAAAGTCCCTAAGTGGATTTGAGTAAACATCATGCAGTAACTGTAAAGTTTCCCTTTTTTAGCAAATTGTCAGGACAAGCCATTTAGTCTTTATTTATTGTTAGCAACTGTAGTATTTGGTGTTTTCTCAGCTTGTTGGTATCAAAACCCTCTGACTTCTTCGGACTTTGATCTGGACTTTAGATCTTAGCTGCATCAAACCAAACTGATGTATCCGTTTCTGGACTTTGATCTGGACTTAAGATCTCAGCTGCATCAAACCGAACCAATGTATCTGTTTCCTGTTTCTGTTGCCTAATAGCTTTGAAGCACTCATGCACACACTGTATGAGAAGGAGACATTTACTTCTCTAAAAGGCAAACTGTGTTTCAAATTCAAACAAAACGTTCGCCCCAAAAATCACCAAAATTAAAAAAAAGAAAGAAGAGAGAACAGAACCTGCTCGCCAGGTTTTTTAATATAGAAACTAAGACTCAACAACAAGTTAAATTTGTTATCGTAAAAAATTTATGTTCACATCAATAATAATTGTAAATTGCCATAAAAAGGCACATGCTTTCAATTATTGTCAGTTGAGGAACACAAAATGCTTATCTTCCACCAAGAAGTAAAACTCCTCAGTTACAAAATACAAACTGAGCCTATTAATAGGGATTTTGATGAGAGGAAAAAAATACCAACAGAGAAGTTGTCTGTTGCCTCCCATTGATGACCTCAGATTACCTGACAATGTGCTTATCCTCCTATCCACATTACAACAATGAGGTCATCCTCTTCCTGTAGTCATCGAGTCATAAGCCTGGAGAGTACCTTCTAGAAAAGTGTGGTTGAGCTTCAGATACCCTTCCAGTGCATGCTGGAAGTGATTACATTATCACCAAATGGAAGCAGTCTGCTTTGTGATTGACAATTCTCTTATGTAAGACTGTATTTTCTAGGTGCAGTAATTGTTGGAGCCACAGTAAGAGATGAGGAAACACACTGTTGAAGGGCTTGTGTAACTGTTGATGTAACTTAAGCCTTTGGTCTCTGCAGCTACTTACTGTCTCTGTGTTTTGGTCTCTGTACTGTATACACAACCAGTGTTAGCCTAAAGTTATCCTGATCTTGTGTATCCCATCTCCCATCTCCCAGCAAGGCCCACATTGCACTTTATTGGTAGCAAGTGTGACAAGAAAAAAATCCAGATAGGATGTTATGTAACTGAAGGAAAAAGAGACAGAGACACTCAAATGTTTGCTAATGTATAATTTCCAAACATTGGGAACAAGTCAGGTTTGCCCTGTAGGAGCTTGTGTTTGCAGATGGAGTCTGGTTTGTCTTTAACTGAACCTGTAACTAAAATGTTAATAAATTCCCCTGTGAATAGTTTGACTATACGGGCAGTGTCAGATAAACTGAACATTGACTTGTCACCTTTTTATGTCTACAATATACTATAAAAAGCCAATGAATAGTTGTTTTGGCTGGTGTCCCTATAACTCTTTTTACCAGCCGTTATTATAATATTGCAATGATATGGCTTTCCTTTATTTGATCAGATAGACAACTGAAAAGACACTATCTAAAAAAGGTTTTCCAGTCAAGTTATTCTCAAGCGTTTAGTCTTGGTGTGAAAATAAGATGGTGATTCAGGATAATGCACAACATAAGGCATAATATTTCAAAGGAATATTACGTAATCCAAAGACTTTAACTCCTACAGCTAACTCCTACAGAGGTGTCACTGGAATTCAAGTACACATGCACAGCATAGCTTAGCAAAAGATAGCAACAGTCCGACGTTAAACATTGATATCTGTTCAGAGCATGGAGCAATCTTTCAAAAGCTGCAACAGAAGTGTGCCTTCGTATGCAAACTATGTCCAAAACATTCTCAGGATAACATTCTGCTGATGTCATTTGTGCCTACTAACTTATTGAATGCCTTAGTAGAATGAGCTCATATTTCTACATCAAATTTAATAAAGTCTAATTTTTTGTTTTCCAGATACATTCCTCCCTTACTGTGGGGTAAGAGCGGTCACCTCCAAACGGCACTGTATGGTAAACTTGGTCGGGTGAGCTCCCCTCACCCCAGTGGAATCAGAAAGTATTTACCCATGCAGGATGGGGCCACTGCGACCTTTGACCTCTTTGAGCCACTGGGGGACCATCGAACAGGAGGTAATGCATTTGATCAAGATCTCTTTACCAACATTTTTATACTGTTAGTTGCTGTTATTTGGATAATACCAAACACAGAAACCTCATATACAGTATTTTGTAGTTGTTAGTTGTATATTCTAAATCTGTTTCTTTACATTGAAATTCTGTGACTGCTCATTCTCTTTCTAGACTTATTGATCTTAAATGAGGTGTACCATGTCCGTAATGCATTTGAGTGTGGACAGATTTAAAGATGGATTCCTTTCTTGGATGTCTCAGCTGAACCTTGACCCCACCACCTTACTATTTCCATTCTATTTTGCTGAGGCTATATTTGACAGACTCACAGCCCAATTCTACAGCTGCAGTGCTTTGTCTTTGATGTGCTATTTAGGAGGGTGACATACACTCCTTCTTATCTGTGCTTACTTATTTCTCATTGGAAAATATCTATCCTGTCCATCTGCCTCTTTCACCAGGTGACATCACCATGGTGATATGCCCTGGTATTGGTAACCATAGTGAGAAGCATTATATCCGAACCTTTGTGGATTACGCCCAGAAGGACGGTTACCGCTGTGCTGTGCTGAACCATCTTGGAGCTCTTCCCAACATCGAGCTTACCTCTCCACGAATGTTCACTTATGGTGAGACCAAGGAGCTGACTTCAGTCACTCTTTTAATTGCAGGAGTGTCTAAGAATGATAACCCTGTTTTTAAAATGAAAAAAGGACTTGATTTAGACTGATCACTAATGCCATCATCACTTTTGCCTCGGCCTATTGCTCTCATCCAATTGTCTAGTGTGGTTGAGGCTTAAGAAACTGGGCAGAAGCCACTCTCATATTAGTTAAATTAAAGCATTTTTTAAAAATTATATTCTTTGATAGCACCATAACTTCATTTTGACATAATCTGGTTTAGTCAGAGGTGTTTTAATGATTTAATAATTTAATTTGCCTTCATTTAGACTTAGAGTATTTAGAGTATAGCATTATTTCCAGGTAAAAATGAAAAAGCTGTATGAGCTTGTGTTTGACCCTAAAGCTCCCAGAATTAGACATAATAGACTTGAGCTTATTTTAAAGGGTCTGATAGAGACATCCACTTAATACTCTGAGCTAAAGGCACCTTCAGCTGGAACTGCTTAGCAGAGAAGAATGCTCCGTCTAACAG
Organism: Seriola aureovittata; assembly: GCF_021018895.1. Lineage (NCBI taxonomy): Eukaryota > Metazoa > Chordata > Actinopteri > Carangiformes > Carangidae > Seriola > Seriola aureovittata. The sequence continues at coordinate 9,069,550 of NC_079364.1, forward strand.
AGATGTTACCCAGTATTGATTGGTAACACTACACTGTTTCTCTTACAGGGTGCACATGGGAGTTTGCAGCCATGGTTGGTTACATTAAGCGGACATATCCTCAGACCCAGCTTATTGTAGTTGGCTTCAGTCTGGGTGGAAACATCGTATGCAAGTTCCTGGGCGAGAACAGGACGAACCAGGAGCGAGTGCTGTGTTGTGTCAGTGTCTGTCAGGGGTACAGTGCTCTCAGGTGGGTTGCTGTCCTCTCATCTTTTAATTAAAATGCATTGTATCATCGAAGTCCCTTTATTAATAACTCTGGCACTTGATGTACACACAAATATAATCACATGTTAAGTCCTGGGTTTACCAAACATCTCTTAAGAGCTGTAAAATCATTCTGCTATGCTGTTTTTCTAGTGTTATCTTAATTGATAGTTTAGCACTTGTCTTTTGTCATTTCAAAGAACTTCGGTCAAACACAAGCAAAAAGACAGACAGGTTGTAAAAACTTTCCCTAAAGCCATCCGCCTTGGAGCGCTGGTAAATGCTCTGAACTGGTTGTTCTAGTCATTTGTGTTAAACCCGGTCCACTGTGCTTTCTATTTGATGTATTTTCATGAAAATCTTTTTTATTTGATTAGACAGGCACAATGCAGAAAGAGTAGGCCTGCGTAATGTGATGAACTGAACTGGCTGTTTAAAAATGTTCACAGTAAAAATTTTGCATACACAGTCACATTTTGTGGAGGACAACCCAATGACTGACAGTGTTGTATTTAAATCACTAGTCCATGTGGGTGTTTTAGAGTGGACTATGCTGTGTTGATTTGGACTGAGCCACACCTTCTGTGTTTTAAATGTCAGTGTCTTTTGGCAGGCATGACAGGTTAGGTCTGTTGAAGTTTGGGTGTAGGCAGTAAGGGAAGGTTGTGTTGAAGAGACTGGCCTTTTATGATGTTGGATTTGCAGTTTTTTTCCTCTTAATGAATTCTTCTTTCAAATCAGCCTCCAAACTTACGCTGGCCCTTACGTCAGCATTCCTTGAGAACTGGGGCTATTGCTCTTTTCCACAAATAGTGTGAGACTAATAAGTCATACCACACAAATGGAATGGAAATGTCAAAAGGAAAATTGAAAACATTTTCTGATGGTCAGTTATTTGTTGAATATCATTAGCTGTTGTGTTGCTTCAGCCTGTGTCTGTCTGTGAGTGGCATATTAATGCCCGACACCGTTGCTGCTCTCCACCAGCGTGACTCTTTGTCCAGTGGATTACACAGGACATTGAGTGTGTTGTTTGGAATGCAGACAGGCTGCACAAAGCTAACTTCCTGTATGTTTGTCTGCATCTCTCAGGGCTCAGGAAACATTCCTACAGTGGGATCAGTTCAGACGCTTCTATAACTTTCTCATGGCTGACAACATGAAGAAAATCATCCTCTCACACAGGTATAACTGTTTGTCCTGCATATGAAGCACAAATACTCTTTCATTACTGTAAGGTTCTATCCACATGTTTCTTATTTTTACATAGCTGTTTTCTGGTGTTTGCCAAAGACAGTACTCATAACTTCGTGACAGACAATATAACAGACAACATGGTTTGTCAATTCTCTGAACGTTCCCTAAACGTCCACATGAAAACTATGACCCCTCCTGTTGATACAGCAAAGAGGTTTTCAATGCATCTTCATCACAGACAGATTGAGATTGTATTGGACTGCAAAGAGAACATGGTTTAGGTTTATTGTGCCTGTGAGTTTCACTCAAAAGTAAGGGTGAAAATAAGTTTACACGAGTTGCACCATCTTGAATTCTTTTTACTTTGTCTCTTAGTTATTAATGGTGAATGGATTTGTAGCAGTATTGTTATATTATTTGGAGATATTGGTTGGAAGCTTTTGCAGTTTTTTTTCTAAGTCAAGGGGAGGGTCCAAATAAAATATTGACAACACCATGGCAACACTTTGTTTTTAAAAGTTAAACATATGGTTCAGTCCCACTCCCCCACCCTAATAATTTGCATACAGCCCCTTACTGCATATTAATGCTGCATTGCATTAGTGGTTAATTAATTTACTTCAATTGTGTGTGTGTTTTTACATGTTACAGGCACAGTCTGTTTGGAGGAAGCTCAGTTAAAATGATAGATGCAGATCTTAGTCGGCTATACACAGCGACTTCCCTAATGCAGATTGATGACAACATCATGAGGTATGTGCAACAATTTGAGATTGCCTTCATAGCTTTCATTGTTTTGATGAAGTAGATAACGGATCTGAGTTTTTGGATATCCTTATCTGTATTTTACTTGTTATCTACATAGTGTTAATCCATTTGTCAATGTTGAGAATCTGAAATATCAAACAGGTTTCTATTATCTTCTAGAGATAATAATGACGACTTTTTCTTTGGGTTTCAACAGAAAATTCCACGGCCACAGCTCTCTCAAAGAGTACTATGAGAAGGAGAGTTGTGTTCATTATATTCACAATGTAAGAACCACATTTTCATACACCTGACATCATCTCATATTTTGTTTCTCTTTTTGATCCGTTTGTGTATTTGATGTGTGGATTTTTATTATTTTCTTCTTTTAGGTAAATGTGCCACTGCTGCTAGTGAACTCTGCAGATGATCCTCTGGTTCACGACTCACTGCTCACTATCCCTCGCACACTAGCAGGTAACTAATAGCATGTGTCATGACAACAGCAGCATTACTAAACCCTAGTGTTAAAAAATGCTTACAAGCTGTTTTAACCATCTTCATCTTAGCAAACAAAGTTATTATCTGTTATTGACCATTTGTATATTTCATATTCTGCTCACATTTCAGTGATACTGACTCACCTAGATCCAAGTATGCATCTTAGTTTAAAACCAGCTAAAATTAACAGCTACCAGATTAATTGGTTTGTTTTAACTACATTTTCAAAGAAATGTAGTAAACTGGGTCTTCTCTTGGCAATGTCAGCTCAGAATGAGGTTCCACTAATAAAAAAGTGAAGAAAAAATATATTATATATGAAATATATATTATATAATATAGTATTTTTATAATCTGATTTTGAATATCACTGACAATCTGAAAAATTAATAATGCTCAATTATACAAAATTTTTAATACTGCAGACTAATTCCCAGATTTCTAAAACCATATAAACCAAAAATAATGTCTTTATTCCAGACAGTGCACTCTGTACCTGCAGACAGATCGTGGTACATTTGTAGTTGATTTTCTGTTGAGTCATGTTTTTTTTAAACGCAATAGGCTTGTCCTGTCAGACTAATGGTGGCAGCTGATGTCTCAGATTTGGTTCTCAAAAAATATGTCTGCAGTCTCTAAGGGCCTTCTGATGTGTTGGCTCCGCACCCTGAGCGGGGCAGGGTGTGGCACAGAGGTCAAGTCTATGATTAATGTCTTCCTTTTTTTTATAGCAGCTGTAACAATCACTCACACATACAGCTGAGGGTCCCTCTATCTGTTTAAAGTGAGTTTAACTCCTTCACAGGCTCCCAAAGTTAAAGATTTTATCCTGGAAAAACTGCAGAAAGTTCAAACCTCATTTTCACAAATATAAAGAGGCAGTCTGCTGTTTGACTGCCTGCACATTACATGGTGCCTATCAAGCTGTCTTTCTCCCCAGCCTGTGCTATATTTAAACTTACTGACCACGTTAACTATTTTTGGAAAAGGAAAATCCCTCATTAAAGGGTGTGTGTGTGTGGGTGGATGAGTCCTGACTGGAAGTACAAGTGATTGTACCTTACATGTGTCTCGAGACAGCAACACTTACTGAAAAGAGGATCAGCTGCCCCTTTGCTTTAAAATGTGACACAGTGACTGTGACACATGATTACTGGGAAAGGACTCAACAGAAATAAACTTGCTGTGTTGGAGCTATAATTAGCTTAGATAAAAAATGTTTGATAAGAAGTTTACAGCTTAGTATCAAGTCAGTTACACGGAAGTAAAAGTTACATTTGGTACAAGAAGGTATACTCGCTCTGATAGTGTTCATGTGCTGAATGTTGTTGTGATACTATGTTGGATAAAGTTTGAATACGACTGCCGCACCAGGAGAAGACATAACGGGTTTTAAACAGTGGAACAAAGTAAACACTTGAACTAATAATTTATTAGTCATAGTTGGATAGTAAGTGATATGCCCATTTGTTTGTCCTCAAACCTTCTGCGCCCTGTTGTAAGTACGAGCTGTTCTCCAGAGTGTTCTATTCCCACCTGTCACTCAATGCCTGGTGAGATGGTGGCTGTGGGTCTGGATGAGCACTCACTTGTCCCAGGGCAGATCAGCAGCTGTCATGAACAGTGCACTGTGGTGACAGCCCTGTGGGATCTTAATCACTAGTCAACCGCATCAGGCTCCCCCACTAACCCAGATGAGAGCTAGAGAATAAAGAGATCCAGGCCAATCCCTTTCAGGAGACCACCCTGCCTGGATTGCCCGCAGCTGCAGCATGAGGTTCATACAGCAATCAGAAAGAGATTAATGCTCTGTCTGCAATGTAGAAATGCTGTACTTTGAGTTTCAGGGTTTATTTTTCGTGAATGAAATAAAAACGGTAGGAATTCACTTGGAAACACAGTGTCAGCCATCACCCATAGGTCTCTTAAGGAGAGCTTAGTGTGATGGTGTAGTACTGAATCATTTCTCGTCCACCGTTAATGATTTCACTACAAGGTCAAAATATATGTGGACACCAGAGCATTGCACATGTATGATTATTGAACATCTTACATTCCAAAACGATGAGCTATAAAGTGGCTGCTGTAATAGCCTCCACTCTCCTAAAAGGCTTTCCACAACATACGGCTGCAGTGGTTCGCTCCCACTCAGCCGCAGGAGCATTAATGAGGTTCAATACTGATAAGTCATCATCTAAGTTCATCCTAGGGTAAGGCAAAGTTCTTCCACAGAAAACTTGAAAAAAGCATTTCTTTATGGACCTCTTTTGTACACAAAGGCATGGGCAGACACTTCCACATACTTCTGGTCAACCTGAGAAACCTGTCAGTCAAGGAAAAACTGTTTCAAGTGTTTATATCCTATAATATTCAAAATCACCTCCAAGTTACACATTGGAACAACTAACCTGTTAACCTTTCTTAACTTAGCCATTCAGATCCCGATTTTTAATTTAAGAGGGCAGCAGTGGATTTCTTTCATTCACTTGAGTCTCGGTTTACAATGGAACTTAATGACTGGCTCAAACGTTGAACAGTGATAGTTGCCACGTCATCATAGTTGAGTCCGGCTGTTATCTGTTCGACCATGCAAACCCACCCGCACTATCTATATCAGTCATAGAATAATAATCCCTGGCAAGTCCATATTTGGGCGTGTGTCCAGTGTTGGTTCTCAGATACTGATGAGTAAACATTTTACAGAAGCCTAATTACTGTGTGATGTGTCACTCTTTAGCAAAGAAGCAGAATGTGGTCTTTGCCCTGACGCTACACGGAGGCCACCTGGGCTTCTTTGAGGGAGCGGTGCTTTTCCCTCAGCCCCTCACCTGGATGGACAAAGTGATTGTGGGATTCGCCAATTCCATGTGCCAGTGGGAGAAACAGAAACCACCGTGCCAAAGTGGCCACCTGAGGGAGAGCTCCTGCGCAGAGGAAAAAGCTTAAACCTCTGACTTCTGTACCTCTCTTACTCGTCCTCTTCCCTCTCACCGTCTCCAACACCAATGTCCCAGCACTGAGGAGACACCTGAACTAAACCTTAAACTGCTCTCTCTCCTCTGCCTTCTCCTCTGGTGCTACTCACCTCCACCGACCCACACTCCTCCACGCCTTCACCACAGTTCCCCCTTTGTAACCACCATCACCTTACAGTATGTGAAGGAACAAAAACAACTAACTGCCTTTGTCCTCGTTTCCCTTGTGAGAACTTTGACTTCAGACCAGGACCATTTTGTTTCTTTACATGTACACAACAATGATCCTTGGCTAATGGAGGCGTTGACCAAATATGACGAGAGATGACATTGAGCTGGCACGGAAAGGAAAGTGAGAGCACCACTTTAGAGTAGTCCAGTGAAAAACAAGAGCACACAAGAAGCCTCTTATTACAGTAAACAAGGACTGTGCTGCAGAAGGTGCCCATTTCTTGCACCTGTAAGAAGCTCACTGCTTATCACCGCCAAGGCCATATAGCCTAGTCTGCTGTCTTAACCAACGCAGCATCTTTGTAGTATGTATGTATGTAACTCACAGATGTAGTTTGTATGTCTGTGTGTGCCTGTGTAGACTGAGAGTTAAAGACCCGTGACGGAGCATGTGACCTTTGTGTTTGGTTGGTGTAATCCAAATTCTCTGTTCTTGGTCCATTGGCCCTTATAATGTCTGTTCCTTTGGGTGAACCGTTGCTCTGTTGTTTGTGGAAAGTGTTCAGTAGAAAAAAGATTATGGTGGGATTTTTACACATTATTTCCAGCTCATAACATCCTCCAGGCACTTATGTTTAACACTTGAAATGAAAGTGTTCAGTGCTTACCAGACATGACCAGGGATCAACCCCAGATGGGATTCACACACATTCCCTTGGTCGCATTCTATCACTTTGATTCAATGCACTTTAAACCCTGTTTGCCACAATCTATTCTTTCCTTTACTAACTCATTAATTGAGGCGTAGTCATGGAGATTATTTATTTAGTTTAACTCTCCTTGTGACAGAGAGGAAGAACTGAAGGGAGCGAGGATGATAACGTGAAGTTAGATGACTCAAATGTTCCCCGTGTTGTCTCTTGTCGGTGTCTTTGAGCCCTCTTACTCTTTCGTCTGCCTGTGATCAGCTGCAGGTGCAGCACGGACACAAACCTATTGCTGTCACTGTATAAAGGCTAATACTCAACCCTGTACATTTAATGCAAACACACTTTTGCATTTTCCAACAGATGATCCTGTGGTTTTGAAATGTGGAAAATGCAGTCTACTGATTGGCCAGTGGTGCTGTTAAAGGGAACATTCGTCAGATTTTTTGTTTTTTATAATCTGAGCTGGGAGGTGTGATGAGTAGGAGGGCTGAGGATACCAAGGCTAAACCAAATGTTTATTTTAGTGGATTGTTTGTAAAATACTGGTGATTGTTGTATTGTATAATTAGATGGAGAACACTGCATGCGCGAAAGAAGAGACTGATTTTAATGCAAGGGAATATTTTTGTTTCAAAGACTGCATTGAAAAGCATTTCCTGTTTTCTTGACTGGGCCGAGTGTTAAAGCTGCTGCAACGCAGCAGTAGCTGCGCAGACTGATAGTTCAAATTTATCACAAACCTGGTTTGATAAAATCTTACTGCAGCACTGGGACCTGTGGACTTTCCAAAACCTGAATCTGACTGAGAAGCTTTTGCAAACCTTGATATAATGGCCCAGGAATTTGCTTCCAAGGCCAAGTAAGTCTGTTATCTAAAACCTGCAAACAAACACTGTGATGAGACAGATGGGTGGTTTGAGATGACCAACAGATACACAACAGTGCATCTTATAAGGCTATTTAGGCCAAGGTTAGTGTTTATAAGACCTGGCAAGTTGTTGCGTTTATTCCAGTTGCAGGAAGTTTTGCATGTCAGGGCAGTTGGTGTAATAGCACACATTGTCAATCATTGACGTGCAGAATATCAGAAAGAACCAAAAACCTCTATTTCCTAAACAGCTTTTCAGTTTTTGTTTACATTCAGATGTTGACTCTGACTCTGTGAACAAAACATGGGGAACTGGAATAAAGTCATAAATTAATTCTTGGAGATAGTAGTTTGAGTTGAGATTTTTTTTTAAACAACAGAATAATACTATTATAGTAAATATGATCACTACTGAAATCACATCACGACACAGTTTAAGGAGATCTGTTGGTTTTTGAGATGGTTTAAACTTAACCTCCTTTGTTGGAGATTATTCTGCGGGAACACTATGAAATCCAGGCATTAATCTCACCAGTGCTGACTTTGCTAAAATTAAGAATAGTGATTTACCAACCCAACTTTATCCCTCTCAAGGCAGAGTATCGTCCAAACAAAATACTGATCTGATACCCACACTTGGAATCTGTACACCACACTGTGTGGCACTGTAAGGTAAAATGAGACCAGAGATCGCTGTGGTTGAAAGTCAGCAGCCTGTCATGACTGAATTAATGAAATTGAAAGTGGACACACTGAAATCTATAAAGAGATTGACTTTGAAACTGTATTTAATAGGGATCATTGAGATCGAGGCCGATTGGTGTTTTGGTTGGTGCGTCTCGAATTGGAACGACTGTCATCCTGCACTGTTCAAACAACAGATCACTGTTGCCATCTGTTGTCAGAGAGAACTAACTGCAACTGCCAGTCATTGATGGCAAACATCCTCTCAGTCACCCACGGTGACATTATACAGTTCATGGATCTCTCTGTCCTCAGTTCTCATTTCAACAACAACAATAAAAAAAAAACGTTGAGATTTATTCTGACACCAGCACAAACCCAGTTTCTGCAGTGAGAGCCATTTGTGTTCTTTTTAAGACTTTTGCGTCGCCCCGATTTTGCACAAAAATGCAGGTTTAGATGTATTATTTGGATGTATGTTTTTTTTTTTTTTTCTAGTTGATTATTTTGGATATGTTCTTTTTGTATTTTGTATTGTTGTTATTATGACCTTGTGTTATTGTGCAAATGCATCAGAGCGTGAGTGCTGTTGAGTAAACATGCAGTAAGTGTATACTGTGTCATATCAGCACCTCTGATTGACTAAAAACCAAAACTTCTTCACTTTAACAATGAAAAAGCAAAAATAAATATATAAAGATAGTGTTTATTCAAATATTTGAGGGACCAGGGAGGAAAAATAAAGGCAATAATCAATCAGGAGGGATTCTCTTCTCATGCTAATGTGACAGGAAACGGTGTCAAAGTCTATTAGCCCAAAACATGTCACATACATTAAGATAATTTTCTCATTGAGTTTGGGATCGGACATGTGTTTTATTGTGCTGATATAAAAATGTGCTCCACTGTATTTATCCTAACCCCAGTGCTTCAAGCATCTTTTTTTTCAAGCTTGTGGGCTCATGTTTAATTGCTGTAAACTGAGGAAGTTGAATATAAATCTCAAGTGACTTAAAGTGTCAGTGAATCCAAAAATACACCTTGGATTGGGGGTGAGTGTTGTGTTCTTCTAAAAATATTCTTCAGTTGAAATCTTAAAAGCCTACGCAAGTTAAGATGAGAGCCCACAGTATGTTAATCTACAGTAACCATTATTCAGCTTTAATTTTTTGTTTACAGACATTTTGATGCTGAAAGACAGTTAAGGGATGTGGTGACAAGAAGGAGCACACATAGTCACACAACATATTGTACTCTGATAGTAAACACTGGGTGTTTTTGTTGGAGAAAAGCAGTGGTGTGTGTGATCTAATTATGCGAGGAAATATGGTTATTGTGTTCCAAAATAAATTATTTTCTCAAGAGAAAGCCAGTTTCCTTTTTACGGTCGGATGTTTCTTTAAAATCTCTTTAACATAAATGTCGTAATAGAATCTGTTATCTGGTTGATATCAAGGTTTATTGCTAAGATGGCTAAATACTTGGCTAAAGGATTTAAAGATGTGGGTTAGCATGACCTGGACTTCTGACATAAGAGCCATCAGATGGTCAAAAACTGTTCAAATACCTTCAGATCAGCTGTTTCCTTCTTGTAATTTGAATAAACTGTTTAATCAATTTTATGAAAGTGACATTTAAAAAAAACTGGAATACACAAAAGTATGTAGTACATGCAGCTAATGTCAAAATAAACTGCAAACTGACTGATGTTCGCGGAGCAGATGTAAAGAACCTTCAGGGAGGAAAACACTGACTGTCTGTGGTTCAGCCTGAAATCTAGCCTGACCAGGACGGCAAGGAGTGGTCAGTGATGTCTATGGTAACCTCCTGTAGGTCAGACTAGTTTAAACCACCTTTATGGTCCAGATTTAGCTTAAAACAGGTCTGATAGGTTTATGAGGAAAGTCTGGTTTAAACTCGTTTTCTGAAAGATGCATCATGTTAGCAGAAATAACAGGAAGAACACATTATAAAAATGGTGATTCATATAAAATTACAGACACACAAAAAAACTATTTTATTGAACATTTCCCAATCCAATGCGCGCTGCAGAATGGATCTTTGTGGTACATCAGGCATCTGTGTGCAACAACACAAACAAGGCTGTTGAGACAAAGAAGTGTTTCCATGGCACTGCATCAGGAGGCTCCGGCTCCTAAACAACAATCAAATGCAGGCATATCCATCATCAGTTTCCCCTCCTCGTACCTTTGTAAAATTCACCCTTAATAATTGAAATACACAACTGTTCTCCTTCATCTGACAGCATTGTTGGCACAAGACACTTCTATATGTTGTGAAATTCATTTTTAAGGCGAAGAACACCAAACCAAACTCAGTCTGACCTCATCACATTATAAACTCTCTCATCCTCCCTGTGCTTGGACTGTAACAATCACAAGAGGAGCGTAACTTGTCAGAACTATAAAATCACAAACGTTAACCATCAGTTACTCTCTCTGTAATATCTAAACATCCTTTTTCGTTCCTGTTTCTATCACCATATATTACTCATTTGCAAAACCATCCCCCTGCTCCTAACTCTAGATACTTCTTTTTGCTCATAGGAACTGCCTGAATATTAATAATAAAAATAACAATATCAACCTAGCTTCAAAGTAGACCACATGTCTGATCTGATCACAAAAAAAGCATCTAGGGTGAAGGACACTATGACTCCTGGGTTTGAAAAGGGAGGACTGTTTCAGAGAGCAGTGTCTTCAGAGCCAAAAATCTTGGTGGCGATGGCCTGGCAGTCAGCAACAGAGGCTTTCCCATCAAAATCTGCTGGCAGGATGTCTGCATCGAATTCTTTCAAGTAGTTATCCAGCTCGTCACCGTGAACAAAGACCTGAGGAGAGATGCAACTTGTTCAGATGAGAGAAAACTGTCAGAAAAAAAAAAACCCAGAAACAAACTTGAAGCGTTGATAGCAGCTGTCCGCACCCTCTCCAGCAGTTTGCTCTTCATGAAGGGTTTCACCACGTTGTACGTGGTGGTGAAGTACCAGGGCTGGTGAGTAACGTGGACCGCCTTGAAACGGGCGGGGAAGGAGTCCTGCAGGAGTACACACACACACATACACACACACACACACACACACACACACACACACACAAGAGACAGCGAAAGATTTGAATATTCACAGTTCTGACATTCCATATCAAGAAATCCTGGGCTTCCCTCTCCAGTCTGATCTGACCTGCAGCATGTCCACCATCTTCTTGAGCTCAGCCGGCTTAATTCCTGAGGCATGCTGCATGGTGAAGCCCTTGAAGTTCTCGATCAGGACAAAGCCGTTGATCTGGGTCTCTTCATTTTCAAGCAACTTCTCCAGGATCACACAGTATGCTCTCAAGATCTGTGACATACACACACACACACACACACACACACACACACACACACAAACAAACAACTACTTTGGAAAAAATTTTCAAAATTCATTTCAACTGTACATTTACATTTAGGGAAATAACATATTTTGTTGATTTTTGAAGTGAAAAGAAGTAGATAAAACCCTGCAGCAAACACACATTCAAAATGAGAATGCATAGTTACTCCCTCTTTGGCAGAAATCACAGCTTGCAGCAAAGAGTCTTTCTGTCCTTGATTCTTGCTGCAGATCGCGTCAAGTTCTGAGATATTTTTAGCTGCCATGAACAAAGCATGTTTCAGATCTACCCACTGATTTTCATTGATGTTCAAGTCAGGGGGACTGTGAAGACTTCAGCTTGTCTTTTGTGGAAGTCGTTCATGGTGGATTTTGAGGTCTACTTTGGATCATTGTGTTGTAGAAGCCAGCCTCTTCTCAGTTTCATGCTCTTTCACTGACTGCAGGACATTTTCAATCCAGAATTTGCTGATATTTAATGGAATCCATCTCTATCTGTGCGGTGTTTCCTGTTCCACTGGCTGTCAAACAACCACAAACGCAGAATATTTCCACCCCCATGCTTAACATTAGTCAAAGTGGAGGGAGTTGATAAGTACTAACTTAGTATGGGGCCCAAAATTGATCTGAAGTTGAATGAAGAAAGGCTATTTTTAATATCTCTTTGTATTCACTTCTTTTCCCTTCACAAATCAACAAAATACGTAATTTGACCCAAACTTTTGCATATACCTGTGTATCAAAGAAGTTTGATTTACAGCTACCTCATCGAATGTGATCTCCTCCAGGTCCCAGTTCTCGATGTTGAAGAGCAGGACCACACGGCCGTACTTGTCTCTGCTGGGCAGAACCACAGGGTAGCCCGCCTCGATGGTGCTGCGGACCGCCTCAGGGGTCAGGTTCTCAAACAGCTCGGGATACTCTTTCCTGAAACGCACATAACCTAGAACAAGGGTCTGCGGTTAGGGATAGATTTTTTTCAGCATTGTTCAATAGGGGGGCAACGCAGGTCTACAGGCAGATGCAGCTTTATATGCATTTTTTTATTTTGGACAATTTTATTTCTTCTAAGAATAAAACAGATTTATAAAACTTGTTATTTTAGGGATGTTTCCATGGACAGATATTATGTTATTTTTCCCATTAGGTCAGTGAGTGCAAAGAGAGTTACAGCAGCTTAATCATGCAAAAGTGTTGACGCACGCTATGAATGGTAAAACTTCAGCTTTCATTGTAGAGCCAAGTCATTTTGTTGGAGGGCCCGTTTTGGCCCACATGCCGGCACTATTTGCTCACACACACCTGTACATCATCACTGAAAGATCAGCTGCACTCCCTTATTGGTTCACACAGTGCATAACTGCTCAGTGCAGGTTGTTATGTCAAACACAATGACACCACTGTCTTAGTGCATATTCAGTGCTGCACTGAGCCTCTTCATACCGAGGAACCAATTACCCCACAGTTAATGTGTGTGCATGTGATATAGTCCATCTGCATGTGCATGTTGTGTGTGTGTGTGTGTGTGTGTGTGTGTGTGTGTGTGTGTGTGTGTGCGCGCTTGTGTGCATGTACTGAGCAAGTAGCAATTAACCCTACAGAACAAGTTCACATTCCCATCACATTCCCCTCTCACATTAATAAGTTCTCCTGCTTTATTCATAAATGTGTGTGTTTTATTGTGACTCTGTCAGTGCAAGGACCAAATATTCAGATAACAATAGCAAGATGTGGGGAAAAAAAAGAAATGTGATGTTATTTGTCCAGGTATTTCTTGCTGTGCATACGTCAGGCATCAGGTTTTATAGTATTAGATCACAGTTTGGGATTACTGACTTATTTTGTATAAATATGGCTGAGTGCAGATCACAGCTGGGATAATAGTTAGGGTTATTGCATTTTACTATATTTTTGGTCATCAAGAAGATTGAAAAATAAAGTGCACACACACACACACACACACACACACACACACACACAAACAGTAAGCAAGTCAAATTCATGGCCTCTTCTCACAGGAGTGTCAAGCCACTCTGCTTTTTCATCTTCTCTCCTCTCCCAGACCAACACAATCAGCACAGGCGTTGTGACGTTCCCAGCAGAACACTGTGGGTTCACAAGAAAAAGTAAACTTGCTGTCCCATTTGGACACAAAGGAGGGCTTTGTGAGGGGAAACTCAGAAGCATCGCAAAGCTCCCAATTAATGAACATATGCCTCCCTGTCTCAGTGATGGGTAGGATTCATGCAAACGAGGAGCACAAAAGAGGTCTCACGCTCCATTACCGAAGCTATTGGAAAATGTCCGCAGACACTGAATCAAAAACAAACGGATGCCAAAATAATAAAATTCACTTCTGGTAATATAAAGAGTGGGGGGGGGGGTCCCCTTTCCCATTCTGAATCTCAGAACTGAGACAGAAGTCACTGATATGAAGCTGCATGGACCATCAGGTGGATTCCTGTGTTACTCACCCTTCAGGAGCTCGTGGGCTCTGACAACATCGAACTTGCGGGCTCTGAGGAAGCGCAGCAGCAGAGAGTCGGGTTTGTCCCCGAAGCGCTCCAGCACCAGTTTGGCCAGGTCGTCTCCGTCCGCCGCTCGGTCCTTCATCATGGCTCGCAGGTCCTTCAGTGATGATGCCCGCCTCTCATCCGTCTCATTCAGCTCATCCTTCGCCTTGAGGAAAAACACAGGAGACACATATTGATCTAATATTCAGATTTTCTCATCTGTACATGCTACTAACCAATTTTTTTTTTTAACCTTTTGCACAGTGTGGCCAGGCAGTTTGTGGCAAGGCCCAAACACTGGCCCATGATCCTTCACTGTCAAATGCTCCAGCTTGGACCTCATGGCCTGCTCCTCCTCTGACACCATACGGAAAGATCCAGTCTGCATAAAGATGAGTGTAAAACGTTTTTAAAAAGAAAACATCATACTTCCTTATGCAGGTTATTATCTATCATCAGATAATCAGTTTTTTGAGTCATTCTTTAAAATGTATTTTAAATTGCTTTATTGCTTGATTACTTGAATGGCAGCTCAAAACAGTGAGCGTAAGTTTTTGTTTAGTATAACAAATGGTCACACAGATACACCAGCACACATGCACCTGAGACCTACAACCCATCTGAGCCAGAGCAGACCCCAAACGATGCACACCAGTGAGCGGCTGGTTAAGCTGCTTCACATGATTACTGAAAGGACTTCTAAAGCCACTTCTTAAAAACAGCTTAAGGGTCCATCCCAGAGTCCAGCATCTAGTGGCATAATAACAGCATTAAGCAGCATCATGCGCTGACAGTCAAACCTCCAAGAGTTGATGCTTTTATCTCACGTCCAAGATATTTAACCACTGAACTGCAGCCAGACAAAGTGACTCTCGAGTACTTTCTTTGAATTGTTGCAGAGTGATTAAACTTACAGCAGCCATGGTTGCAGCGTCTCTCAGCGGCTTCACCAACACTGTGAAGAAAGAAGGATTGGTACAAACAAAACATAAGCCCATCAAACCGTGAAGTCTTTCTTTCTACATCGTCAGGTAGTGTTGTAGAATATGTGGCTCAGTGAAGTCCAAATGTTGGAAATGGAGAGTGGTTTCTTTACTCATCAGTGGAGCAGACATCCTGTCATATAACAGCTAACAAAACATTAGATATCTGCTAAGCTCTACTCTCCCAGAAACCTGAATCAGCCCAGTTTGTTTCTCATGTATTCCCTATATATTTCTAAATTTCCTGAATCCTGACAGACTCTGTTGAAATAATGAAAATAGAAATTTTCTGTTTGCTGAAAAGTTAAAAAAAATTCTTAACCCATTTCTCAAGTTGTGAATGTATTTCCTAAAACAAGCAGCAAGACATGACATATGTCACTGCTCTTTTTGTAAAACAAAAACTATAATAATGGACATTTTAATGAATATGCAGAAACATCAATATATTACGACATATGATTTAATTTTACATTTTAGTTAATGTACAAATTGAGCAAGAAAATCCATTATTGTTTGGATTAGGAAACAGAGTATTCCCACTCTAACTGCAATCTAAAAATAGACCTACATTAACTGGACATGGCTCGTTGAAAGTACACACAGTATTGCTGATCAAGCAGTCTCATTCAAAACAGTCTTCTAAAAAAATGGAAACATTTCAAAAACAGATATGGCCACATAATGTTAACTGAGTATGATATAAAGTCATATAGTGATGTTGATATTGGTTGATTTAAAGCCATTTAACCAAGAATCATGACAGTTCAACTCCAGCAAAACTGTGTGTTGTCAGCCACCAGTTAGTGTGTAAGACTTGTCACGTATTATATATGGACACTCATACATATACATAAACAAAACATACAATGCATGGGCACTGAGATTACACTACACATTTCTTTCATTAGAATAAATTATAGTTATCTGGCATTCAGCATCCAATGTGAATAAGCATTGGCCAGTTTTGTTTTATTAATGACTTTTATCATTTCATTTTATATTTCCAGATCTATCTAGGGATCATTTCAGCTGAAGAGCTGAGCAGCCTTACCTTAAACAGACGGGATGAGAGAAGTGGACGGAGTGGCAAAGGAGTCAACAGGAGGGGAGAGGACCAAGAGGGGAGGAGTTACTGAAATCGTCACTCAGAGTAGGATTACAATGACACAGTGGATTACAATGAGCGGCTAATCTACATGATGCAAACTGTGAGGGGAAGGGGGAGCGAGGATGGAGGAGAGGTGTATGACACTGGCCCGGACTATCACTGTAGTCCTATGGAGCAAAAACACAACAGCACTGAAGAAAACACATGAAACTATTTGGACAGAAATGACAAGATGTTAGAAATCGCACCAACAACAACAAAAAAATCATTAATAAAAAAACACAAAGAAAAAAGAAAATGTAATCATATTTATGAAAACACAAGGAAATTATATAAAGCTAATTGACAGAAATAGTAAAAGAAAACATAAAAACATTTTAAGAAAACACAACAATCCAGAAAAACGTGTTAACAAACCAGAAAACACAGCAACATTTTAGAAAACACTATATATTTTGTGCCTCTGGGCCACCGTACTTTGAACTGGCGGTTGAGCAAAACGCCGCTGATGAAGATTTGTCCACATTACATAACTGCGACATCGACACGTAACTTTATTTTGAAACTTAAGCATGGAATAGGGTTGTTAAGTGATTTCTATGTTTTTCATTCAAGCTCCACTCACAGTATATTATTTATTTAACTCTTAAACTTTATATATTGTATGAAATGGAAGAATTCGTCTCTTACATCCCTCGTATCTCCGCTGTTAGGCCTGGCGTGTCACCTGGTCAGCACGTGACATGAAAGGTTGGATTTGCCTGTAGAAATGTCATATGAGCGAGATGACCACCTGTGAAGGAGAACTCACACTTTCAGATCCACATTACACATTCCTCTCTGCACATTCTTTAAAATCCTCATGTGAGGGTCCCTCTTGTTTTGCGTCCCAGATTATGGATTACTTATCCATGATCGCACAACATCAGACAATTTTCTTCTCTTTTAGTATCATTAATTGAGATTGAATTGAATTGCAAATCAAATCATGTTTCCCTTTAGGTTTTGGGGCTTGATGGAGATTTTGTCATGTATCTATTATTCATTTTACTGCCTTGAATAATCTTATGTGTTAGTCACTTGCAGAAATGTACATTTTTACGTACATGCCAGTTGCTCGGTTCATCTGTCACATTGGTCCAGACTGAAATATTTCATCAGCTGTTGGATGGGCGGCCATTTTTTTCAGACAGTCATGGTCCCCAGCGGATGAATCAAGGCCATAAAATAATTGTGTTTAATTTCTAACACTTAAGTGAGTGTTTCAGATTTTAAGCTTTGTATGCAATTCACAATCTGGATGAGACCTGTTAGGGGGTCTTCTACACAGCTACTGTAGATTATGGTGAGGGAGCTTAGAGGCTCAAAGTAATTTCAGCTATATAACTTTTAACTTCAGTAGCCTAAAAAAGTCGATTGAATTGTACATTAATCAAATAAATTGTTTATGCAGTCGAAAAGTTTTAAATGATCAGCCATGGCTTGCATATTTTTCTCTTTCCTCATGACATAGTGCACCCCGAGAGTAAGGCATGCCATCGCAGCATGAAAAAGCAGACCTTATAGGCTTAGGACGGCTAATGAGCTGTGGGTGAACAGAGAAAGCCTCCGTCCCACACTCAAGCTCGATGCTCTGCTGGGTCTCCCTCCTCCACACACTGAGGCCTCTGTCATCCAGAACTGGCAGACTTACTGTACTCTGCTATTGTTGCTTCATCACCACCTCTCATTAGTGGATGCTCATGAATAACCTCCTATTCCCTAGGAGACACAACCAGGGGTTAACAATGCCTCCATGTACCACATCAGACATGGCTATACAAGTGTTTTTGTCTCTAGTATCCAGTTAAGTTCTTTGATGTGAAGGAATTCCTGCCAGTTATGTCACCAAGCAAGCCAACAAATAGGCCTGTAGGAATACAAATGCATAGAAAATCCTCCACATTACTGCTCTGCTGTTTGAATGAATCAAATATTTATGTCATCTCTAAGTCTAAAAAAGCAGTTATGAGGTCAGGGTCGAAAGAGAAAAAGATGTTCAAATCTAAACCACCATTATTTCAACTCTGAAGACAAGGACTGATCGACACTTGTTTTTCACAGCAGACATTTTGTTTTGTCTTGGTGAGAAAAGCACAGATGTTACTGATAACTTTAACAAAGCTCCTTTTTTCCTAGTTCCCAGTGTCCCAGAACAACATGACAGTGTTAAAGTGCACTAGCTTTCACTTTACCACAACCCTAAAACTGGAGCCTCCAAATATAATTAAGAAATCACTGATTTTATTATTTACACCTTCACTTTTTTCTACAGTGACGTGTCAAAATATCTTCTCAAAGCATAATTAATCAAGGTGGCCAGAAGGCTTTTAAAAGTTAAGAAAACTTTGTGAAATGGTTTTATTGATAATCCTAAACCTGCATCAGCGAAGTATGTTCCTAGAACTAATACTCCAGACCTCTAATGTTGCCTTTGTAAAACACCGGCCTCTCTGAGGGAGGCTATCAATCAGAGGAAAACACTCCCACCTAGTGGCACCAGTAATCTGCTGCCTTGTTCACCTTCTTTATTCCCACTAATTATTGAATTATCCAGAGTGCTATTTCTGACATACTAATATTACATGTAATGTATTAACTATATACAACTGATATTTGACTAAAATTCACTGGAGTAAAGTGAAGTAATTGACTAATACCATTACGTTGTAATTAAGGGAGTTAAAGTAATTTTTGTAACATGTACTTTGTATTTATTCAAATTAAATAGACACCTATTAATATACAGTATGTTTATTATAAAATAAATATGTGTTAAACTTACTTTAAATGTAGGAACAATTTGAGTAAATAGTTATAGTTCAAGTATGTCTACACTAAGTATAAAAAAGTATTTTATTTATTATATTATTATTATTATCATTATTATTATTCTATAACCCACCTAACAATGATTATAGACTCTGAAACTTTTGCATAGAATGAACATGTAGGAAGAAAATTCCTCTTTTATCTTTAATCTCATTAAGTTTACACAACAGACAACAAAGTCGCCTCTGGCTTGAGATAAATGATCATAAGGCACAAAATAACAAGTGTAGGTCGACTTGCAAAATGACAAAAAAAAAAATGCAACATGTTTTTGTACATAAATGACTTACAGACATTACAATGCACAATTTGTGACAGTAATTGCATTCTTTTTTTTGGGTAAATTGTTTCATCAGTCTTGGTCAAATTGCCATTTTTTAAAATTTAAAAAATGCAGATAATGTGCACATCTGCACAAAATATTAGACACACCATGTTTGAATTGGCATTAGTAAAACTGCTGACATTGGTTTTTCATGAAAAAAAAAAACCCCACACACATTCCAACTTCCTGCTATTTGTTCTGCTCAGGGAACAATCTGACCATCACATGACGGACTTAAACAGGACGTGTGACTCAACAGAGACAGTTTGCAGCTAAAATTACATGCATACACTTACACATTGTTTGAGTTTTTTTAATTCAG
Organism: Seriola aureovittata; assembly: GCF_021018895.1. Taxonomy (NCBI): domain Eukaryota; kingdom Metazoa; phylum Chordata; class Actinopteri; order Carangiformes; family Carangidae; genus Seriola; species Seriola aureovittata. Next base: position 9,089,171 of record NC_079364.1, read on the forward strand.
TGCACACACTGTATGTATTATTATTATTATTATTATTATTATTATTATTATTATTATTAATAATACATTCTCTTTGACATGTGTGGACCATGAAAAATAGTTTTGGCCCTCAGCCCATACTGTAGTTAGTAGTAGTAGTAGTAGTAGTAGTAGTAGTAGTATGAATTTATGCACCCAATGTCCTGCAAGGTTTGATTACTTGACACAAATACAGTTGTGTGCACTAGTAATAGACTATAAAATGTATCAGTTTACAGAATCAATTAATTATCTTGCACATGTCTCTGTCCTGATATTTAAAGCTTTTTTATTTGTCCGAATTTAAAATAGAGGAACTCAAAGTTTTTTACATAAGGAAGCAGCATTCTGTCTATCAATGGAAAAACAGTCTGGTCAAGTCAGACTGGACAAAGTGGCAAAACAGACTGGACTAAACTAGGACAAAGGTCGGCACAATGTAAATATTAGTGATCAGCTTGCTTAAATAGTGGGTTGTTAAAACTCAGTTACATTTTATCCTTGCACATTTGTGGAGACGATCACTCCTTCTTTATTGGAAAAGGTCAAAAAGAAAAAAAAAAAATCCCACATATTTTCTCATCATTGCCACTCTTGTTTTGTGTGCACACATCCTCGTAAGGCATCAGGGAGTCAGTTTGCATTTACAGTACTTTGCTGGACAAATATAAAAACTGATGATTGTTTAAAAGCAGCCAAATAGTGAAAACTACAATTAAAAGCATTGCACTAAAATGCCAGTATTTACTAAATAAACCCGAATCAGTGGAAACATCTTTAACAACAATTATACAGAGACCAACCATCCAGCTGAGCCTCTAGTACTTCAACTTCAACTAAAGTGAAGGCACCAACAGTGTTTTTTTGGAAACAAGAAGCTGTCACGCTCTCAGTTTGAATTTGCTTCACATAAAATGTAAACATTACATATCTGGAGGTACTGATATCGTGAAATGATTAAAATAATAACAAGGTATCATATACATACAACGAGGCCCTTTGTTTCCAGGGGTTTCCTCAATAGTGTCAAAGGTCAGAGACGGCGGTTTTGTTTGCAGGCCCAAAGCATGTTTCCAAACATGGGCAGTGATAAATGAGGAGACTCAGTGAGATGCCACATCTTTTCAATGTATGACAAACTTATCATTGCAGGAAGTGGTTTCTCTTTACATAAAATCCTCTTAAAAAGATATTATATACACATAAATCAACCAGCGTCCTCCTTTATGAAATTTTTCGAAAGTATATTGAAAGCAATAAAACACCAACATCTGTTGTCATGCTCCCTTTGACGATAAAAACTCAGAGTTGGATTTAACAGTGCGTCAGCAAACCTACTTCTTCTTTTCTAGCAGAAATGATTTGTCCTGTACAAAGGTCACCTGCAAACTTATGGCAGCTGCAGTAATTGGCACAAAGTGCCCAGGCCATGTCCTGACACATCTCAGTCCAGAAACGTCAGAGCTCCCATGACGCTGAAGCCTAGCAGGATGAAAAGCACCTTCAGAAGTTGCTTCCCGGGGGAATTCAGTTCATGTGGGAGGATCTCCAGGAAGGTGATGTAAATAAACGTCCCCGCAGCGAGCCCCTCCAGGATGGCCTGAATTAGCGCTCCGGCTTCTAGCTGAGCCTCCATCACACTGATGCCGATAGCGATGCCTAAAGGCGACATCAAGGCGAATACTCCGATGTAAGCAGCTACCCACAATGGACGAACTGCGCTCTGGACCAGCTTCACAGACAGGCTGAACACTATGATGCTCTTGTGGACAAGTATAGCGATGCAGATCTCTAATACCTGGAGAATACAAAGAGCTTTTATGGTTATTTCTCTTCTCCTCTTATAAAAGATCAACGAAGAAGCAACCTGCAGAAACAATAGTAGATGTTGATGACTTTGTAGATAAAGGTTGGTTGAGTTTTAGTGGGTAAATAAGACTGGGTAATAGGACAAAACTATTGGACAATGCTGTGCTGTTTATACCATACAGCTATACCTGTAACGTCTCTGCTAATCGTTTCATTTATTATTCTTTTGTATCCTGATTTTTCAAGTATCCAATATGCTGGATTAACTCAAAGCTGATATTCATGTCTGGTTATTTTATCCATTAACTGTCTCATTTCATGTATTGATATCAAAATGTATAATATTCTTAGATTTAAGCTATATATATAGCCCATAACTGATTTATTATCATTTGTGACACCTGGGTTTAGAATTCAGAAAGGAGCCCTTTTGACAATTAACATGAACTTAGATGTTTCATCTACAAATCTGCTCTTCAGCACCTGAAACTTCATTCGACAGGGACGTGAGTGTGCACTGACCACATCCTGAGCACACTTCTTCTTCACTGTGGCAGGTTGAGAAGTTCAACTACTGCAGCTCAGCAAAAACACACGGTGTAAAGTTACTCTATAAGCTGACTCCTCCTTCATACAGTCGACTCAGGCCAACTAAATGGATTCTTGTCCTGCATTAAATGGTAAACTCAGACCTGCTGAGGATTTACGGTTTCAAATCCCAGTTTTTAGAGTGTACTTGTTTTACCTTATTATTCTTTGTCTTATTCACCATTCCTTTTTTCTAACATATATTACTCTTCTCTAACATCTTGTAATGTAACTTTGAATAATGTCGTTAAAATACTTAGGTGTCCTTTGAAAATGAGATCTTAATTGCAAAAGGATTAATTCAAATAAATAACGTTTGTATTTCATAATCAATTTATTCATTGAATCTAAAGTTTATTTTTCTAAATAGTGAAGTAAATTGCCAGCTGACCCAAGTAACGCACCACAAAATGTAGATGAAAAGCCCTGAGGGAAAACTCAATGCTTAGGCTGTCTTGTGACTAGAAGAAACAGCTTTGACCTGCGTGACCGTGAGATTCCTTTCCTGTCAAAGCGTCCTGAAGCTATAAACTGAAACCCTGCTTTCTTCTAGATATACTGCTGTGAATATGATTCCAACTCTATTTGAACTGCACTTTCCTAAGACAAATGTTTACAAAGTGCATGCATTAAACATGCATTAAAGCACGAAGAACCAGAGAGGTAACGTAGAGAGAACCCAGAATTTCCTGGTTCTGCTCCAGAAGTAAGAAAACCAAAAAAAAAAAAAAAAATCCCATTCAAATCTACAGCAACACTAATAACTAAAAGTACAGCCTTGGAACAGAGCCATTCTCAAGAGTATGTCATGTGGCTTGCTTCAACTTGTTCAACTGCTTGAACTGAAAGATTATCTATTACCGTTGTTTATTCAGTATATATATATATATTTTAGCTTCCTTTAACAAACACCACTTCCCATAAGCCCTTGATATTCGCAGGCTAAACATCACAGTCCATGAATGAGTCTGGGGTTGCAGTTACCTCACACATGTCTGTCGTGACAGCAGACTGAACTCTGTGGACGTTTTTAAGACTCCAGACATCAGAACTAAAAGGTTGAAAAATGACTTAAGGGGAGAGCATTGGTGAGTTTTACGGTTATGGAGATAATTATCTGCGCTACTGCACTTGTAGTTGTCTTTTATGTGAACTGTATTTTCTGCGCTCACAAAGTAATCATTGATTAAGAACATGCTTTATTTTTTCACAAAGACAAATGAAGGAAATGCTGAATGAGCGAGTTACTGAAGCTCGTGGAACAGAGGCCTGGAGGTGACGTCTTGCCTTTGATTCTCTATTTCGTTCTTTAAAAGTGTGGGGGAAAAAAGAAAGTGGAGAAAACAACAAATGCTGCACATTCTCTGGAACTCTGCGCAGATTTAACTTTAACACCAGGTGAAGTACTTTCTCTCTTCTTACCTTTGAATCAGTGTCCTGTAGGCCGATAGCAAGACCCTCAAAAACTGAATGGAGTGAAAGCGAGAGGAAGAGCATGAAGGAACGAAAGGGAGAGTGAGCCTGAAAGTCGACGTGGACGTGGTGGCCGCTGCTCTCCAGATCAGGGCTTGTTCCATGACCATGGCCATGCCCGTTTCTGTTGTCCGGTATAAGGGGTGCCCTCTCCTCCTGAGCCCCTCCCATCTCCCGACAGTTCAGGACAAGTTTCTCCAGTATGAGGACTGTGAAGAAGCCGGCAGCCATGATGAACTCTGGAAGAGGGAAGCTGGTCTGTTGCAGACCGATATTGAGATTAAACAGTTTGCAGGTTGAGTCTGGTAAAATTAAGAATTAGAGAATGGATTTGGACTGCAGAAAAAAAATACTGACAGATACATTTCCAATAAAATCAATTCTTAATTGCATCAATTTTTTCAGGTCCAGAGTTTGTCCATATTTGGACGTACCTCTATCTTTCGAGCATCCAGCTCAGTGTTGATGTCAGACAGATAATCTGGAATGATGTCGAGCAGACATGCCGCCAGGAAGACTCCCCCGGCAAAACAGCTGATCAGACTCAGGACAGTGCGGTGGGGTTCTTTAAATGAAAAGATAAAATATTTCTTACCTTTCAACATAGGCTTTCACACACAAACACACAGACAAAATGCCGACAAACTGCAGAGTAAATAAAGCGTATTTTCCTATTTTAGCCTCAGTTATGTGATGCTCTGATTTTGTGCAAAATCTATTATGGTTCTCTGTGAATTAATAGGCCATTTTACATTTTCAAACTTCTTCTAATTAGCCTGTAATTGAAGACATTGATGGTACATCTCAGTCATGGCACTCCAAGTAAAATCATTGCCTTTCCTGCCTTCCAAAGTTACAATAATTGTTGGTGGATCATGTGACAAACCATGAGAAGTCATAATGACTCATCAGAACATGCAAACACACACTCCTGTAAAGGAGACCAATTATGCTTTCACTTCCATTTAAAAAAAACGTCAGCATCCTGACAGCCTGTGTTAAGGCTGTGTAAAGCTTTGGGCGTCTGCTTCATCCCTATCAGGTGACTCCAGCCCAGGGGTGAGAGGGGGGTTTACTAATGGTAAAGACCTTACATGTTACATTTCTAGTTCAGTACATCATACACCATATTGAAATTTTCCATTTAAATGTAGCATTTACGGAAGAATTTGTAGTTCCCGCTCAGAATGATGGTTGTCTAATGATCAAAGATTGAAGACCACCTTACTATTAACCATTGTAATCGCAGCAACTGTTATCATGTCGTTAACAGTTTTCTAAGTCACAGTTGATAAAATCAGATGATGTTTGTTACCTCTACACCTAATCTGCACCTAAAACATGTGATGCGGTCACAGCTGGTGAAAACACGATCTGATACCCGGTAGAGAGACATAATGTGTTCCGCTAAACTTCATTTAAACTTCTAACAATTTAAGGGTGTTTAATTTATCTGCACAAGTTAACGCATCGTAGAATAGGCAGTGATAACTGCAAATTAATCAGTGACCTCCCTTTGATAATTCGGCATAGGTGTAACACAGCAACAAATAATCCAAACAAAGAAAATATTTAAATTATTCGTCTTAATCCACATTGTTTAGCTGAGATTACAGGCAATTTTAATGCACCTTCTTGCTAAGAGATAATGTAATTTAAGGCATCCCAAGGAACACCAATACTGTTATATCATGTTATATCAGCGTTTACCAACCTGTCCCGTTTGTGTTTCTGAACCATTTGATTTGAGCAGGGATGAATCCAAAAAGAAGAGTTAGGAGCAATAGACCGAACAAAGCGCCTATTTTCACCTGGAGAATATATTCCATTTTGTAAACTGTCAGTTTAAGAGTGAGCTTCTCTACCTAACTGTGCTATCATGAGATTAGCTATGAAACATGCTGAAGCTTCCTAAACGACACAAGACAAGAGTTTCACTGAGACTCACAGACACCGTCATGTTATTATTCTGAAACAAAGTGGTACTGCCCTTCGTTACGGTGTCCGAGGAGGGTCAAAAATAGTGTCTCGCAATACGGAGTTACAGATCGTACCTCCAAAGATCCTCTACTGTCTCTGGTACCTTTAATTATAATAATAAAAATAAATAAATAGATAAAAAACAGAAACAAATCGCTTTACCATAAGAAATGCAACTGTAATTTTCTCCTTAAATATAGGAAGGCTTTTAAAAAGTAATAATAATCCCTTTGTAGTGAGTGTTTGTTAATAATGTTTTCTATCATCGGCAGTTTTTGCACAGTTTCATGGCAGCTTCAGTTTAGCCAGAGAAATCAGCCTATTTAATTGTGGTACTGTTATTTAACTAAAGGATCCACCACTGACACTCACACTAACATACCATTTTTGTTCACCAGTTTTCCTACCAAAAAAATTCTATTGTCAAACCATAAAAAAACAAACAAACAAACAAACAAACAAACAAGCTACAATACAATGAAAATTAAATTAAAATTGAATTAAATCATAGATAAAATAGATATAAAATAATAACAAAATAAAATAAATAATAACAAAAGTAAAAAATGTAATACATTTGAATTTACCAGCAGATGGCGCCCTGTCCACAAGCTTCACGCGAGGACCAACGCTATGGCGAGGACGATAACGAGTTGATGACGACACTTTCATGCGCCGGATATGTTGTCCCCCAGAAATACCCAAATGCTGATGTGTTACAAGGAATTTTAGCGCTGGTAGACTCCTGAGTTTGTTGTTTTGTTTTTCGATGCAGTAACACAATAACGGAGAGCAGCGGCAGTGGGTCAGACTGAGGTCGATGTGAAAGAAGACGCAGTGGAAGAGAAATCAGCAGCACCGGCTCAGAGAGCGAATGGCGGTGAGAGAATCAGACACATGCAGCTGCAGCTGCAGCTGCAGCAGCAACAGAGACAACAACACTTGACTCATTCACTCGTACATTCACGTCACCTGTTTAGTAGGGCTAAATCCGCCTCAGCTACAGTGAGACCACCACGAGCTGGACACTGGTCTGTGCAGGGGAAAAACAAGCACTTTTTTCTCCACAGACAGAATATACAACAAAGCTGAATCACAGTTGCTATAAGTCAAAAGGGTGCACATAATAACCAAAAGCAGGTTTAATCACTTCCAGTAGCATTTTGGTTAATCTGTTCACATGTGGTGTCATCTGATTGAAATTCAGGTTGTGTGCAGAGTTTGAAAAGTCTTGAAAAGTTCACTTCCCTTCAAAAGAGGCCTTTGAAGTTGAGGAAAAAGTCTTAGCATTAGGGAAGCATAGGGAGCATTAATTATGAAGCTCACTGATTCATAATGGACAAGTGTCAAGTTTAGAGAAAAATTAAATCACTTTATTTTTTAAATGATTAATCCCTCCATTAATTTTTTGCCGCCTATCTGCGTTTCATTCACATTAATCAATTCATTATGTAACTAATTGTTATGTACAGTTGGAATGTACTGACAAAATGGGAGATAAATGTCAAACTTTTCCATGTGTTAAATGTTAAATGTTATTGTACATGTTTTTAGAAAGGTCTTTCAAGGTCTTAAATATAAATTTTTAAACCCTCTATAAACTTTCAAATTCCTTCTACTACACTGAGTTTTGATTTATAACAACTTAAACATTCACTTAAAGTTACAATGAGCGGCTGATTTTCTTTAAATTTTTTGCACCACTTACTGTTGTGAAAGTGTGTTAGCCTCAGCACTTTTTGAAATCCACTTTCAAAATCGGCAGTTACATTGCTTTTGAAATTTTTTTGTGTTTTCACAAATAGAACAGCTCATATCGATACCTTTTATTGAACTGAAGAAGTAACTCTGCTTGGGTAGTTGACATGTTACACGTTCAAGAGCCTGAAAGTAGATAAGGGCAATAAAGAAACAACTTTGTGATATTTTATTGCTAACAGTGAGGAGCCAAAGTTCAAAGATACATTTTCCCCAATGCTAAAATTTGATTTGATTGATTTGATTTCTAAGTCCATATAATGCCCCATTATTTGTTTTATTTTTTACTAGCTGTAAATCTAATATTTAAATTGTGTAGACACATAAAATCCACAAATCTTGAGGTTTGCAAATTAAATGAAGTCTAAATTATTGTTAAATAGCAGAAACTGTAAAATGAATGTCACACATTAAATTACATTCACTGTCTTCAGAGAGCAAAAAGAAGGCATGTCTGAAAAGCATAGCCTGTTTTGCACCTGCAGTGTTTGGCTGATGTGGTTGAAAAACTGCCTGCTGTTGCTGAAACTTACTGTTCTCTGTGTTTTGCTCAACAGCCCAAAGGTAAAGTTGGCACAAAGGGAAAGAAGCAGATCTATGAGGAGAACGAGGCGACTCTGAAGTTCTACACAAGAGTCATTCTAGGAGCTAATGTAAGAACCTCAATGTTGTTTCTGAGATATGTTTGTGTTTGTGTTTGTGTGTTCAGTCAATTCCTAAATGTACGATATGAGATGGACACTGCGCTGTTCCAGTGTATTTACTTTAATTGACTGATAACTATCATGTATGAACCTTATTCTCACTGGATCAAGACTTGTTCATGACTTTGTCAAACTTGAACTTCTTCATTGGAGGGTTCAGGTTCCGGTCGTCCATGCACCTAGGTTGCCTGTGTTGTTTTACTTCGAAATGCCAGACCCAGTTTTTGACTTGTACCAGTATGTTTTACATGTTTCATATTATTTTATGTTTACACTTAGTTTCTAATGCTTCACTTCTAATTGACTGTGTTGAACTGTCAGTTATATCAGTTACAAGTCAGTACAGTTGGCAACAGGTAAAATCCTCTTTCACAGTGTAAATCTGTCTTTTCCATTATCTGGAAACTCTTGTGAAACTATCTTTGGCTGTTACAGTGAATTGTCTGAAAAATCAAGTCACTTCAGAAGTCACTTCTGTGATAGTAAAGAAATTGATAGTGTGGGATAAAAATCGTATAGAAAAATGTTTTATGGATTATAATGTAGGGCTGTAACTAACGGTTATTTAGATCATTTATTCATCTGCTCTGTATTTTCTTGACATTTTTTAGTCGATGAAACGATAAAAGTGAAACAATGGCATTCATTATTTGTCAGAAGCTGCGGTGGTGATTTTGCTTGTTTTGCCTGACTAACTCTCTAAATCCATAAAATATTAAATTTATTGTCATTTATGATCATGAAAAACAGTTAAATGTCACATTTGAGAAGCTGGAACCAGATCATGTTTTTGCTTGAAACATAATGGAAACGATTGTTCAATTATCAAAATAGTTGCCTAATTGATTAATCGAATAATCTTTGCGGCTCTATTTCCTGTCATGTCATCCATCTCCATTTCAAATATTCTGCTCATCTCCACAGGCGATATACGCTGCCGTGAATCTTTTGGTTTTCTACAGTTCGTCTACATTTTGGACATGGGTGAGTGTATTTAATAAAGACTGTTTAAAATCTTAATATCCTCACATATAATGTAATCTCTTGTAACATTGCCCCCTTCCTGACCCTTAACCTTGTATGGATCCCGTAGCTGCTGCTTGCTTTTGCACTAGCAGTGTATGTTGGGAGTTACCGCTCCATGTCTGCCATGGCCAAGCCAGTGTTTGCTGAGGATGGAAGTCTCCTGGATGGAGGAATAGACTTGAACATGGAGCAGGGAATGGCAGAGTAAGTAATCCCCACAATACAAATAGGATTCAGATACATTGGCAAGAGAAATTCCCTCTTTATCTTCTACATACAAGATGACAACGTGAATTTGTGAAAAAGAATTCAAATAAAATTGAAATTTTTTGGACATGGTTTTACATCCGAGGGACTTACACTGAAGTGTGAGGTAACGTAGAACCAGCGTCAGTTATCAGGATATTTCTGGATGCTGAACAGAGGAGTCAAAATGCTTGTTGTCCGTTAAGGTGGTGTGTCTGGGAAAGACAAAAGCATTTTCAGTGTGCATACAGTAGATGTATTATGGAGGTTGTCTTAAAATGTTGCTTTGCTCTAATAGCAATGATACATCTTGTAAAAAATGGTGAGCGATCGGTGTTTTTTTTTTTTTTTGTTTGTTTTTTTTGCCCTAGGTTTCACCTATCAGGCTAAATTCAGCCTGTTCTAACCTTCTGATTGATGGCACGTGTTTGGGACAGGAAGCTTTACAGACAATACTCAGGACTGAAAATCCTGCTCACCCTCCTGCAATGTGTAAATGATTGAATTTACATCTTTGTTTTGAGCTGACAATGTGTAGTTTAAGATTCTAATAAAAACACGGTACACCTCTACATCAGTCAGTGCTAAGGCAATGATGGGAATTTTTTGTTTTTGGTGAATAAAATTACATTTTAGTCTTTGCTTTCTGTATTCTTTATGTATATATGGTAAGAGATGTCAATAGATCATTACAGTATCATTTTAATTTATTAATTTTGTCATTTCCAGTAGGGTTTGTGCATTAAACATATAGAAGTTCTGGCCATATTTCTATTTTTACTTATGGATGACACAAAGACCCCTTTAGTTATAATATATTATTTTCCAGTTTAATATAAAGTGTGTAAATAAATAGCAGTCACATATATATTTTTCTGTCTTGTTGAAGAACCCCTGACTTCATTGGGTCCCTCAGATAATGAAACTAATCCTAAGAGCACAAAGATCTTCTGTGTGCACTGAAACATGGCATTTTTCAGTCATGATTTATTGTCTGTTTGCTCTGGTTTTAGGCACCTGAAGGACGTCATCCTGCTCACAGCCATAGTGCAAGTGCTCAGCACAATCTCCTCGTATTTCTGGTATCTTTGGCTGCTGGTAAGAGCTTGTGTGGATGATGTTCTGTGCCCAGTTTCCCAGATCAATCCTATGAGATAGCTGCTATTTTCCTGCCTGATTCCTTTTCTTTTTCCCTTTTTTTCTTGTCTTCTATGCGTGTGTGTCAGGCCCCGGCTCGTGCCCTGCACCTGCTCTGGGTGAATTTTTTGGGCCCCTGGTTTATGGCAGAAAGCCCATCAGCACCAGAGGAAGTGAATGAGAAGAAGCAGAGAAGACAAGAGCGCAGACAGATGAAGAGATTCTGATGCTGCAGAGCAGACGGAGCAGTATTTTTATAATCTAATATACAGATGGCGAGGAACTCATAAGTTATTTAGGAAGAAATTTTGTTATTAAGTTAAACTCGATCCAAATCTGATACTGTGGAATCTTGTTTTCCATGTTTTCTTCCTGCTTTTTCTTGTAATCCAATTTTCCCCCTAAATTATGAAATGAAATGTTCCCTACTTAGATAATGTCACGGTCCAAATATCATTTGTCCTCTAGCAGAGATTTAAGAGCAGATTTACTTTCAGTTACACCCCACATACCTCCCCCCAATAACGAAAATGAGTCCAAACTGAATTTGTTTCATCAGTGCCGCGTTTTTCATGGAATGTCTTTTATTTTATTTTATTTTTCAGAAATGTCTCTGATGTAACACAATTCATCAGTGATCCTTCATTACCGAGCCAACAGATTTTGTTTGTGAGCTATTAAGACTTATAAAATCAACTGGTTATAAATCAAGTTTTAATAGGAAAATGGGAACATTTTTGCAATAAAAAATCTTCCTGCAGTGTGTGGAGTTTATCATGGTATTATTATATATCAGAAGAGATTTTTTTTTTTTTTTCAGTTGTCAGGTTCTTTCTCTCTGTTTTTTGTTTCTAAACATTGTTCCTTCAGTCATGAATTCAAGTACTGAGCTTTTCCTGGGAGGCTAAAATTTGCTTTTGGTGCCTTAATAAATACATTGGAGCATAAATGACTGGGTCCTACTTAAAGAATCTCTAACATACTTTAAACGGTTATAATGTGATTTTCATAGAGAAATAAAAAATTTTAGCCTCCTCGGTCAAAAGTAGGAATATTTGGCTAAAATTAAAGTCATGTACCATAATAGCTGTTACAGTTCACAGCCCAGGTGTCCATAGTTTCATTTCATAGTCTATTGTTAATTTCTGTTGTTTAGTATGTCAAATTAATATCTGAATTCATGCTTTTCGCAATAATTTTTACTTTTGTCATTCTGTGGTCATCTTTTTGGCTTGGCAGTATTCAAATGGTCCATTTATCCAAATAAAAAACAAAGACATTTAAGTTGGTTTATGCATTAAATGCGAGGAAATAAAAGAACCGTCCTGATGTCCGGTTCTCCTGTCATTACTTCTACAAACTTTAGGAAGAGCAGGCAGGTGAATTGTGATCTCAGTAGAGCGCGCTTAGTTTTTAATATTGTAAAACTGTATGCCACTTAATTTGAATCATTGGCATTACTGATTAATGTATTCAAAAAATTTTTTTTTTTTTTAGATTAATCAATCATAAATGACCATCACAGTTTTTTATTTTGTCCGAGTAATAGTCCAATCCAAAAATATTCCATTTATTTTGCTTGATAAATGACTTTCACAAATAAACAATTATAAAAGTCATGTAGTACTGACATCGAAAACTCCTGAGTAATTTGATTGAAACACCTTGTTTAATCTGCTGAAAGAATTTGTCTGGATTTCCTGTCCATATTTGAATTTACATTGAATCCCCAGTTTCCATAAATATATGAGCACAGCCTCGTGAATGATGAGGCAGCTTCAGGCTTTCGAGGACAGCAAGTTGACAGCACAGTTTTAAATACACTGTAGACAGATTTTTGTGAGAATTAATGAAGAGGAACGCCACATTAAAGTTTGCTGGCTGCGGCACTTAAGACTTCATCACCTGTCTTTTTCCATTGACTCTTGAAACTGCTCACATATTTGAGATTAGAGATTTAAGATTGGAGCTGACAAATCAATGCACAGATGACAGTTTAATCCCCTAATACTGAAGAAATGTCAACTACTTGGTGCACAGCTACATTTAACGTGTCTGTTTCCATCCGGTGAGCTGAGCCCTGTCCTCAGGCAAAAAAATGTTGTTTATTATCAAGTCTGCTAAGTGACTTTATACAGTCTATCCAAGTGTTGACAAAATGCATTCAGTGATTATGTTCATTCTCAGACTCCAAAGAGTGTGAGTGGGCTGGCAAAGCCCAGATCTGCTCCCAATGTAATTACAGAATTCTCATTATTGTTGCATCCGTGCTTACCCAACCCGACAAGCTACAACCTGCATTCTCCTTCAGGTGTGTAGGGGAATCATGGCAATGGTGTGAATCCTGTTCAAAGGAAACAAAACAGCAAGGCACCTACAAAGTTCGCCATAATACAATACAGGAATTTCAACAGCTTGTTTTACCTAGCTTTATATTTTTCCTTAAACTTCAACTTCCCCGCAAGCTTTTTTTTTCTAAAATGACTGCTTTTACTTTGCCTGCCCTTCTTCATTCCAGCCCTGTGGTCCTATACTGTCTCTATTATAGGGTTATAAACAAAGTAACCAAAATTAGAGCAGCACGGCATCCAGTTGTCAGGGCCAATCCCAGATGTGGGCTTTGAGAGGGACCATGTTGCAGTGTAATTTAGCACAGGGCCACTCACTCGCACGTAACCCCACCCCCTCAAAACTCACATATGTACTTTGTGTTTCCTGACTTGTGTTTTCTTTAAGATGTGCGGAGCTTTGAAACGTTTACCTGAGACATAAAACTTGACATGTGATCGAAGCTTGTTCATATGCAAACTCTTCTCTTCGTAGCCTGAAGTCGTCTTGCTTTGGAGAAGTCTCTCTCTGAAAATAACTTCATGTGAGAGTCCCTGTCTTGGCTGCTGATTTAAGATGGAGAGAAAGGAAAAGAGTGGGAGAGTGAGGCTCTTGTTTACCATGGCAGTAAAAAAGGGTTCATCCTGACAAGATGAAATAAGGGAGTTGAGGCTGCATTCCATTTTCCAGGCTTTGTGAGTAATTTGCTGCAACCTAAAAAAAAAACCTTAACAGATTAAACCCACTACGATTGCAAGAGTAAAATAATGAGAGTAAAACAAAAATCATCAAACTGGCGATAATAAAAAAAAAAGAAGAAGAAGCAGGGAGTCAGAGTGATAAGCAGACAGGAGTGGTGCCTTTTGTCTCATCCGCTCCGACAGAACGTGGCCTTCACATTTTAGATCTCTTTAGGCTCACAGAGCCAGACAAAACAGGAAATTGGGGGGCATTTGGGCAACAGTCGAGCCTTTGACCCTTGAACTGCAGCACTCCCTGTCTTTGAAGTCAAGAGAGTGAATCACAAGCAATTACATGCGATGCAGAGTGTGTTCCCTTGAACATCCAGCCTCCACTGTGTAAACAGAATCAGGGCTCTCTGAGTGTGTTTGGCTGAGCCGTGGGTGTAGTCCCCTTGAAGTTCATCATCTCTTCTCTGTTTCGGCCTTGTTTTGACTCTGGACTAAACTGACCCAAACACTGCACACAGTTTGGGTTTTAGTGCAGGAGTGGCCAGTATCAGTGTGGGATCAGCGCAGGACACCAATTTGTCATTTGACAAGAAAAAAGAAAAAAAAGAAGCAAGACCCAGCCACTCTAGGTTTCTTTCTCTTTATGATCCACAGGCTTTCTTTTGCTACTAACAAATAAGTGTTGCTATTTCCAGCATCATCCTTTAATTTAAAGACGACACCGGCCAGGGAGCATTCACAGCTCCCACCATAACCTTAAAAGGAAGCTGTCAAGAATTACTTCTGCATTTCCCTCGTGTGTGTGTGTGTGTGTGTGTGTGTGTGTCTGGAGGCATCTTGAGTATCAGACTTGGTGGCAAATTCTCCACCTTCCTCAGAGATTGTCACCTCTGTTTAACATCTCGCTCTGTCTCCGGGCAGCTTGTCATCTGCTCCTGTTTGTCACCAACTGCAAACTGAAGACAGATATGACAAATCAATAAAACCATGGACACAATGATTTGATCTGTTAATGTGCCACAGCTATTAGCAGATTAATGGAAGAAGCATTTGGTGATGCTCTCAAGGTGTTTTTTTTTTTATTTTTATGGTGCTACTTCTGAAATATTTAATGATGAAGGACGTATCTGCACATAATCGCCTCTACACTACTGTGCACTTTAACATTGTAGTTCAAGGATGGATTACCAACTGGGCAAAGCATGGAACTGCGCAGGTGCTCCAGAAGCCCCAGGGGCCCATGAGGTGCCAGGTTCACTCTTATCATTTGAGAATACATAATCTTATTAATTGCATCTTTGCGGAAATTTGCACTCCTGTACAGTATAATATCAATTATGATGGGTGCTCCATCTTGTAGCCTGGTGTTGCTTCTTTATTAAATTGCTTCAATTTGTTTCAGTGCGTCAATTAATTAACACACAGAAGACCTCAGGCAAAGTAATATTATTCCACCATAGGAAAACTTAAACGTTACAACCAACAGTTATTTCCATTATCGCTGCATCTGAGAATTATTTTCTTTAACAAAAAAAACTAAAGCGTTTTTTTATAATAGAAAACTGGAAAACAAAAGCAAATATAATCAACTTTTCATCTCAGCTGATGCCTGGAGAAATAGGCTAATGAAACTGACACGTATACTGAGAGTCAACAGGAAACATGAGCAATGATCGATGTCAACACAAAGTCAACTCAGCATTGCAAGCAGGCATAACATACAAAAATGACAGTTTTAGAGGCTAAGAAGATCTTACTTCGTTTTATTTACGTCTGTGTACATGTATGTGTCTGTCAGAGTTAATAGTATTCAAGTATTCAAGTCAGATGTTATTCTTCAGTAAGTCTTCAGATGTCAGTCTTCAGATTTACTGCATCAGGAAACAGGATTCATCAAGCTTCAGGTCAGATACTGTATGTTAACTAAGCTACTGTTAGTTTTGTCAGATGCGTCAGTTCTCCACAGATACGCCTGGCAGTTAGTGGGTGTAAATGTTTAACCGCAAAAGAACTAGTTTGTGTGGTGTAACCCGTTTCAATTTGGTCATGCATGAAACTACATTTAATAAACACTTTACCTCAGAACTAGGCTCAGTTTGAACTTCTGAAGAGCGGCTTCAACTGACTCCAGGGTTTGACAGGAGGAAGAATACTTTAACATGTATTCACAGTGTAACTGGATGTTCATGTTTGTTTAATGAAGTCTAATGATGAGACTGGAATGCCAAGAACGCAACCAGTAGCAGACCTGGAGATTTAATATAATAATATTGTAATAACAAATACATTACTAATTAATTTTTTTTAATGTTTATGTATAAAAATAGGACAAAGAAGAAAAATAATTTCCAGAGTAAGGAGAATAAAACGCATGTGGGGCAATACATGAGGTAAAAAAAAACACTTTGCCACAAAGCTTCAGAACAATATATAAAAGCTATGCCCTAAGGATACAATAAGAAAAATTATAACAAAAATATCACACAAGGCCGAGCAGCCAGGAAACCCTACTGGCCTATACAACTTACAACTGTAACGTTCCCGCCACCGGCCTTTGACGTGCATGTCATGCCCTGTCATTGTTTCCTGTCTTTCTGTCTGCTATCAAATAATGTATGATATGTCATAATGTATAGTAAATAAACCAGAGCAAATTGACAAAATGGTATCATTCAGGGTTGTCATGACAGAGCACTATCATGTAAGAAACATGCAGATACTCGTCAGTCAGGCAGTTCTTCAAAGATGGCTTCACGCTGAGACTTAAAAACAAAGGCAGTGCCAGCAGACCTCATAGTAAATAGAAATTGCTCCAGCGCTCAGGCAACAGTACAGCAAAGATAACCTCTTGATTTCAGCCTGGATTCTGATACTGGGAAGAATCATGAACATGATGACTGAAATAGCCTGAGGATCTCAAGGTTTGTTTTACTGTTCAGTCTGAGTTCAGCCTTGTTAGGACATCCATATTAAGTTACTCACCGTGGGCTGCCAAATCCTCCCTGTGAAGTTTATGAACTTGAAGGTATAAAAGTTCTGTTTTGTGCATTTAAATGGGCTGGCTAAAGCAACCCCATGCAGCTGCCATCTCATGATGAAATACTTCACTGTCAGAGATTGTGAAAATTAGCCTCACGTTATTCTTGATTCGGAGAAACATCTGCATGAAATGCTTCATTTGTGGATACGTTAATTTGAGGTGATTCAAGGACAAAAAAAAAGAAATAAAATCAGGAGGGAGGCAGAAATGTCAAGTTAATGATGAACATTCTGCTCTGGAGCTAAATCGATTATAAATAATCCATGGTACACCTACGTATATGTTGCATTCTTACACCCTCTGACTTTGTAATAACTTGCGTGCCCAGTCTCAGGTTTCTCTCGAAATTGAGTCTTGGGAATTCACATATTTCATTAGAACTCATCAAGAGTCATACATTCATGTGCTTGCTGTATCTCAAACCTTGAAATCTGCTTTTCTTCAGTTCCTTGTTTAGTGTCTATATTTTGTCTCTCTGAGTCAGAAGTGGAACCTGAATGATGGATGTGAGCACTGAGTGAGAGTGAAAGAGCCACTGGTCCTCACAGAGTGCAATGCCTCAAACCTCTGAGGCCCAGTGGTGAACATGAAGCAGTTCTATAGAAACGACGATTGAAAACAAGGTCACTTAATATTTTGCAGCATAGTAGTAAAGAAAAAGTTTGGTGTTAAACAGAGTTTAAACCTTGATGGTTATTGAGGCCTAAAGTGTTCACTATTAAATAAATAAAGATATCATGAAAGAAATAATTATATGACTTTGACTTCTGACGACCAAAATCAAATCAGTTCATCGTTGAGTCTAAGTGAACGTTTGTGCAAAATTTGACGACGTTCCTTCAAAGCAGTGTTGAGATATTGCATTCACAAGGCCCAAACCGTGTTTTTGTGAGGTCTCTGTGACCTTGACCTTTGACCTTTGACCACCAAAATCTAATCAGTTCATCCTGGACTCACAGTGAGTCCAGGTGAACATTTGTACCAAATTTGAAGAAATTCCCTCAAGGGGTTACTGAGATATCATGTCCACGAGCGCGGGACAGACGTGAACGCTGAGATGTATTTATTCATACAATCAATTCTTTCATAGTATTTCACATTGAACACTTTTATTTCCATAGATTTAAAACCTGTGATTTCTTTTTGAAACGCTCGGTAGCTCACCTGGTAGAGTGCATACCATTTAGGCTCAGTCCTTATGAAGGCAATTATCACTTTATTCCCCCATGACCAGGACTTTTGACCACAGAACACAAACTAAAAGACTTGTTTAAAAGTATTTACTTACTTAAAAAAAAAAGAAGCACACAACAGGGGAAAACCCTGGCAGCATTTGGTCAAGGCGCCGACCATGAACCACGACGTTCCTATTTTAATCTGGCCGTTGACCGTTATGGGATGTCATTCCCCATCACTCTCTTCTCATTTCCTGTCATCTCTTGAATGTAATCTCACTAATAAATACACAAAATTCCACAAAAATACAAAAAGACGCACTGACAATATGCATCTGATAGTAATCGCATGATCCAGCGACGTGACGCACCCTCTTGTCTGTCAAATTTCAAACATGTTCTTCTGTGGCGCTTTGACCTCAGTAAGGATCAGTGACTGATATTAAGTTGTGATAACAACTAAAATGGGCCACATCAATTCTCCCTCCATTCATTATTTTGTTTGGATATTTGTGCTTTCATTTAAAAAAATCTAATTAAAGGTCTTCCATGAGTGACCACAGCAATTAGTTGTGGCAGTGGCGCCAGTGCCCGCATGACTCCGGCTGAACCAGGATCAGTGAGGGACAGGCTCCATCACATTGGTTTCCTTTTCCTCTTCCTTTGTTTTCATCCTGTTTCCTTCCTTGTTTTCTTAAATGCTGCCCCCCCCACCCCCCCTCCCCAATGGAAGTCTAAACAAAATACAATACTGTGAATGTAAACAAGCGCACAAATAACATGTACTACACAACCTTGGCCCTTGCTAAAAACTGACCCAGTTTTTTGAGGATCACAGGACAAGGATATGGTGTATGATTTTGGTGCTTGGCCAATACGGATTGACTGGAATGATGTGAATGTGGTTTGTGACCCTGCTGCAGAACAAAACATGAGGAATTTCTTGATTTTGCATCAAAACTAAAGTGATCATGCTGATCAGAAATGAACAAGATCATAATAGAGGTAGATTCTTTACCCATCTGCTGTGGCGAAACTGACAACCTGAATAGTTAACTTGGAAACATCTGTGTCACACTTGTAGCTGTATGGCCATTTTTGTGTTTACCTTAATTTCAGACCAACAGATTTACATCAGATCTTAAATCCTGAGCTCATGTGCTGTCCCGAACTGATATCAAAATGTATTCTTGAATGCAATATTGTGCCATGAAAGCGTGTACGTTTTCTAGCAACAATGTCCAATGAACTGATTGATAAGCAAACCTTCAAGTGGCATGGGGAAATATGACGCATCTGATGATGATGATAATTGTCCTGATGGCCAAATAGTCTGTGGCACATAACATGTAATTACAATGCTCTGTGTATGACTTCAGACAAGGACCTGTACTGCATGTTATCCCACATGTGAGTCTGCATTAGTGCATATAAACACAACACGTCGTCATAAGATTGCACCTAGATATTCTAAACGTTTTTCTTTGAACATACAGCTGATGATGCAGCATCCATCAACCTGCACAGCTGGTAAACTTACCTAATGCCTGCATTAACATTAATGAGGTTTTACATGCTTTTTTTTTATGCAGCTCTTGTTTCTGGCGTTGTGTTACTGCCATCACCCTTTTCCACCATTTCAAACCCATCCATCCCCACCCACCTCATGCTATTAGACATATATAATGGAAGTCTAGATTAATGGTTAATTTCCAGGAAACCCCTGTGTTCTGTCATAAAGTGCTTTCCATTAATTAGTGACTCTGTTTCTCTGAAAGGAGGGGCAGAAGAGAAGAGTGATTAATGAGCTAACTAGTGCAGCCAGCCGCACTTCTAGCCCCAGTGGTGAGCGTGAGAGTCGGACTCACAAAGAGAGAGAAAGAAAATAAATATGTGCCCCTTGAAAAAAAAAAGTGCATGGAAATTCATTGAAAGGGGAGCTGAGTGCAGTTTCAAAGGGATGGTATAGCATTAGAGCTGAACTGTGAGTGAGAGGGCAGAGCGAGGCTTGATTATGCTCTCTCTGGAGCCAGAAGTCCAGCAGACAGGGGATGGGTGTGTGCTGAACTGAGAGCTGTTAACAAGGAGAGCAGTTCATGTGGCTTCTTGACTCATTTTGCTCCCTTCATCCTAGATGAAGGTTAAGATGACTGCAGCAAGAATTGACACTAAGGAACGTGCATACTGAATATTTTGGGATGACGCTGAATATATACATGTCCCAAACTGAACTTTTTGTACATGTATTATACAAAT